>NC_090443.1:252646252-252946875 GCF_031143425.1 Pleurodeles waltl
CAAAAGAACGCTGCCCTTGGGTTAACACACCTCGACCTCTACCTCTATTTGCTGACTGAAGACCACCACGACCTCGTGAAGCAGATGTTGCTCCATTACGCTGCAACAATGCCGGACAATTGTTCTTAAAATGACCTTCCTCCCTACAATAAGCACATTGATTGGGACCTAGCAAAGGTCTTGGAATGAATGGTTCAGGCTTTTGATACAACCTCTGAAACTGCAGAGGCTGTTGAAACTGAGGCTGAACATAACGAGGAGGATAAGCCTGTTGCAAGAGAACTTTAGTTTTTAATTCTTTCGTCTTTTTCTCTTGTTTTTCCCTTTCTTCTTTGTCTCTATTTTCATAATCTTGTGCAGTAGCCAATATCTGGGCGGAAGAAGAAACTGCCCATGAACTCTCGGAGTCTTTTAGCTTGTGTGATAGTTCAGGAAGCAAGTTATATAC
The DNA here is from genome assembly GCF_031143425.1 of Pleurodeles waltl. Classification (NCBI taxonomy): domain Eukaryota; kingdom Metazoa; phylum Chordata; class Amphibia; order Caudata; family Salamandridae; genus Pleurodeles; species Pleurodeles waltl. Next base: position 252,646,701 of record NC_090443.1, read on the forward strand.
AAACTTATCCACAAATAATCGCTGTCCCCCTTCTGTAGCCATATCTTGACCACTGTGATCAATGAATGTCTCCTCAAATCGGGTAAAGAAATCGGAAACACTTTCATCTTTCTTTTGTTTACATGCTGCTAGCTTATCCCAATTAACTCTCAAAGCAGGCATCATTGTTTTCATTAATGTAATAATCCTACCAGGGAGTTCTGAGATCAAAGCGTCGGGCTTTGCACCACCTACTTGACCTCTATCTGCGGCAATAATAGCGTTCCAATCGCCGCCTAATTCTTGAGCGTGATCCTCTCTACGAATTTTAGCCCATATTGTCTGTGGAACTACATTTCCCATCAACATGTCAATATCTGCTAGATTCATAGTACATGCATCAACTGTTTGCGACAACTCTTTATAGTAACCAGCAGGATTTTTGCGTGAATCTGGTAGTGACTGTTTAAGTGCTAAAACTTCAGACCTTTTCCAGGGGACATGTATCCATATGCGCTGAAAATGCGCAGGAATAGCTGGATTAGCACCTGCTGCTGCAACTTCTTCCTTCCATATTGGAGAAACCTCTCTCATGGGATAGTTTTTCAGTGCTGTCCTAACTGAAGGATCAGAATCAGGAAAAGTCTGTGAGAACAATAGGGATCTGAAAGAAATAAGTGTTCTGACAGCGTTTTCAACCTTAGGACCCACAATAAGTCCTTTGTCAAAGTCAGCCTGAACATCTAACAGATCCTGTGGGACCGAACCCAAATTCATATCCTCCCATTCTTTAGCGAGAGTATCGCACATAACTTTAAAAACATATCTCTGCGTAGGTGCATTCCATTGCAGAAAGGTGGACATAATATCAGACGTACTATATTGGGGACCCTTCTTGATCCATCTACAAGCAAGTGAGTCCAATTTTTCTCGCTCTTCGGAGTCTGGGAATTGACTACGAGACTGTCTTCGAGAAAAAGCTGGAGACACATTTAAAGCTTCAAAGAAAGGTGATAAGAGACCAGAGACAGTATCTGCAAATCGCTTACGCGTAGATGGAGAATTTGACATAAGGATAGGGGACAAGGTATTAGGTGAATTAACTAAAGGAGCATTAGGAATTGCCAAAGGAGCAGAAGGCAAAGGAGTTAAAGGCAAAGCTGGCATAGGCAATACTTGAGGAGGCAAATGTGGAAAAGCTGGAGCAGGCGGAAGCACAACTGGCGGCTGAACAGGCTGTAACATCGGGGGTGCATTAGCACCTTGTACATAGGGCGGAGGCAATTTCAATAAGTGGGACATTAAGGAATCTTCCTCAAAATCTTTTCTTTTATCAAGGGAAGAGATAGGCAACGTCGGATAGCATTTATCTATTGCCATTCGATGCTGTCTGTCTGAAATTTCCATTGCATTATCTATTTCATCATCTTTGAATTGCTGAGCAGCCTGTATAATCGTCATTCCCTGTGTTTTCCTATCTCGTTTCGCTTGTTTAATTTCTCTCTGTTTGGCTTCCTTACGCCAAAGGCGAAAAGAGTCAAACATTGCCGGCCGGGCTTTTCTTTTAAATAACGTTGCTTCTAAATTATCTAGCACATCAGTTTCGAAACTACCATTTTCTGGCCATTTTAAAACACCATCTTTCTTTGTATATCGGGTCCATGTCTTATTAAAGGCAATAGGACCAACACCATGTTTAGAATAGAGCTCATATGTGGGAGTTCCAACCGAAGGAATCGGACAGGAGTCCTCAAGCTGGGAGTCCCTATTACAACCAAAGCAACAAAGTTTTCCAAACTTAGTCAGACCAGACATCTCACGATTTTTACTGGCTGTTCACAAACATCAAGGGGGTAAAACTTTCAGTTTACACAGCACAAATGCACTTACCCCTCGGCTTTGGCCACTGCAATGGCCAAATCTAAGAACCTAAGGACAAAACAAAGACCAAAATTTGTGGGCGCGACCCACCAAATACTTAACTAAGGATGTCTTCTTACACCAACAGAGGCCCGTCTATCGTCTCGCTTTACCATACATCATCAAAGAAAGGGCCAAGGCAGGGCGGCAGTCAGGGCAGCAGTCGTCAGTAGCCGTCAGGAAGGAGTAACCGCGCTGAAAAAGACCTTCGGACCACTTCGACATACAGGGGTCGCTTGACGTGGCTCGCGATTCCTCCAGAATTTTCTTGCGGGGTTCCTCACGACCTTCAGGCAGAACCGGTACCGCTGAAGCCGCCCCACGTTGGGCGCCAGTTGAAGAACCAGAACCTTTTGGGCCTGGCGGCGCAGGGTACGCCTAAAATCTCCTTGGATTCACCTGCCTAAACTAACTGAGACACGGGACACTCTGTCAGGCGTAAAAGATCGGATTTTATTAGCTGCAGCTAGTACAGTTGTCCAAGAAGTACACAAGGTATGTTCTCAGGAGACTGCCACTTTACTTTGTGGCGCACAATCTTATATACCGTATAAAAACATTTATTAACTACATACACTCCCAGAACACATAGAAAGGAGCCAGTAAGAATGATGTAAAGATAGAGCAGAGTCAATAGAAATGTCGGAAAACAAGACAGAACAAAGTATCAAGTGACTTAAGGTTGCCTCCCCTCCAGCTGTGTTTGTCACCCCTCCCTTGAACTAATTCATTAACCGATCCACAACGAAGTTGCATGTGGTGCGATAAGTTTGTGTGCGTTTGGAAGACAGTTGTGAAATGAGAGAATACTAGCAAAGGACAGCGAAGGCCAGACGATAAGATAAGATCGGCGGAGAATAGTGTGAGCCTACAGATAGTTGAAACAAGGATTAGAAAACCAGACAGGGATTAGTGTACTCGGTCAGACCTTAATACCAGTCTTGTAAAGATAGAGGCAGAAGACTGTTTTGAACACCATGTTGCAGAATAAGCAGAAAAGGCAGAATGGACTTCGTTCGCTGTGCTGCCTGAGTGAAGGCAACATAAAATGGCGGCGGGCCACAAAATGGCGGGTCGATACGATCGTATTAAAAATCGAATTTCCTCAGCCCCAGACCATCCAGAAAAAGTCCAAGTACCAGTCTCTGTGTGGATTTCTGCAGCAATTTTATGCAATTTAGATATTGCATCATATACTGAAGGTGAGTGATCTGGAATAAAAACACAGCAACTACTACCGATGATGCGACATGCACCACCTCGATCAGCTAATATCACATCTAGTACCATACGATTTTGGAGAGCTACAATCCTCGCAATTTGGAGCTCCTTGGTAATATTCCCAAGTGCCAGAGCTGCCTGATTGGTAACAGCTTCCACAACCCTAGTCAATCGTCTCACTTTCCTACTGTTTAACGCAGCACACACAAAGGAGAACAACCCTGAATTAAAATCAACATATTGTTGCAGGCTAGTGTCCGTTTGGTCTACCTCATTTGTACTTATTGCCCTTTTATATCCATTTTTAATGATGTCATTGAACAGTTTAAAATCTCGGTGATATGATGCAGGGGCCAAAAACACAGGGGGTAATAGAAAAGATACATAACACACACCTGACCACCCAAAAGGTAGTTGGTAATATCCATAGTTACCACAAACAAAATATGTATTATGTGAAGCTGTAAAAATACTATTATTTACACCCTCAATAGTTAAAATCAAGGTACAATCGCTTATCCCTACTGGAATGCTACTTATACATAAATCTGCTTTAGTTTTTGTAACAGAAATCACAAATTGTTCTTTCTTGTCAGAGTCTCTTATATTTGTGAAGACATTTGGTATTGAAACATTGTCCGGTTGATACTCTTCCCATTCCCATTTAGTTCCTTTGGCTTGGGGATACCCATCTTTGTCTTGGTAGCATACTTTATTAAGGCGAAAAAGAAGTCCGCCCTCTGTACGTTTTCCAGATGCAAACAAAAGCGTATACCAAGCTTGACAAGAACCATGCACAGGTATCATTCCACATACCCAACAGTTAGTAGTATTTGTAGCATTATGAGTATGATGCAACATCTGAGTGAAAGTATTATTGAAGTACGATCGACGGTGCTTCTGCTCCTGATAGGGAAGCGGAAAGTAATAGTGATCCTCTGGTACTGGAGTAGTGGCAACAACAAACTCACGAGCAGGAGCCTTCTTTTCAACAAAGCAGGTGATTATTGCTATAACCACCAAAACAACAACAAACCCCATAGTACTAATGATCAGTTTGTTATTCATTTTAGCAACAGTGATAATCGACCCTTTCAGAAATTAATTAAAAACAATCGTTGGAGCTCCTATCCCTGGGCAGCCGCTGATTTCTTCACCACGGGCCAAGACGGGTGTCACTACTCTAATACATGGCTGATACCCCCCCTTGCCACATTGGCTCTCCGTTTCACTAACCCAGGGCCGTAGCTCAACCAGTTAAAAAAAAAAAAAAAAAAAGATTCTTTCCTCGGTCTCAAATTATATTGCGACACTCCAGAAATCGTATGGTCCGGGAAGACCTCTGCAGATTCGTCAGGTGATATAGCACAGCCTTTCTCCGTAGTCAAAATCTCTTGATAATCGGTCAGCACAGCAGGTTCCACCAAGGTAGGTAGCACTCTCTTGCAGTGAGTACTATGGACCCAATTCTTTCGGTTCGTCACTCGAACTGCTGTCCTTGTCGCAAGGAGCACCTGTTCTGGGCCTCGCCACCTTGGTTCCAAGCTGCTTGATCTTTCAAAGTATTTAATCATCACCTGGTCACCAGGTCGGAGTTCATGGCCTTCGCCTGTAGATCTGTCAGGAAGTGCTTCTCGAACCTGTTGATGAATAGAAACCAAATTGTCGGTTAACTGTGCCAAATAATCATTCATCAGGACACAAGGTACATCATATACAGAATTTGGCTTAGGAACTCCCCAAATGTTCATTGGCCTTCCAAATACCACTTCATAAGGACTAAGGCCGATTTTAGAGTGTGGCACTGACCTAATAGACAATAATGCCAACGGTAATGCATCCGGCCAAGTTAAGGATGTGGAAGCCTGTATATTCGCTAACTTCAGCTTCAAAGTAGCATTATACCTTTCCACCAACCCTGCTGATTGTGGGTGGAAAACCGCATGGAACTTCTGTTTAATCCCTAATTCTTTCAGGACATACTTAATAACTTCCCCAACAAAATGAGGTCCGTTATCATTCCATAAAAGTCTGCAAAAACCAAACCTAGGGAAAAATTCTTTCAAAAGCACCTTCGCTGTGGTAATGGCAGTATTATCCTTTGTGGGGTACGCCTCTATCCATTTACTGAAGGCACATACCAAGTCAAGTCAAGTCAAGTCAATGAAGTCTTTATTCGATATTTCATCATAAAAGACATGCTACACGTCATAATACTTATAAAATTATCAGTGCTAACGATTATAACAATAAATACAATATTTCATAAAAGCTACTAAGAACGTATTAAATCTATCTAATGCTTCATTTGTTAAATATTTTAACATATTAAAAAAAGAAGTACATTACTTTTAAAAACTCAGTTCTAAAATTCAAGATAATTTACTTATCAAAAACATGTAGCTGTTTTAGTAGTTCAGAACGAATTATCCATGCCCACCCCAGGAATTTGGCCACCCCTATTGCTATAGTAGGTGAAAGATCAGTTTTAAGAATCCTACAAGCAGTCTCGGCCGATTGAGTGCCCAGACTTTTGCATAGGGGTACCAACCACTTCTTCCTTGGGGCAGCATATAATGGACAGACAAAGAACAAATGGCTCACATTTTCCCGCATTTCAGTACACAATGGGCATTTATCTGGGCCTCCAGTGCCCCAGGTTAAGGTTAAACACCTTAATGGTATTGAGTCCACTCTAAATTGGTGATATAATTTGCGGTCCATAGGTTTTGTAATAACATCCCAGTACTTTTCAATTGCAGAGACATCTTTCACGTGTACAAATGATGTTGTGAGGGAACTACCTATAAGGGATGAGTGTCTTATGCCTACCACCCATTCCCAATATAGTTGCTTCAGCTCTTTTTTAGAAGGAAAAGTGGCTGAGTCTGGGTTGTGCCAAAGGGCACCTAGACCCATGGCACAAAGGGTGGTTCTAACACCCTTAAACCAACCAATCTTATCGGATCCTAGGGTGTCCCTTACCTCGAGGCATGCTTTCGCATATAATAACAGCTCTGGGGTAGACCACAACCTCCGCCAGAAGGCCAAGGGCCGAAATCTGGCTTGATCTTCCACCGGTTGGAGCCCAAGGTCATAAAGAAGCGGGATGCGTGGGGATGACCTCGGAAGACCAACCGCCCCTCTTGTAAATCAGTTTTGGGCCAGCATCAGTCGGTCCAGATTGCTATAACCCCAAAGCTCTGCCCCATACAAGACTGAGGGAAGAATTTTTGACCCATAGATTTCCATAAGTGGGGACATCGGGCGGGTAAATGATCTTTTATATTCCTTAAGAAGGGCACCGCCTAGTTGAACATGTTTAAGTGCTTGGATATCAATCTGGGGTTTCCAACTAAAATTATCACTAAAATGCACACCCAGATATGTAAATTCATTAGTTTGCTCAAGAATAGCACCACCCATTTTAACCCTTGCCACAGTTTGTGTTCGACCTCTTAGTACCATGAATTTTGTTTTAGAAACATTTACTTCTAGCTCATGCTCGTCACAAAATAACTCAAATCTGAGTAGGGCCTGCTGGAGCCCTTGCCTTGTCTTTGATAATAACAAGGTATCATCCGAGAACATGAGCAATGGTACTTTCATTCCCGCTATCTGGGGGGCATCCGTGGGATGTGTTGCAAAATATTTGGTAACCCCGTTAATAAACAGGGAAAACAAAGTGGGAGCCAGAACACATCCTTGTCTAACACCTTTCAAAACATGGAACCTGTCCGTAACCTCGCCAGGCTTACCCCAGCGGACTTGGGCATAAGTGTATGCATGAAGATTCATTAAGAGTCGCACTAGAGCCCTGGGCATTCCCTGTTCCAGTATGCAATCCCATAATTTAGTCCTAGGGACCAAGTCGAATGCAGATCTTAGATCCACAAAAGCTGCATACAACTTGCCCTTACCCAAAAAAACTGTTTTCCAATATAAAAGGGCAAAACGAAAGGCTTGATCAAGGGTGCTTACATGAGGTCTAAAACCCGCCTGCAACGGAGTCAAAATATCTGAGTCTGTTATCCATTCCTGTATCCTCCCTAAAATGAGGCGCGCTATGATTTTTTGGATCGCATCAATAAGGCTGATAGGCCGGTAATTTGAAGGAACTGAGCGATCGCCTTTCTTGTATATAGGAAGGATTTCTGCCCCAAACCATGAGTCAGGAATTTTGGCGCCTGCTGCAACTGCATTCACCAGGTGGAGTATATAAGGTACCCACAGGTCCTGGTCTTCCAAAAAAATGTCCGCTGGAATACCATCTGGGCCAGGGGTCCTCAATTTGGGAATGTTTTGCAGGCAATTGACAATTGGCAACTTCAGTAACTGAGAATATTAACGGCTCGACAGGCTCAAGACAGTAGGGTATAGTCACTTCTACTGTATGACACTTAAACTGATCCTCAAAATTTTTTACCCACTGATGATTAGAGACAGATGCTGGGCTATAGTGGGCGTCCTGTGAGATACCCCATTTTATGAGGAACCAAAACTGTTGCATATTGCGTTTACCACAGGCTTCTGACAGCATAAGCCAGCGTTCCTCGTCCCACTTTTGTTTTGCTTTGCGTTTTGCCTCATTATAGAGTTTTCTACAAGATCTAATCTGGCTATGATTTTTGTTTTTAATAGCCTCAAAGAGAACTCTTTTTGTCTTGCTACACTCTTTATCAAACCAGGTAGGGGATGAGTATTTCTTGGTCCTAGGTTGTTTAGGGATAAATTTGATGAACAACTTTTTAAGTTCCTGAAACAAGTCAGAATGGGTACGTATAAGAGCGCTGTTAATCTCGTCCTGTGAGCCACAATTGTTTAAAAGCTCCACAGAACTAGACACTAAGGTTCTTATCGCCCTGCGGACCCCAGCGTCCACAACTATTTTGGGCCAGCGTACCCTGCGCGTATCATTGCTCACAATGACCTCTTTTTCAGTTATATTAGGACCACTGCCCTCAGACCTCTGAAAGCTGGAATCCCTTAAGGTCAAAACCAGCGGGTCATGATCGCTCTCTGGGCGTTCCATAACTAGCATATCAACAACTGCAAACCACTGCCTCACATTGACCAAAATATAGTCGATACGACTACTGTGTCTGCCGTTGTTGAACGTATGCCTGCCCTTCCTATCTGACTTGACCCTTCCATTAACAGCTCTTAGACCCATATCCAGGCATAGCCCCTTGATGTATGTGGCTGAGCTCGACCACTTAGCAATCGGGGGTATCTCGAGTTGGGGAATACCCCAGGATAGATCCTCATCCTCAGTGAGCGGGCCGTCCTCAATACCCAAAGGCTCAAAACAAGTATTAAAATCCCCCATCACAATCTTGTGGCCATCGGTCGTTGTTCCTGATAGAATGTCATCCAACAGGAGGAGGGTCGGAGAAACCCTTCCTCCCTGGATGCCCCTGACATAAATATTAACCAACAGGATGTTTGAACCTTGGTTGGACTTTATCTTTAAGGCAATTATGTCTGGACTATCAATTGTCACTTCTTCAACTCTTACACCTGCACTTTGGCGGACCCAAATTGTAAGACCTCCAACAGGACGCCCTTTCTGGCCTCTAATTGCTGGCTTGCTAAAGTTCAGATACCCCACCCGAAATATCAGTGTGATAGCCCATGTTTCCTGGAATGCAATTATGTCGCCCTGATCTATGAAGTCCCTCCAATCAGGAATACACTGGCTGGACTCCAGACCGGCTATATTCCAGGATATATACCTTGATAACATATCAACAGGCTCAGCTAAAGCAGAGGGTGAGTCCGTACTAAAATTGGGTAATGCAGACAATGTACCAACAGGGGTAGTGATAGGATTATTACTTTGATCTGTGGCAATAGCCTTCCAACTTATATCTTCTATGTGGGGGGATTTCAATGAAGTTAAATTAACTATTTCTTCTCTACCGATGAGTCAATCATTCTCATCTAGGCAGGATAACGGCCCATATCTCCCGGCAGTAATCAAGGGTTCAATGCCTTCTGGTGCGAACCAACCCCTGGGAGGGTTAATGACATTTTTGTTAATCTGGAAAGGCACCTTCACCTCGTGATACACCGTAGGATAAAAATCTGGTAGTTCCCACGTGACTATTGGTCCATCTGCAAGTTGCGGGCACCAGCCTCTCAAAAATGGGACCACATTAGTACTTCTAAAATTAACTATTACCAGATCACCTGGGATATCTTTAATCATGTGGCCAAGCCAACCCACCCTTCTCACATTTAAGATTTTACCATCAATGGTAGGGGGGAGGGGTCTATTTTTAGTAAGCCAGAAGACTACTTTGTTTTTTAAGTCATTGTAACCTTCTTTTTTACCTGTGCTAAATTCTGGGACTCCTGACAATTTACATACAAATGGAGCGGCCTCCGGTGGGAGATCAATCCTAACATTATAATTATTGTTGTGCTCACTTGCTTCCTTATGAACTCGAGTTGGTTGAGGCCTACCCTCTAGGGACCCTCGAATCACTTCGGGTTCCCTAGGTATAGTGGGCTCCGCCTCCAAACTTGTTTCGTTACATGGGGCTTTATATCTTGAACTGCTGCCCGCGAGTGTTGCTTGCTCAACACAATTTCCAGATGGTAAATCTAGAGGTACCGTTAGTACATCTGCTGGTATCGATGTTGCATGTACCCTCAGACTATGAACCTCTTGGGTAAGTACTTCAATTTTCAGCAATAATGTGCTAAAAATTTCAGCCATTTTTGTCGCTAACTTATCCTCTACTGTTGCCAGTATATTTTCTATATACTGCCTGTTATGACAGCAACCCACTGGCTTATCAGATCCCCCGTCTAATCCTTTTGTTTTAATAGTATGGGTTTTTGCTTCGAGGGGCTTTCGAGAATTGCTGACCTTCCCCACTCCTCTTTTGCCCAACGACTTTCTACAAGCCCTAACTGCTCTTGCTGGTTGGGGGGGAGTCTCTGCCATAACCACGGGGCTAGAAGGGCTCTCGCCAATTATACCCGTTGAGTCTAAGGGATTAGAATGTATCTGTGCCTCGATTAGTATCATATCCTTATCAATGTTGGCGCCCAGATCCTCAAAAGTAGACACTATATGTGGGGAGGAACTAGGGAGTGTCTGAACGGGGGAACCTCCTTTCCCTAGGGAAACTCTGCGATCGCTATTGATCTTTTTAACCACCTTAACCAGGTAGTTATCAAGCATAGTAGCCCCTAGATTTTTGGCGGAGTTATTACAGTTAGCCATCATAGGTTGGTTGCAGTAAGTACCACCAGCTATAATTCAGCAAAACAAAACACAAAACCGTGTAATCAAGAAGTAATACAGCTAATACAGCTAATTTACAGTTTAGGCGGAGTCCCGTGCCCAGTCCAGTCTCTTCAGGCCACAGAGGGCCCGCCCTTTGCGGTGCGGTGTACCTTGTTGCAATTTAAGGGCCCGGGGGGCGTAACAGCACTTTCGTGCCACTTGGCGCACAGGAAACCCAGGGAATTCTGGGTATTGTAGTCCACCCAGCGTGTTTTTAGCAGGCAGCCTACAACGGCGGCGTCCGCGAAGTTGCGGTGGTCCGAGCCGGCAGCCCTGTATCCTATCCTTTAAGAGATTTTGAATTTAATGACCTCTCTTGTGGACTAAGGTCCTCGGAAATGTGTGGGTTCTGATTATAGTGTCCTGGAATCCTGCGCAGCCACGGCCTTTCCGGGTTCCCGTGGAATAATTTTGCTTTCCTCTCCTTTGACCAAGTGCCCGAGAACCTTCTTTTGGCGTTTCTACGACATCTGAAAGGACTCTACAATACTGTCCATTTAAGCGGGGACCTCAGCAGAGGGTCTGGCAGGAAGTAGGTGTCTCCGCTTCTTTCTTAGTTTCTTACACGGGAACTGCCCTTATTAAGAAGATGTCGCGTATGGTAAAGGGGTTTTTCTGTAACCTACAGGGCATATGTCTGAATACTAGAATACTAGAAGGAGCGAACAAGCCTTATCTTCGGATGCAGATTACTAAGTATCATCCAGTGGTAAAACACCAAAAATCTACACTGCTACGGTATGGCGTGTTATAAATGGTGCAGTTTATCGTGAGATGCAGCCAGGGCCTTGCTGGTTATACTTCGTGTCGTGCAGCTGTATGGTTGCAGGAACCTGTTTTACCAGTGCAATGTGCAGATGCAGTTATTTTTGTTCCTTGTTTTTGTTCCTTGTTGCACGTCGTGGCGTGCAATCCTCGGGTGCAGCTGGTTGTATAGTGTGAGGTCTGCGGTCCTCTTTGTTGTACGCTGTGTCGTACAGTTCAGGCTTCTTTCTTCCTTGTTGGGTCATGCAATTGCCTGTGTACTGTACAGCTAATGCTTTCTTGCTTATTGTTAGTTGTATAGCTCAGTCCTATTTGTTCCTTGCTGTGAGCTGTGCGGCTCACTCCTCCCTCACTCCTCCCTGCTCCTTGCTGTGAAGCTCAATCCTCCTAACTGGGTTGCGAAGCTCAGTCCTCCCTGCTCCTTGCCTTGAAGCTCAGTCCTCCCCGCTCCTCGCTGAGTTGCGAAGGTCAATCCTTGCTGGGTTGCGAAACTCGGTCCCCCCTGCTCCTTGCTGTGAAGCTCGGTCCTCCCTGCTACTTACTGTGCTGTGACGCTCAATTCTCGCTGTTGTGTTGTACAGCTCGGTCCTCGCTGCTCCTCTCTGTGTTGTACAGCTCAGTCCACCCTGCTCCTTGCTGTGCTGTGAAGCTCGGCCCTCCCTGCTCCTCGCTGTGTTACGAAGCTCGGTCCTCCCTGCTCCTCGCTGTGTAGCGCAGCTCCGAACGGCGGCTACTGCTGGTTGCGTTTTCCGCCTTCGGCCGACCCCGAAGTAATTCCCTTCTTTTCTCCACTGAAGCTCGCGTTCACCATCTGTCCCCTTCAGTGAGCGGCATCCGCGGCTGAGGCACCTGGGAGAGTGCTGTCGCTGAGTCGCCGAGAGCCACCCGGCCAGTACCTGCGTCCACGTCTCTCTCGCAGCCTCCACGTCTCTCTCACATACCACCACCAAGACATACTTTAAATTGTTGCAGCATTCAAGCTGAATATAATCCATTTGTAGAACTTCAAAAGGTGCAGTTGGTGTAGCAAACCCTCCCGCAGGAGTACGTGTCCCTTTTCCAGGATTGTATTGTAAACAGATCAAACAAGACTGTACTACTCTCTTAGCTGTACTGGAAATTTCTGGATGCTCCCAAACTTGCGTAAGCAACTTTGTTATTGTTGAAGCTCCAAAAAGTGCCAGGCCATGTGCCATCTGAACCATAGGTTATACAAAAGCTATAGGCAATTTCCATTTATCCATCTGCTTATTCCACCAACAGCCCTCATCATCCAATTCTCCTTCTTCAGACCATTGCTCACGTTCTTTCACAGAAGCAGATTTCTGCATATCTAATACGTCTTGTCTAGCATTATGCCAACGTTCAGCTTGTGACTTCACTACATACATAGAAGTAGTACTTCGCTGCATCGCAGTCTCACGTGCTAAGCGGTCCGCAATTGCATTACCTTGCCCTATCTTATCGGTCACTTTCTTGTGTGTACTACAAGATGTCTTCTGCTAATGCTTAATCTAATCGCTGCTAAACTACAACAGTACTGTGGCCTGATGCTTCCCCACTTGGTTCAGCCTTGTCTCATTTACTTGCCTGGGATGGTGCTGAAATTACAAAAAGAAATAGGGTCACTACATTTTCCTGATCACTCTTGAAAATCAGCTGGGATTAGCAATCATTACCTTGACATACATGAGCCCCCAGCAACAAGCTCCACCGAAGTGGCTCCTACATTTGCCACACCATATGCATGCATGCTATATGAACTGTCAATAGTTGGCCACAGGAAATTCAGAGTCACGGACAACTCTAATTGCATGAGTGAAGTTGTGCAATCACAGTACCCATTGAACCAGTAGAAGACCTTACCACCTTCAATGGTTTGCCTCATGTAGCATTCCTCAGTTACTTATTGTCATACAATAGTAGGTCAATGCCAAGTTCATTTTCACAGATCCCATACAGGACCATGCATCCAGCTAATCTTCACATACCCAGTACCACACCATGAAAAAATGATCACCAAAAATCCTGTCATGTTGCTGACAAATGTACAGTAGCCTGAAGAAGGTGACATGGAAATACCCATGTCACACTGGAGACAAATCAACAATGCTCACTTCACTATGTGTAAACTCTCCTAATGGAGTCATGGAGGTTGTACTAAAGTTGCTCAGATAGATAACACATCTTGCACTGAAACGTACACTTGAGACAAATTATGCTAAATGCAGGGCGATATGTCTACAGAATCCACAACACAATGAATCAGCTAGCCCCAGTGATTACACCTCTCTTGATTGGTACCCCTGACAATACCATACTCTCATTGCATCAGTAGTAGTCAATAGTCATTTGAATGTTGGAGAGGCCCAGGGATTCTAAAGTACTTGGAGAAGGCCTTCATCATGTTGCCCAATGTTTCCCAATGGGAAGTCATATCACTGTCTCCATTTTTGTCATGCAGGCACAGATTCCCTTGGATGAATGGTAATAAACAACCACATATGATTCACACATAACTGCAAGTCACTACATGATGCATGCCAACACTGAGGTAACAAACCTTCCCAATTTCACAGGCGCAAAGCACTTTGCTCTATAATTCCACATCAATGGCATTGAAATGCACATTGTGTATAAAACTGCATGTCGTGTCCTTAATTGCTACTGCAGTTATATGTGCCAAATTACATACAATGATGGGTGAGGGTATGTGTGCGTCACCAATCAATAGTGCTACACTCCTGTCTGTAGCACCACATGAAATGTAGCCCCATGACATATGCTCAATTCCAAACACACATTCGCATGCCCACATATGTGAGGGAATATATACATCATCCCATGAACACAGGTAGACCATGCGTGAAACAACAGTGAAAATGATTTGGCAAAAGTAAAAGGAACACATGCTAACATGTAGGCACAAGGGATGATGGTAACAGTGATGTCACCAAAATCATGACAATGGGCATTGCCCACTTACCAATGGAAAGTATTGCTCTGTGACTTCACCCAAAGAACAATGTATGCTCTGTCACATGTATGATGACCGCCTTCACATGACAGATAGTAGTGAGACACCAGCACTTGTGCACACTGAAGACAAGTGGCCTCTGGGGGACAGATGCCAATATACTCACTTGAGCAGACACATGGCTGAGGACAATGATCTAATAAAGTTGGTTGGACTGTCACACTGAAGAGTAGTGAACTGTTGTATGCAAATTACACCCACAACAACAAACAACATGACCTGATTAATCACTGCACTCAGCAATGTGTCGGCTCTGGAGGGTAAATTGGTAATCAACTGTACTCTGCTGTGTCCTAGATCACTAGACTAATAGGCAAGGCACATCAGCATGCACCAACTTCCATACCTACACAAACACATACTCATCTTGTGTATCACACATGGTGCATCTCCAATCTTCAGGGGGAGATGGCAGAACCTAACACATCAACTTGGCAATGTTACAGGCAGGTATATGTCCAGGACTCACCCCCTTGCAGCTGCTGCACTCCCTTCAGACACCTGTCAAGCTCTGGGTAGGCCACCTCCAGAATGCAGACCATTGGGGGGTCAACCTCCGATTTGCACCCAGCCCACGTTGAGTGGACCGTCCCAGCTGGACCTGAGTGATCTTTGGGGCCCAGCCTCTCGGGTCCTCCCACCTCTTCTGACAGTTGGCGCTCCACCAGCTATGGACTCCCTTACAGGCAATGGGGTTCCAAATCCCCTTCTTCTGATGGGTGTTGACCGTTATGAATGGAATAGCCAAATTGAACGGTTACAAACACACGTTTTTGCCCAAATGGTTGTGTCACACATCAGAAACACCAAGCACAATATTTTCAACTTGTCAACACACCACAAGTGAAAAGCACCCATGCTGATACAGTACAGGGACATGACTTCACACTTTTGGAGTCATCTGAAGACTAATTCACTACTCTGCTAATGGCCTACACTGACTAAGCAAGCCTACTAACATCAGGTAGCCCAGGATAAAGTAACATACTGTGATGTGACCCCACAATGAGACACTACACACCACTGTGGCTTCTGAACGGTAAATACCTTGGGCCTGACTGGACAAACACATTTACACTCTGCAACATTGACTGACTGCATACAGTCCTTACAGGCAAATACCATAGTAGAGACTTCACTCTAAGACTTGAGTGACTATGAAAGGACTGTGATGGTGGAAAGTCTCTTCCCTGTGCATGTGTGGACATGTGGCCTACCCAATGTAGGCTCATGCCACTTCAGAGTGGGTTTCTGAGGTATGTACCTGTACCACAGAACAAACCTTTGAGAAAATCTGGCAAATCTACACCCAGTCTGGACTAGGTCTCATACTAGGAGATACATTTGATAGGCCCTGGTCTCTGCATGCTGAGCATACAGAACTTTTATGACACTTACCTTTCCATCTCTTCCATGCATGACAATACATCATGTGGCCATCATCAATGTGGCTTGTAGTACAACACTTTGGCAGGGCCACATGTGGGATGAATGATCTGTGGCACCATATACATTGCCTACAAGATCCTCAAATAACTCAAACAGTATGCCTACACAGCTCATGCTGCCATGCACATGCATATCATTTGACATTTAAAACCATCATATCCATTGATGTGTCCTTGTATGGCTGTAAAGTCTCCTTGCCTAGATATATAATCCAACACAAGGATGATGTAGGCCTCAAGACACATCCCTGAACACAATGTGAATGTGCAATACATGGAGTACTATTCTCCACTACCTACACTATGTACATCCCATGGATACCACACACAATGTGACAACAGGCACACAAGAAGTCTAACTGGCACACAGTGGCACATTGTAGCCTGTGCGGAGGGAAAGCATGGTGTTGAACAGAGTCAAATGTGCCTATGAGATTCTTACCTGCTCCTATGGTGAGCCATAGAGCTGACCATGCAGGGGAAAACCTTGTCCACAAGCTTGTCCAGCTCCTCTGGAGAAAAGGCAGTAGCCCATTTCACCTGCTTGGTGTGGCATGATGGCTCCCAGAAGCGCACACAGCAACTGAAATGGTGGAGGTGTTGAAGGCAGCAGTGTTAGGAGTCAAGAGACTGGTTGTGCAAAACGCGGCATACATGAACACCACGCAGGCTGTCATCACTGCTGATGGACACAGCCATTAGCCCGCAACCTCCACAGGCAAGAACATTAGACTATGGCTGTGTCTGCTGCAGTTGGTACCGCCCACCATGCGGACAACTCCATCCGGCAGCAGCGGGTGGTTCTTAATGTTGAGTGAAGTAGCTCAGGCATCTGTCATTTTGGCAGTTGGAAATACAGCATTTGTCCATGGTAAATGTGTCACACCACCAATATATGTGTCGGATCATCAAAAACATCCTAAAACACTTTTTTTTTTTATTGTGTGGATTGTACTACACAATCAACAGTGTAGTGTGTTGCTGGGCACAGATGGCATATGATGGAGGTGCACTGTCCACCACCGCTGATGGTATTTTTGGCAGTCAGAACCGACTGTTAAATGTCGAGGGGCAGATAGTTGGGCGTTGCCCAAATCCATGTTGTCGACACATGTTTTGTTAACCATGGGGATCACATTTGACCCTTCTGTAGTTCACAACTGTGATGGGTACTGGGTATATTGTATTTCCAGTCAGAAATGCTTTGCCACATGATTTTGTTAGTATACATCATGTAGGTTGGTGTGTACACGGTGACTAATGCTCCGACTCATGTATTTTTACACATAGGTACCTTGGGAAGGGATAGATGTGACAACCTCTAGTGTACTGTCCATTGCCAGACGTTAAAACCATGGAGGCATACCACATCATAAAGATGTACCATCTGAATAGGTATAGAGTAGTGGATTTATGCCGTCAGTTGGAGACAGATCTCATGCCTGAAAACAATAATCCAACCTGCATACCACCCATTGTTGAAATCATGGCAGTATTGCACTTCCTGCCATAGGCTCCTTCTAACATACAGTGACCATATCAGGTGCTATATACCAACACATGTTCAGTATTGTGTGACAGCTACATCAGGTTCTCCTGACGTGAGGATTTAAGCAATGTGATGTGTGACTTCTATGGTTTTGCTTACCTCCCACATGTGGTGGGAGCCATTCGTGGCTGCTACAGGAAAAAGGTATATTCTATCAACATGCAGTTGTCTATTTGTCAGATCTCTACATCTCAAACGTAGGTGCCTAGTTCCCTGGTTCAGCCCATGATTCCTTTAAATGTGAAACAGCACCCTGCCCCAACTGGTGTCACAACTGCAACCAGAAAGGGCCTGGCTGCTTGGTAAGTCACATCTGTCCTGATTGTGTGTGAGCAATGTCAGGTGCTACAATCATGAAGTGAGTGACTCATTGTTGCACTTATGTCTCATTCCTAAACAGGAGATTCAGCATATCCAAACCGTTCTTGGTTATTGACGCCACTGAGGAATCCAACTACACCAGGGGTAGTCTGCCTCAATGAGGCCCATGAAACAATGCAGCGGATAGTGAAGCAAGCTTTTGTGCTCCTAAAGGCCAGATTTCACTGTCTGCACAAGACTAGGGGAGCTCTCCTTTACTCACCCAGTAAACTGTGTCAGCACACTGTTGCATGCATGCTCTACAACATCGCCCTGCGGAGGAATATCCCTTACATCCCGGAGGAGGGGGAGCCTACGGTTCCACCCAGTGATAATTCTGAAATGTCTAATGAAGATGATAATGGTGAAGAGGAAAAAGCTGACTTGCAACAAGATCTCATCAACAGCTTCTTCTCATGAGTGTAAGTGTGTCACGTGATGTCATGACTGACGGTGCAATGTACAGTAGCTGTGGTAATGTCTGTAGCAGTTGTTTTGAAATAGTAAGCTTATACTCAGGCAAAATCAGTCAAAAGATATTTGATGAGATAGCTTTTGACACATGCCCACCTTGATGATGTTGCTTTCTTTGTGTCAGATTTATAGCAATATACTTTGTTTCCCAGATGCTTGCTATGTGACTTGTGTCATGTGTATGGTTTCATACCTATACTCCTTGATTTGTTCTTTGTTCAGTTACCTTCATCATGAGATTTTTATGTGGCCATTTTTGGAGTTTTAACACTGGCATATATGGAATGCTGCTCAGACATACAAAGTGGACACGGATTGTTTCAGGGAATGTAGGTCACAGACTTTGGTGTAGGAGACCTGTGCCAAGACAGCTTGCACAGTGATAGGATGGAAGGTTAGAAGACTCCTCTGGACTTGTTTCTTGTCACGTGGTGGCCCTGATGCATCATGTGTGTGTAGGAAAGTACCATCTTTCTTGGCATGATGACCCAAATTTCTGCCTGTTTGTCAGTGTGTTTTTTCTGCCTCACTGGGATCCTGCTAGCCAGGACCCCAGTGCTCATAGTTTGTGGCCTATATGTGTTGTCAGTATGCTTGACTGTGTCACTGGAGTTCTGCTAACCAGAACTCCAGTGTATATGCTCTCTCTGTGCACCAAATTTGTCACTATAGTGTAGTAATTCCATAGTCCAATTCTGATTGGCACACTGTACCCCCCTTATAAGTCCCTAGTATATGGTACCTAGGTACACAGGGCATTTGGGCTCCAGGAGATCCTTATGGGCTGCTGCATTTCCTTTGCCACCCATAAGGAGCTCATACAAACACTCCTTCAGGACTGCCATTGCAGCCTGAGTGAAATAGTACACACACTATTTCACAGTCATTTTCACTGCACCAGGTAACTTGTAAGTCACCTATATTTCTAACCTTCAGTTACTGAAGGCTAGGTGAAAAGTTACTGTGTGTGAGGCTAATTCCCCAGACTTCGTGAGTGTGAGAACACCAGTATAAGTGTACACTACATATAGTTCAATACATATATGTAGCTGTGCAATGATGACTCTGAATATGGCCATGTGAGGTGTCGAAGATTGTGAAATTGAACCCCCAATCCAAATCTGGTTTTGGGGGGCCAATTCCATACACCCTGAGGGCTCCACCATGGACTCTTCAGTGCTGCCAAACCAGCTCTCTGAGGTTTCCACTGCAGCCCCAGCTGCTGCCACCTCACAAACAGGTTTCTGCCCTCCTAGGGATTGAGCAGCTTAATCCCAGGAAGGCAGAACAATGCATTTCCATTAGGAGGGATGTGTTACAAGGGTGTTAGGTGTTACAGGCATGGGTGGGATATTCTCCCAGAGCCTCAGGAAA
Source organism: Pleurodeles waltl (assembly GCF_031143425.1). Lineage (NCBI taxonomy): Eukaryota > Metazoa > Chordata > Amphibia > Caudata > Salamandridae > Pleurodeles > Pleurodeles waltl. Next base: position 252,666,128 of record NC_090443.1, read on the forward strand.
TGCTTTGAAGGGCACAAATGGTGCTCTCCTTGCATAATCCAGTCTACACCAGTTCAGGGACCACCAGTCCCTGCTCTGGCATAAAACTGGACAAATGGAAGGGGAGGGACTGCCTCAGGGGTGGTGCCCAGAGCTCCTCCAGAGTATTCCTGGCGTTAGCCATCTTGGATTCCAAGGTATGGGTACCCACATTACCCACGGGAGAATCTGAGTGGCCAGTGCAAGCAGGTGACATCAGAGAACACTCCTGATAGGTGCATACCTGGGTAGGTAGCCAATCCCTCTCTCAGGGCTATTTAGGGTCCTTCCTCTGGGTGTTTCCTCAGACTTGGTTTGTAAGACTCCACCAGGACTGCCGTGCACCATCTGCATTCTCTGCTTCAGCTTCTGACTGTCGGATCAACCGTAGACTGCTCCAGAAACCACTGTAACTGCAACAAAGTATCTAGGAAGGCTACTGTGACCTGCAACTTCAGCTCCAGCCAGCAACTGCAACAGTTTGCAAAGGTGTGCACGCTCTGAGGACTGCCTGTCTTCATCCTGCACCAAAAGAATCGAAGGAATCTCTGGTTGAGTAAGTCACTTCCCTGCTTCAGCAGGCACCTCTTGGTGATGACAACTGGTACTCTGGGACTCTGGACTCCTCTCCTGTCGAAGTGACCTTGACTCTCCAAAGTTCCAGCTATCCCAATTTGGTGGAGGTAAGAGCTTGCCTCCCCGTGCCAGACAGTACCCCTGTGCATTGCATCCTCTCCAGCTCCTTGGGCTTCTGTGCACTTCTTCATGCAGCATAGCCCAGGTCCCCAGCACTCTATCCTGTGACACACAGCTCTCTGAGTTGTTCTCCGGAAACGTGGGAACGTAGTGCTGCGATGACTGCACTTTGCAACTCCTTTGTTCCCGTTCCCTTGGACTCCCGTGGGTGCTGCATGGTCTTCTGAGGGCTCCCTGAAGTGCTGAGAGCCCCCTCTGTTTCCTCAGTCCCTCCTGGGTCTGGGCACCTCCTCTTTGACGCAAAATGCATTCTTGCATGAACCAAGGCTTGTTTGTGGAATCAGCAAAACAAAAGAGCCTGCATTCAACAACTCGACATGTAACATCTTTTGCACCAAGCAGGAACCCACAGCTATCTTCTTTTGTGCACTTCTGTACTTTTCTTCCAACCGGTAAATCCAGTTTTGCACCTTCTTCAAGGTGGGGAGGGGCTCCTGTTCTTCACGGGCTCTTCATTGACTTCTGGACTTGGTCTCCTCTCTCCACAGGTCTTCAGGCCCAGGAATCTATTGTTGGTTGCTTGCAGTCTTGTTTTGTTCTTGCATAATTCTTCATTACGACTTGTAGTGTGTTCTGAGGAAACTTGCTGTACTTTACTTCTGGTTTCCTGGGCTCTGGGGTGGGTTACTTTACTTACCATTGGTGGTTTCTTACACTCCCAGCGCCCGTCTACACACTACACTTGCCTAGGAGGGAATCCGACCTTCGCATTCAGCTATTTTAGTGTATGGTTTGTGTTGCCCCTAGGCCCATTGCAATCTATTGTGTTTTTCACTGTTTTCACTATTCCATGACTATTTACTTACCTGATTTTGGTTACTAGTGTATATATTGTGTATAATACTTGCCTCCAGAAGGAGTATTGTCTCTAAGATATTTTTGGCCTTGTGTCACTAAAATAAAGTACCTTTATTTTTGGTAACACTGAGTATTGTCTTTTATTGTGTTTCAGTACTGTATGACTATAGTGGTATTGGGAGAGCTTTGCATGTCTCCTAGTTCAGCCTTGGCTGCTCTGCTACTGGTACCCCTAGACAGCCTAAGCTGCTAGATACTGTATAAATGTTACTGATAAGGGATAGCTGGACCAGATATAGGGGGTCATTCTGACCGCGGCGGTTCGGCCGCGGTTAGATGCAGAAAACCGGCGGTCTCCCGCCGGTTTTCCGCTGCCCTTGTGAATCCTCCATGGCGGCGGAGCGCGCTCCGCCGCCATGGGGATTCTGACACCCCCTACCGCCATCCTGTTCCTGGCGGGTCTCCCGCCAGGAACAGGATGGCGGTAGGGGGTGCTGCGGGGCCCCTGGGGGCCCCTGCAGTGCCCATGCCAATGGCATGGGCACTGCAGGGGCTCCCGTAAGAGGGCCCCACTTTGTATTTCAGTGTCTGCTTTGCAGACACTGAAATACGCGACGGGTGCCACTGCACCCGTCGCACCTTCCCACTCCGCCGGCTCAATTCTGAGCCGGCGTCCTCGTGGGAAGGATGATTTGCCCTGGGCTGGCGGGCGGCCTTTTGGCGGTCGCCCGCCAGCCCAGGGCAAATCCCAAAATACCCTCATCGGTCTTTCGACCGCGGAGCGGTATTTTGGTGGGGGAAGTCTGGCGGGCGGCCTCCGCCGCCCACCAGACTTAGAATGACCCCCATAATCTGTAAGTACCTGAGGTACGCACTACAAGCCAGGCCAGCCTCCTGCAGTGTCATCATGTGGTCATAAAATATATAGTCATAGCCCAAAATCATGTTATTTACCCTTCACATTGGCTAAATACTCTTTTTGTATGACCTGTATGTAGCTGCTGATGTGTTTCATCATTGTAGGCCAAAGTTCCTGTGCCAAATCACTGACATTTGTTTGTTTGATTCCACCAGATGCATAAGCACTGGATTGTAATGATCCTGTAATCAGAAACTGTTGTACTGCCATCTGTCTGAGTCTTGCATGATCGATGCTGGGTTGCTTTGGTGTAATAGGTGACATGGCTCCAAATGATGACATCAACCACTTTAATGTTTGACCATTCTACAGGACACTGTCTGACAAATCCCTTCCTTCCATGGTCTTGAGGCCTGTAAATATGTTAATTTACCCAGTATTATTCAATCATGTCTGATTTGCTATGTTTCAGACATATTGACAGTCTGTGTTGAACAGTGTAATTTGACATACACTTGCATGTATGTGTTTGTCTGGCACTGTGTATATGCATCATATTCCATCTTGAACAAGTAACTTGGATCATCATCATATGGTTCACAAGATCTGACATATCTACATGACAAAATGTGAAATTAAAGACAACAGACGATGAGTTAGTGACTGGTGAATTTATTGGGAACCTACAAATAACAGAAAATATCTGTGACTTAAATTAGCAAAAATGTTAATGTGAAGGGGTCAGTCATGGTGAATGAAATCATTGGAGTAGATGCCACACTACTGGAAGTCCAAACTCCAGAGTACTCCTCCCATTGGAAATAGGAAGTGGTTCGGGATCAGTCAACAGAGAGAACATGTAACACACATAGTAGGACATTAAAGAAGAGGATTATTGCTGGCAGTGGTGGGTATCTTTCTATCGGCACCTCCTGGACTCTTACATGGATGTTCCCCATGTGTGAGTGGGGAGATCAGCTGCTGCAGAGGCTGGGGTGCCTGTGGCTGATTGTGCCTCTGGCTGGGCCTCCCTTTATGTGTCTGTCATAGATATAGTTTGGCATGATGTACTTGCCTCACAAGAAGAGGTAGATGTTAGGAGTAAAGCCCTGCTCAGGGAGGTGTTAATTTCCCCCGGCACCCCTGTTAGGGTGCCCATTTCATTATTATGGGTATCCATTTAGTCTATCATGACCCTCTGCAGCTGCTTAATGTCTTCGAGTTCCATCAACACCGGGCCCATCATGCCTTAAAACTCCTGATAGACCCCCAAGACATGGCTGATGGTGTCCTGGCTGATAGCAGCCCCAGTGGCCTCACTCAGCTGCCCACAGCATCCCTCTCACATACCTTACCCCCACAAGCCTGTGCCCTTGGCACAGGGTGTCCTTTCCAACTGGGTCCTAGACCCTCTGTGTCAGGAGTGTTGAGTTGCACCTCAGGATCTAGGACTGAGGGACACAAGATGGGGGAAACTGCGCTCTGTAAACAGGTTGGGGGGGTTCATGGTTGCCTGTGATATTGAAGCAACAGGGCTGGGAGGTGACATTTTGGTCACAATGCGACTCACTGTTGCCATCTGACCAGGTTGCCGAGTTGGGCCAGGACCTTCCTCCATGTCCCCAAGTTGAGGAGTGTCTCATCACTGAGGGCTTCTTCCAGGGGGATAGTGGTAGCCTGTTTCGTTGGCTCCAGGTGCCCAGTGACAGCTCGACCTGTTGATGAAGAAAGTACATTGTTACTGGCCGAAGTGTGACATCTACATCCAGAGGATTTGGTTACAGCAAGCACAGACATGGGACATTCTTAAATTGTATTTTAGCCTATTGTGCCATGTTACCATGGTATTGGGGAATTTGACATGACATGTGTGAAGCTTTTCTAAACTTTTTGACTGAAGCAGCTCATGAGATGTGTAGATCAATTGGACTTTGGGTGATAGAATGTAAATTACATCTTACCAACAGTGAGCCCAAAACAGTGGATAGACAACATATGTCTTTGACCATTTGGAGGTCTAGTTGAGTGAGATACAGGCAAACACAGGCCTTTGTTGTATATGTGCCTGCAGTCATCATGTGTACAATGCTGTGTCAATGTGTTTGCTGCCAATACCAATATGGTGATGCAGCTTCAGTCCCTAGGCATACTTGTTGTACACACTTGGCAAGGTGTTGTTTCTGTTCTCAATAGTTTCATCTTGGATGAGGCGGTCAGGATTGAGCTAGGTAGACAGATACATCTCTGAGTTGAGCATGATCTGTATATTGCTTACTCCCAGGTGAATACACATCAATTGAGTTAACAGTGGTATATGAGCAGGTGAACACTGTGCTGGCGTTTGGAGTTAGGAGTTAGAGAAACAGGACTGGTGGTTGGAGTTAGAGTAACATGTTTATTTGGGCTTTGCAGTCTGGTCACTCCCTCTACTTCCCAACACTTGATAAATGGTATCCTCCCAGATGAGTAAACTTCATTTGAGAGTGATCAAACAAGAGAATATGGGCAAGTGAACTCTGGGCTGGTGGTTGGAATTACAGATAGAGGGCCTCCAGGAAGTTGCAGTCAGGTCACTCCCTCTACTTCCAGAACACTCGACAAATGGTATCCTCCCAAGTCAGTATACTTCATTTGAGAGTTAACAACAGGGGTATATGATGGTTGGAGTCAGAGAAACAGGACCTATTGGACTTTGCAGTCTGGTCACTTCCTCTACTTTCCAACAATTGACAAATGGAATCCTCCCAGGTGAGTAAACTTCATTTGGGAGTTAGCAAACAGAGGTATATGGGCAAGTAAACACTGGGCTTGTGGTTGGATTTAGAGTAACAGTGCCTATTGTGTGTTGAAGTCATGTCACTCCCTCTACTTCCGAACACTCGACAAATGGTATCCTCCCAGGTGAGTAAGCTTAATTTAAGAGTTAATAAACCGGGGTAGATGGGCAAGTGAATACTGGACTGGTGGTTGGAGTTAGAGTAATAGGGGTTTTTAGGGCTTTGCAGTCAGGTCACTCCCTCTGCTTCCCAACACTTGACAAATTGTGTCCTCCCAGATGAGTAAACTTCATTTGAGAGTTAACAAAGAGGGGTAAATGAGCAAGTAAACACTGGGCTGGTGGTTGGAATTACATAAGTAGGACAAACAAAGCTATATGGGCAAGTGAACACTGGGCTGGTGGTTGGAAGTGCAGAAACTGGGCCTATTGGGCATTGCAGTCAGGTCGCTCCCTCTACTTCCCAACACTTGACAAATGGTATCCTCCCAGGTGACTAAACTTCATTTGAGAGTTAACAAACAGGGGTATATGGGCAAGTACACACTGGGCTGGTGATAGGAATGACAGAAACAGGGCCTCCTTGGAGTTGCATTCAGGTCACTCCCTCACTTCCAAACACTAGATAAATGTTGGGTATTACATATCTGAAGGTAGAATGCATTGAGGTTCGAGCATACATTTATTTGTGCGGCCCACCATGATTCCAGGGATTTTCTTTGGTTTTGAAAGACATACCGGCACCATTTCGACTAATGGCATGTGATGGGCCTTGGTAGCTGTGCTGTTGATTCTGTCAATGCAACATGACACTGTAAGATCTCAGATACTCTCTGTATTGAATGTTGGTGAAGTACATAAACAACACAGTGGCAGAAGTTGAGCTTTGGGCATGCAGGACAGTGCATTTCTGTGACAGTTTTTGTGTGGTAACTTACCGGACTCCACTCCCCCAGGTATTCATTTCAAACCCTCAGGATGCAGGATGGCCAGGACCTTCTCCCATGAAAAGAGTCTTAATGGGGCACTGGGTAGACTACCATCAGTCTTGTTGACCTCCATCTGTTGCCTGAAGGCCAGGTAACAGACCTTGCCCCTCAGGTCATTCCACCTCTTCCTAATGTCCTCCTTTGTGAGCAGGGTGGAGCCTACAGCATTAACTCACTCTGTTGACAATCTTTTTCCATAGTTCCATTTTCCTACTGAGAGGAGTAAGCTGGACTTACTTGGGCTCCAAACAATTTAGGCTCTACTCTTATGACTTCATCTACCATGACTCTCAACTCATCTTCTGAAAAACATGGATTTTTGGGACATGAAATGGTGGACAACTAAAGTGAGTGCAGGGACTTAATTAGCAGAGGAAGTTCAATAGGGAGTGAATGGACAAAAGTGTATGCAAGTTGTTATATGGGATGATGAAGTAAGGGGTGCCTACTCTTTGAAAAATACAAAAAACGTGTTTGCAGCACTCTGGCTTCCAGTGGAAATGGAAAAGATTGTGGTCTATGAAGGGGTGTGTTTTGCAGGTGTGTCCATTTGACCAATGCTTGTCCTTTTGATTGGTAAATGACAGTTCTGCCTGTTTGCATTGTAATACAATGGGCTAGGGACAGCCAGTGCAGCGGTCTTTTTGGGACCACCAACATGGCGGTCTGACCACCAAACTCATAATCAGGCTCCAAGTTCCTGAAGAATAATGAATATGATTTTTGTTGTAAATGAGTCAAAAACAGTGTACAATGCATCAAAGCCTAAGCCATTATTACCCAGAAAATGACAATGGTTCTCAGTAATGGTTTTAACATTGAAGGTGGAATGCTGAAACAAGGAAATAGGAGTGGATGTTATGGAGGACTCGTGGTTGTGCCTTCCTGAATGTGATTTCTACTCCTCCATCTTTGCAATTGGTTTGTGGTATGTGGGAGAAGTTTGTATGATTAGTGTGAAGGGCAGCTAATGTAGTAGAGTCTTTGGGTTCAGTCAAGAATTAAATGACAGATATCTAGTACAGTAGAGAGCTGTAAGACTCAAAGTGGTCAGTAATAAAGGATGCCTTGAGAAGACAAATTAGGCATTCCATAGACGGAGAGAGTCAGCCAAATTGATAGGCTTTAGGTTAGGGTACTCTGAGGCTGGATGAGATTGACACTGGTGATTGTGGGAGCAAAGCGATGGATAGAGAATTTAGGTGAGCTTGAGTCTAGATGAGACTGTCTGAAAATATGTGGCAGCTGGTAGTTAGAATGACCCTGCAAATTTCACATACCTAATCAGATTGCAGATAGAAGGCTCAGGAGCAGTACCAGATAACAGTGCATCTCTTTACCACACCAATCAAAGTCACAATTAAAAAGGAACACAACATCTATGGCTATAGTTTCCTGGAGCCGAAGTACGCCACTGACGCAACATCAGCAGGCATGGACATAAATGAGGCAGAAATAATTTGTAGGTATCACAGAGATATAGTCACCCACTGCTAAGTACCCATTTGTGCAGGCACTGTACAAGCAAAGTTTTCAAAGTAAAAACTCTGCTGTTCAGGCCTGTCTCACTCTTGAAGCAGTAATTCTCAAAATATGCCAGCGAAAGCTATCCCTAAGTATGAAGAGTGCCTATCAATGGGTGTAAGGAAATGCCTCCTTGGCATGGTTACCCCCTGACTTTTTGCCTTTGCAGATGCTAAGTTTTGATTGAAAGTGTGCTGAGACCCTGCTAACCAGGCCCCAGCACCAGTGTTCTTTCCCTAAACTGTACTTTTGCTTCCACAATTGGCACAGACCTGGCATTCAGATAAGACCCTTGTAACTGGTACCCTGATGCCAGGGAAGGTCTCTAAGGGCTGCAGCATGTCTTATGCCACCCTGGGGACCCGTCACCCAGCACATGCACACTGCCTCACAGCTTGAGTGTGCTAGTGGGGAGAAAATGACTAAGTCGACATGGCACTCCCCTTAGAGTGCCATGCCAACCTCAAGCTGCCTGTGGCATAGGTAAGTCACCCCTCTAGCAGGCCTTACAGCCCTAAGGCAGGCTGCACTATACCACAGGTGAGGGCATATGTGCATGAGCACTATGCCCCTACAGTGTCTAAGCAAAACCTTAGACATTGTAAGTGCAGGGTCGCCATAAGAGTATATGGTCTGGGAGTTTGTCAAACACAAACTCCACAGTTCCATAATGGCTACACTGAAATCTGGGAAGTTTGGTATCAAACTTCTCAGCGCGATTTATTGTAACATGCACCCAGAGGGCATTTTAGAGATGCCCCCTGAATACCAACCCGACTTCTCCAGGTGGGATCAACAGTGTGCCCAGAGTAAATCAGGGTTCACACTGAAGCTACATTAGTCTCAGAGGGTGGGGTGGACCTAGCCACACTTGCTGCCTGGCTGCCTAACATGCAAAAATACAGGCAGCAGCTCTTAATTAATGGAACTAGAGTAGAAGCCCTGAGGAATACAGGTGCCAGTGTCACTATGGTGACAGACAAACTGGTTTCCCCAGGACTATACCTGGCTGGACAGACATATCCAGTCACCAATGCTGACAATCAGACTAAAGTCCATCCCATGGCAATGGTAACTTTAGAATGGGGAGGGGTCACTGGCCTGAAACAGGTGGTAGTCTCTTCTGCTATACCAGTAGAATGTCTGCTTGGAAATGATCTGGAGTCCTCAGCATGGTGTGAGGTAGAACTCAAAACCCATGCACTCAAAACCCACGCAGCCATGCTGGGTATCCCTGAACTGGTGTGTGTAAAGACAACGGCACAGTGCAGGGCTCAGGGTGAAAAAGAAGTGTTGGAGTCTGGAATAATGGCCCAACCTTCCAAGAGAAAAGGAAAGAAGACTGGGGAACCAGCTTCAGCACAGCACAAGAAACAGAACCTCTCTTCCCAGGAAGATGTTCTATCTCCTGTGGAAACTGAGTCCATGGACCTGGAACCTTACCAGGTTGAGCTCTTGGGCCCAGGGGGACCCTGAAGGGATCAGCTGTGCAAAGGGCAAGAAACGTGTCCCTGTTTTGAAGGCCTAAGAAAGCAAGCAGCTGAACAAGAAAAAGGAAATCTCAGTGGAACACACAGGGTCTATTGGGAAGATGGACTCCTTTACACCGAGGCACGATATCCCAAACCAGGTGCCACTAGGAGAGCGGTAGTGCCTCAGGAGTTTAGGGAGTTCATTCTGACCTTAGCTCATGAAATTCCCCTTGCTGGGCAATTGGGACAAACCAAGACATGGGAGAGGTTAGTCAACCATTACTATTGGCCTAATATGTCCCAGAAGGTGAAGGTGTGTTGCACCTCCTGTGTCACCTGTCAAGCCAGTGGTAAGACAGGTGGACATCCAAAGGCCCCCCTCATTCCACTTCCAGTGTTGGGGGCCCCCTTTGAAAGAGTGGGAGTGGATATAGTGGGACAACTTGAACCTCCCACAGCATCAGGGAATCAGTATATCCTAGTAGTAGTGGATCATGTTACTAGGTACCCTGAAGCAATTCCCCTGAGGTCCACTACTGCCCCTGCAGTAGCCAAGGCACTCATTGGTATTTTTACCAGAGTGGGATTTCCTAAGGAGGTGGTTTCTGACAGAGGTACCAACTTCATGTAAGCTTACCTGAAACATATGTGGAATAAGTGTCGGGTGACCTATAAATTCACCACACCATACCATCCACAAACCAATGGTCTTGTTGAGAGATTTAACAAGACATTGAAGGGCATGGTCATGGGGCTCCCTGAAAAACTCAAAAGGAGATGGGATGTCATCTTGCCATGCCAGCTTTTCGTCTACAGAGAGGTGCCTCAGAAGGGAGTAGGGTTTTCCCACTTTGAACTTCTGTTTGGCCATCCTGTTAGGGGACCACTAGCTCTTGTAAAAGAAGGCTGGGAGAGACCGCTCCATGAGCCTAAACAAGATGTGGTGGACTATGTACTAGGCCTACGTTCAAGGATGACAGAGTACATTGAAAAGGCAAGCAAAAACCTTGAGGCCAGCCAACAACTCCAGAAGATGTGGTAAGACCAAAAGACTGCTATGGTTGAGTTTCAGCCAGTGCAGAAAGTCTGGGTTCTGGAACCTGTGGCTCACAGGGCACTTCAGGACAAATGGAGTGGCCCTTACCCAGTGCTAGAAATGAAGAGTCAGGTCACCTACCTGGTGGACCTACGCACTAGCAGGACACCTAAGAGGGTGATCCATGTTAACCGCCTCAAACTCTTCCATGATATGGCAGATGTAAACTTGTTAATGATTACAGATGAGGACCAGGAAGCAGAGAGTGAACCTCTCGCTGATCTCCTCTCCACTGACCCTAAGGATAGCACAGTAGATGGAGTGATTTATTCAGACACCCTCTCTGGCCAACAGCAGGCTGACTGCAGGCAAATCTCCCAGCAGTTTGCTGAGCTCTTTTCTTTAGCCCCTGGTCAGACACACCTGTGTACCCATGATGTGGAGACAGCATGCCTGCCAAACAAAAATATTTAGACAGTCTGATCAAGTTAAAGCAAGCTTCAAAGTGGAAGTCCACAAGATGCTGGAGTTGGGAGTGATTGAGCACTCTGACATTCCCTGGGCTAGCCCAGTGGTCTTGGTCCACAAACCTCACACAAAAGATGTCAAGAGAGAGAGAGAGATGAGATTTTGTGTGGACTACAGAGGGCTTAACTCTGTCACCAAGACAGATGCTCACCCCATTCCAAGGGAAGATGAACTTATAGACAAATTAGGTGCTGCCAAATACGTAAGTACCTTTGACTTAACAGCAGGGTACTGGCAAATACAAATGGCACCAGGGGCAAAAGAGAAAACAGCATTCTCTACACCTGATGGGCACTACCAGTTTACTGTGATGCCCTTTGGCTCAAAGAATGCCCCTGCCACCTTCCAAAGGTTGGTGAATCAAGTCCTTGCTGGCTTGGAGTCCTTTCGTGCAGCTTATCCTGATTATATTTCTGTCTTTAGCTCCAACTGGCAGGATCATGTGGTCCACCTGAGGAAGGTTTTGCAGGCCCTGCAAGCAGCAGGCCTCTCTATCAAGGCATCTACATGTCAGAAAGGGCAGGGTTCTGTGGTTTACTTGGGTTTACTTGGGTCACCTTGTAGGTGGAGGCCAAGTTCAGCCACTCCAACCCAAGATCCAGACTACTCAAGTCAGGGCATTCCTTGGCTTGACTGGATGCTATAGGAGGTTTGCAAAGGGTTATGGATCAATAGTGACACCGCTCGCAGAACTTACCTCCAAGAAAATGCCCAAGAAAGTGAACTGGACCATGGACTGTCAAAAGGCCTTTGACACCCTGAAGCAAGCAATGTGTACAGCACCAGGTTTGAAAGCTCCAGATTACTCTAAGCAGTTCATTGTTCAGATAGATGCTTTTGAACATGGGATTGGAGCAGTCCTGTCCCAAACAAATGATGATGGCCTTGACCAGCCTGTTGCTTTTATTAGCAGGAAGTTACTCCCCAGGGAGCAGCGTTGGAGTGCCATTGAGAGGGAGGCCTTTGCTGTGGTCTGGTCCCTGAAGAAGTTGAGACCATACCTTTTTGGTACTCACTTTATAGTTCAAAATGACCATAGACCTTTCAGATGGTTAATGCAAATGAAAGGAAAAAACCCTAAACTGTTGAGGTGGTCCATATCTCTACAGGGAATGGACTTTCTAGTGGAACACAGACCTGCAACTGACCATGCCAATGCTGATGGCCTTTCCAGGTTCTTCCACTTAGAAAATGAAGACTCTCTTGGGAAAGGTTAGTCTCATCCTCTTTCGTTTGGGGGGGGTTGTGTAAGGAAATGCCTCCTTGGCATGATTACCCCCTGACTTTTTGCCTTTGCTGATGCTAAGTTTTGATTGAAAGTGTGCTGGGACCCTGCTAATCAGGCCCCAGCACAAGTGTTCTTTCCCTAAACTGTACCTTTGTTTCCACAATTGGCACAGACCTGGCACTCAGAAAAGTCCTTTGTAACTGGTACCCCTGGTACTAAGGGCCCTGATGCCAGGGAAGGTCTCTAAGGGCTGCAGCAACTCTTATGCCACCCTGGGGAACCCTCACTCAGCACATGCACACTGCCTCACAGCTTGTTTGTGCTGGTGGGGAGAAAATGACTAAGTCGACATGGCACTCCCCTCAGAGTGCCATGCCAACCTCACACTGCCTGTGGCATAGGTGAGTAACCCCTCTAGCAGGCCTTACAGCCCTAAGGCAGGGTGGCACTATACCACAGGTGAGGGCATATGTGCATGAGCACTATGCCCCTACAGTGTCTAAGAAAAACCTTAGACATTGTAAGTGCAGGGTATCCATAAGAGTATATCGTCTGGGAATTTGTCAAACACAAACTCCACAGTTCATAATGGCTACACTGAAATCTGGGAAGTTTGGTATCAACCTTATCAGCACAATAAATGCACACTGATTCCAGTGTGCAATGTATTGTAACATGCACCCAGAGGCCATCTTAGAGATGCCCCCTGAATACCAACCTGACTTCTAGTGTGGGGCTGACCAGTTTCTGCCAGCCTGCCACAACCAGATGAGTTGGTTGCCACATGGGGAGAGTGCCTTTGTCACTCTGTGGCCAAGAACAAAGCTTGTACTGGGTAGAGGTGCTTCACACCTCCCCCTGCAGGAACTGTAACACCTGGCGGTGAGCCTCAAAGGCTCACACCCTTTGTTACAGCACCCCAGGGCATCCCAGCTAGTGGAGATGCCTGCCCCCCCCGGCCACTGCCCCACTTTTGGAAGCAAGACTGGAGGAGATAATTAGGACAACAAGGAGGAGTCACCCACCATTCAGGACAGCCCCTAAGGTGCACTGAGCTGATGTGACCCCTGCCTTTAGAAATCCTCCATCTCAGTTTTGGAGGATTCCCCCAATAGGATTAGGGATGTGCCCCCCTCCCCACAGGGAGGACGCACAAAGAGGGTGTAGCCACCCTCCAGGAGAGTAGCCAATGGCTACTGCCATCCCAGACCGAAACACACCCCATAATATAGTATTTAGGGGCACCCCAGAACCCAGGAAATGAGATTCCTGCAACCTGAACTACAAAGAAGGACTTGTGACCTACAAGCCTGCAGAGACAACGGACGACGACAACTGCTTTGGCCCCAGCACTACCGGCCTGTCTCCAGCGTCGAAAACCTGCAACCAGCGACGCATCTAACAGGGACCAGCGACCTCTGAAGCCTCAGAGGACTGCCCTGACCCCAGGACCAAGAAACTCCTGTGAGCAGTGGCTCTGCTCAACAACAGCTACATCTTTGCAACAAAGAAGCAACTTCCAAAGAACTCAGTCTTCCCGCCGGAAGCGTGAGACTTCACACTCTGCACCTGATGCCCTCACAGCAACATCTGCAGAGAGAATCCAGAGGCTCCCCATGTCTGCCTATAACAAGGGACCTGACGCCTGGACCAAGCACTGCACCCGCAGCCCCCAGGACCTTAAGGAAACAAACCTCAGTGCAAGAGTAACCACCAGGTGACCCTCTACTTAGCCCAGGTGGTGGCTGTCCGGAGAAGCCCCCCTGTGCCTGCCTGCACTGCTAGAGTGACCCCCAGTTCCCTCCGTTGTTTCCTATCTAAAACCCAATTCCTGCTTTGCACACTGCACCCAGCCGCCCCTGTGCCGCTGAAGGTGTGTTTTGTGTGCCTACTTGTGTCCCCCCGGTGCTCAACAAAACCCCCCTGGTCTGCCCCCGAGGACGCGGGTACTTACCTGCTGGCAGACTGGAACCAGAGCACCCCTGTTCTCCGTAGGCGCCTATGTGTTTTGGGCACCTCTTTGACCTCTGCACCTGACCGGCCCTGAGCTGCTGGTGTGGTAACTTTGGGATTGCCTTGAACCCCCAACGGTGGGCTGCCTATGCCCAGGAACTGAGACTTGTAAGTGTTTTACTTACCTCACAATCTAACCATAACTTACCTCCCCCAGGAACTGTTGATTTTTGTGCTGTGTCCACTTTTAAAATAGCTTATTGGCATTTTAACGAAGACTGTATATGATATTGCTTTAATTCAAAGTTCCTATCTTACCTGTGTGGAGTACCTTGCATTTTATGTATTTACTTCAAATCTTGAACTTGTGGTTCTAAAAATAAACTAAGAAAATATATTTTTCCATATAAAAACCTAATGGCCTGGAGCAAGTCTTTGAGTGTGTGTTCCTCATTTATTGCCTGTGTGTGTACAACAAATGCTTAACACTACCCTCTGATAAGCCTACTGCTCAACCACACTACCGCAAATTAGAGCATTAGAATTATCTAATTTTGCCACTACCTTACCTCTAATGGGAACCCTTGGACTCTGTGCATACTATTTCTTACTTTGAAATAGTATATACAGAGCCAACTTCCTACAATGGGCATATCAACAAAAGTAAAGATCATGGGTTTTATATGTATAAACAGCTCCCTGCTTCCCTGAAGGATATGTTTTAGGTAGCACAGCAAGAAGGTTTACTTTAGTCTGATTTCCACAAGCATGGTGCATGCCACCATATTACATTGAGACGACATCTTAGCATGGGGGCTGCAACCTTAAATTGTAGCTATCATCTTGGGTTTAAACAAGACTCTTCTTCAGTGAAGTTCACCTGCTGTTGCCTCTGCCTGCTGTAACATGTCTCTGATGTCTCCCCCCTTTGCAGGTGACTGATAACCACCAACCTCTGGGAGCTGCAGACATATCAGGGACTGTCCAAACATTACAGGAAGCAGGTAAGTGTGCCCTTGTCTGAGCCCTAGTAGGAAGCCTGTGCTTTTAGGAAATGTGAGATGCTGAAGGAGGATAGATGAGACAGACAGTAGATAAATGAGGATAAATATGAAGTTAACAGGGATTGTTTGTAAGATTGGATCACTAATTAACCCAGGAGTGTCAGAGTGATAAGTAGTTCTGTTAAATGGATAAGAGAATCCTTAATTACAATAATTATATTTTCGGCAGGGATCCTTTAGCCATAGGGCACACAAACACACATTATGTAATTATATGTAATTATAAGTGAGGACTAAACAACATATTATTAGCCTTAAAAGATTTATCCACCATACATTGTGACTTGGAGGAAGATTTGTCAGAAGTAAGAGGATAGCAGCATGGTACCCTATGGTTTTGCACTGCAACACATGATGCCTGCTTTTGTTCCACGATCTCCATCAGTATCTTATATAGTCTTATAGCTTATCCCTTACAACAACAGACAGTTCCTTATAAGACTTTAGGAACAAGTGTAATGTAAAGAGGAAGGCCTCCTCTATCTATTTCGCAAAACGAAGCCAAACTCCAAGACAAAAGTCCATAGAATCTCCAAGAATTACCAGACCCACTGCAACAAACAAGGGACTTGCATTCTCCAAAGTAAATGCACAAAGTAGAGAGACCATGTGGGACAGAAATGGACTGACCACCAAACTTCTTATTGACCTTGTCACCATCTGATACTCTTTGAGATCTTTGGTCCTAAGACAAGTCAAGAAGAACACACCCCTTCCCTAGATGGTCTCTTGAACTGGGGCATTCCAGTCCTTCCAAATAGATTGAATAGTGCACTTATTCATGCATCTCATAGGGCCGGTACAAATCGGGGCAACTTTAGGCAAAGAGGCATGATGGTAGCTTATCACGGAAAAGTGGCGAACTGCAGCACACCCTTCCTTGACTGCATGAAACACATGCATCTGGGGAAGATTTTCCACAAGCAGGAGAGACATCAGGCGCTAACTAGATACTAGAGACATGCACCAACGATCCCTACCAGGACTGGTGTACAGAGAAGAAGCCCACTCACAACCTTATCATACCAAAGCCACACAAATACAAATACTCTGGGAGCCGGAGATGATCACCTGTGGAGAAAACTGCCAGATAAATGACTGACAAAAGAAATTAGTTGAGGAGCACCACTTTTGACAGACAAAGCAGTCATCACCTGTAAAGTACTGCAATGGCAATCCAGAGGGAAGATGTTTGACATATCACCACTGAGGCACCCAAAACTAGGGAAGCAAAAGGATGAACCCGGAAGAACATGACAAGAACAAAAGAAGCACCTGTGCCAGAAACTTTGAACACCAAGGTTTTCCAAGGCAAATAATGAGCTACAAGACATCAACAACTAAGTAGAGGAGGCGTCCAAGAAAACCCCATGGACAATGCCACAGCCTGAGACCACAAAACCTCAGAATAGCCAATCAGACAGCAGACCTTTTCGGACCAGAGTATAGAATAACCCTGTGTACATAGGATTCCTAGCAAATGATTATCTTTCACCAACTTTCTCACCGATCAACAGAAAAACATTGAGTACAGTAGGAAACACTGAAAAGTTGAAAACACAAATGGTTATGGCTAGCAGGGAGGACCAGGAAGCAGAATGTAGCAGAAAGAAATGAGCACCACTGGGCAGAACAGTGACAAGACAGACAGAAGTCTCTCCAAGGCCTGCCTCCAGCCTTAAATGACCTTCTCTGACAAATATTGGGCATCATCCAACATATTTACTGGTTTAGCACAAGGAGCACTCTCCACATTGACATCTCCACAATCAATGAGCACGCATCTATACACAGTAACACTCATTAGAACCAAGGGCACCTTGAACAGCTTGTCCCTGCTGAATAGTGGCAGCACCTGGGGTAAATGATAAGCTCTTACAGTCTAAAATAATTTTGAATAGGGACAATCTCTTTGTGGAACTAGATACAAGATTTAAAAACAATGTGAAAGGAATTCAGAGCCCGCAGTCCATGCTTTTTGGCTAATGTGATTTGTAAAGGCTGATAAAACTAAGAATCAGATGGGCGCTAAAATAGTGAATTTTAGTTAAATGGAACTTGCTCAGCATATTTTATGAAGCGAATGAATAACAATGATCTAGGTATGTATACAATGTGGTAACTTGGATAATAATATATCCGACATAAAAAAACTTGAAGCAAAGGTGACCATCAGTTTAAAATTGTCAGTTAGTAAGAAGTATGGTTTTATTTATATTTCTAAAGACATAGGGAATATATAAAAATAATAACTGTTGATTCTATGACAATGCGCAAGACGTTGATGGAGATCCATAGCCTTTTAAAGATGGCCGCCGCAAAAGCAGTCGGCTGATTGACATCGGAGAGAAGGAGTGTCCTCTTCCGTGGTTAAAATAGGATTCCGACCTGCGAAATGGGTTTGAACGTGGGCACACAGACGGCGTCCCAGCGAACCTGTAACGTGAGGCTGTGACCAAGAAAAATAGGAAAATGTAAGTAACAATGACGGGTAACAAAATTTGCGAGTATAATTTATAAATATAAGGACTTATTATGTATATTTACATTCATTTAGTGAATATTAAAACATTCACGGAAAAGGGGCAAAGCAAGCAAAATCCCTTTGGGGGTCACAAGCTGAAAGTTGGCTTAAAAGATGATTATTGTGACAATATTAAGGTTAGATACCAAAGTGTGTAAAGGCTTGAAGAATGAGTTAAAAAGCACAAAAGTTTTATTATGGCTATAAATTAAGAAAATCACAGTAAAAGCACATTGAACAGAAACGTATAGTCACGGTTGGTGAAAAAGTTTCTTTCGTGGAAGCACATTGTTTGACAAAGGAAATAAGACAAAGCATGTTTGGAAACCTTACACAAAAGGGCAATATTGAGATCCTGGGGATTCTGCTTATGACAAAAATGCCTTATGGAGGTGGTGTGTAGAAAAAGGTGACCAGAGTCTAGTTTGGACTCTGGTGGATCTGTCAGCTATGGTTGAGAGATCTAAACATAATATGGACATGTAAAATTGTGTAAATTCGTTTGATATTGTTGATATGGGAACCTTTTCCGATGTCCTGAGGAGGCCATAAGATGTAAGGCTGAAACGCGTCAACCATAATACCGAGGAGTATAATGTTAATTTTTGAATACAAAAAGAAGAATACAACAGTACCACACACAAACAACAGGAAGTAGTACCCTACCAAAGTTGGTACATCAATAGGACTGCCTCAATCCAAAGACAGTTTTCCTGAAGAAAAGGTTTAGCAGCAGATCTGTTTAGGAATGGTTGAAAAGGAAAATTTGGTGCAATGGACTATTTTTAATTGTGTTATCAAATATATGTAATAGAATATGTGGAAATGGTTTTTGTAGATGGTGTGTAAATAAGGCAATTGGTTTGTCTTCTTATGTGGTATGGGGTAATACAAAAAGAGACATATATTTAGTAATTAAAAGAGCTATATTAATAGAAGCTTTTCTAATGAATAACTAATATTTTCATTGTTGATATACTAATTTTGATTTATCCCTTTTGTGTACATTTGTTGGTTAAGAATTGTGAATTGGCCCTTACTCAGTGGGGTTATATGGGTCTCCATATATGATATGAATGTCGATTTTGCATTCTTTGGTATAAGGGGTATCACTAATAAGCATAAATAGAGCTTAGATCTGTGGTGCAAAGCGGAAAGTATGCACAATTTGTTCTCTTTTTGTCTTGTTCCTGTATGTAACCATAGTTCAATATGACAGAGCCCTATACAGTAAGTTACACTGAAGCACAGCTTAATCCATTGTGAGGACATCCTTCGCTCCTGGGCGGGGAACAACCAGTATTAACTCCCTTGAATGTAGATAAGGTAGAGAAACTTAAACAATTAAAGAAAATGACATGCCCAGGTACTTCTTGAACATTTAAAAAATAACACCATTCCTGCTGGTTTACAAGTTAGGAATATACCAGTTATTTTTGTCTTAGACAAAACAAACCTGTTACATTTCAGTGGAGTAGGGACAAAACGCTCATGTGATTCGTTGGCATTGTCAATAGAAACAGCGCTAAGAATAAGTGAAGCTGAACTCAAAGAGATTGAGCTGCTAGAATTGGAAGTAGCACAAGATCAAACAATTCAAGATGTGAAACAACTTTCAGAAACAGCCAATAAAACTATAGCTGATTTCAAAGTACATACGGTAAACCAAAAAACTACAAAAGTAGCTAGAGATATAAAGAGTTTTAGAACAGAAGATGTGTACCCTTATTTAAAAGATGATTTTTATAAATACAATAATCCAAGAAACTTGAATTTACAATTTCAAACAATATCTAGAAGAAGATTCATTACTTTTTCGGATACCTCTTCGGTCTCTGAACAAGACCATATGACAGGATCAAGTTCAGTTCCCCAAAACTCTGTAAAACAACATTTTACCAACAGAGGGGGATGTAGGGGAAGAGGTGTGTACCGGAGAGGGAGAGCCCCATTTCAAGATCAAACTAGAGGTGATTTTTTAGAGCAAGGAGAATGTCGAACAAAGAAACAAATCTACAGGAAGTAGATCAAATGAGCACTCAAGTTAAGGAATCAATCCCTATATATAATCTATCTAACTATATACTTTCTGAAAGTGAATGTTCTATCTTAAGTAAAGGCCTTTCCTTTGTCCCTGCTAAAGTACAAGATTCAGTAGATTCACAAATATTACTGTTACAGTTCCTACGTAAAGTCCGATTGAAAGCTTTCTTTTGTGAAGGATCAGAACACAAAGGGGCTATAACGGGAGAATAAAATGTGAGTGGCTTGCATGTAAAATCCACCTTTTGCCCAGGTTTAAATCATCTTCCAACAGAAGTACAGATTTTTGAAGATGTGGTTTTGAGAGAATTTGATGCAATGAATGGAAAAAAGACGTTCTTTAAACAGAAGCACAAAAATGAGGAAAAAGTAGCTAAGGAAGAACTATCTCGGAATGAAAATATCATTATAAAGTCTGCCGATAAGGTAGGGGCATTGTAATAATGGACAAAGAAAAATATGTAGGGGAGATACTGTGACAATTAAATAATATGGAACATTAGCAACAAATTACTGACGACCCTACCAAATGATTACAAGGTATGATAAGAGATTTAACAGATGAGGCACTGGCTGAAGGATGGATTTGTAAATGAACATGGTTTTTTAAATCAAAGCAATGTAAGTACCCCATGTATACACATTCTTTCAAAAATGCATAAGGATCCAGAAAATCCACCAGACAGACCAATCATTTCTGCCTGTGGATCAATTCTGGATCCTTTAGCACAATACTTGGACCCTTTTTTTAAACCTATGGTGTGATGGACCCAAGCATACGTCCGAGATTCAATGCACATGATAAATATCCAAGTGGATAATAGTTTTGAAGAACAAGCACAGTTGCTTGTTACATTAGATATTGAGGCTTTATATATGAACATCCCACAGGACGAAGCCAAGGAAGTTATGACAATTTGTCTGGAAAATAGGGTGTTACCACACAAAGTTCCATGGGCCTTCATTTTAGCTTTGGCCAAGCTATGTTTCAAGAACATTTTTTTTGTCTTTGGGAAAGATATGTATCTGCAAATATAAGGTGTAGAAATGGGTTGCAGCTTTGCTCCAGAAACTGCAAATCTTATGATGGATAGTTTTGAAAAGAAATGGATCTATGGCAGAAATAATCCCTTCCACACAAAAATCAAAAGATCATTGTGATATATTGATGGCATCTTCATGATGTGGAAGGTGACATAGAATCTTTGTGTAGATTCCATGAATGGATTAATCATTGTACCTTAGATTTAAATTTTACAATAACATCCGACTCAAGGAGGATTAATTTCCTAGATCTATGGGTGGGGTCGAATGAAGGGCAAATTGTGGTTGAACTATATAAGAAACCCACAGAGAGAGAGATACACTATTACACTTTTCTAATTATCATCCACGTAATTTGAAAGAAAACTTGCCATATGGGCAGTTCCTTAGGATTCGGAAGAACTGTACCAATAAAGAAGATTATTTTGCAAATGCAGATAATTTGCTCACCAAATTGCTTGCAAGGGGATACCCTCAATTGTTTTTAAAAGGAGCATATAAAAGGGCATGGTACACCCCTAGAGGATGATTCTTTACCCCAAAACAGAAAGAACAGGGGGTCCCATTGACTTGAGTCCTTACATATCATCCAAAAGCTAATGAGATCAAGTCTATCTTAGCAAAAAATTGGAAAATACTATATCCATTAGGGATACCAAAACCTCTGTTTTCATTTAAAAGAGGACAAAATATACGGGATGTTTTAGTACACTCTTCATCCCCAGTTGGAAAATTAGAAATAGCAAAACAATTTGAGAGACATGTTAGATTTACCACTGTTAACAGGACACTTTAAATGCAATAATTGTATAGTATGTTAGAATACTGAGAATTCTAAGGATATAGAAGTAAATGGTAAAATACACGGGCAACTACGGTTTTCTTGTTGCAACAATAAAAATGTAATTTATTGCACTAAATGCCCGTGCCAACAGACATATATAGGGCAGACAGTCCAACCAGTAAAAGCGAGGATCCTGCAACATATGTCTAGGATTAGATGTGGGCTACGAGGAGCCCTTATGGTGGAACATTATACAGAAAAGAAGCATAATGAAGAAGACATGTGTTGGTCAATATTATATGTACTGGAAAAAACACAAATGACAAATAAGGGTTTACTAGCTAAAATGGAAGCTAGATTTATCGAAAGATATGGGACAGCTAGATCTGGGCTAAATGATTTAAACAAAATGTGGACCCTTATTGGTAAATGATAAGCTCTTACACTCTAAAGTAATTTTGAATAGGGACAATCTCTTTGTGGTACTAGATACAAGATTGAAAAACAATGTGAAAGGAATTCAGAGCCCGCAGTCCATGCTTTTGGCTAGTGTTCTTTGATTTGTAAAGGGTTTTGAAATTAAGAATCAGATGGGTGCTAAAATAGTGAATTTTAGTTAAATTGAACTTGCTCAGCATATTTTATGAAGCGAATGAATGACAATGTTCTAGGTATGTATACAATGTGGTAAGTTGGATAATAATATATCCGACATAAAAAAACTTGAAGCAATGGTATCCATGATTTGAAATCATCAGTTAGTAGGAAGGATGGTTTTATTTATATTTCTGTAGACAAATATATAAAAATAAGAATTGTTGATTCTATGACAATGCGCAAGACGTTGATGGAGATCCATAGCCTTTTAAAGATGGACGCCGCAAAAGCAGTCGGCTGATTGACATCGGAGAGGAGGAGTTTCCTCTTCCGTGGTTAAAACAGGATTCTGACCCGCGAAACGGGTTTGAACACAGGCGCACAGACGGTGTCCCAGGGAACCTGTATCGTGAGTCTGTGACCAAGAAATATAGGAAAACGTAAGTAACAATGATGGGAAACAACGTTTGCGAGTATAATTTATAAATATAGGGACTTATGATGTATATTTACATTCATTTAGTGAATATGAAGACATTCACGGAAAATGGGCAAAGCAAGCAAAATCCCTTTGGGGTCACAAGCTGAAAGTTGGATTAAAAGAAGATTATTGTGGCAATATTAAGGTTAGATACCAAAGTGTGTATAGGCTTGAAGAATGAGTTAAAAAACACAAAAGTTTAATTATGGT
This sequence comes from Pleurodeles waltl, assembly GCF_031143425.1. Lineage (NCBI taxonomy): Eukaryota > Metazoa > Chordata > Amphibia > Caudata > Salamandridae > Pleurodeles > Pleurodeles waltl. The sequence goes on from NC_090443.1 coordinate 252,688,812, forward strand.
TATAAATTAAGAAAATGACAGTAAACGCACATTGAATAGAAGCGCATGCCCACGGTTGGTGAAAAAGTTTCTTTCGTGCAAGCACACTATTTGACAAAGGAAATAAGACAAAGCATGTTTGAAAACCTTGTACAAAAGGGCAATATTGAGATCCTGGAGATTCTGCTTATGACAAAAATGCCTTGTGGAGGAGATGTGTGTAGAAAATGGTGAACAGAGCCTAGTTTGGACTCTGGTGGTTCTGTCAGCTATGTTTGTGAGATCTAAACATAATATGGACATGTAAATTTGTGTAAATTTGTTTGATATTGTTGATATGGGCACCTTTTCTGATGTCCTGAGGAGGCCATAAGATGAAAGGACGAAATGCGTCGACCATAATGTCGAAAGGTTTAATGTTAATTATTGAATACAAAAAGAAGAATACAACAGTACCACACACAAACAACAGGAAGTAATACCCTGCCAAAGTTGGTACATAAATAGGACTACCTCAATCAAAAGACTGTTTTCCTGAAGAAAAGGTTTAGCAGCAGATATGTTTAGGAATGGATGAAAAGGAAAATTTGGTGCAATGGACTATTTTTAATTGTTTTATCAAATATATGTAATAGTATATGTGGACATAGTTTTTGTAGATGGTGTGTAAATAAGGGAATTGGTTTGTCTTCTTATGTTGTATGGGAGTAATACAAAAAGAGACATATATTTAGTAAATAAAAGAGCTATGATAAATAGAAGCTTTTCCAATGATAAACTAATATTTTTATTGTTGATATACTAATTTTGATTGATCCCCTTTGTGTAAATTTGTTGGTTAAAAACTACCCACATACAGCATGACGTTCATCACCAGGACAAAGATCACGCTGCCTCTTATTAGAATTCTCCCATGAAAAGCTATCCACAAAAATGATTGAGCGGATAAAAAAGCAGGAGGAGCCTGTAGTGACACACAGAAAAGTGTGTTCCTTGCTACCATTGGAGATACTTAAAATAGCAGGACGAGAACCAATACCTATATACCTTTTCCCAGCTCATGTTGCAGTGGACTATGGGTATGAATGTTGCTGAAAATATAGGCCATACATGCAGAAAAAAGGTCACTGTTTGATATTTGATATATACATATATATATATATATATATATATATATATATATATATATATATATATAGATATACACAGCCATATTTATACTTTTTGACGCACAACTGCGCCAACGCAGTTGTGCGTCAAAAATATTAACGCCGGCTAATGCCATTCCAAAGCGCTATGCGGGCGCCTTATTTATTGAATGACGTTAGCCGGCGCAGCTGACTGGTGTGCGTCAAAAAAAATGACTCACACCAGGCAGCGCCAGGGAAAATGGAGCTTGGGCGTCAAAAAATGGTCTGAGGCAAAATTTTGGCCTCAACCCGATTTGCGCCATTTTTTTTTACTCCCGACCCCCATTGAAATGACTCCTGTCTTAGCACAGACAGGAGTCATGCCCCCTTGCCCAATGGCCATGCCCAGGGGACTTATGTCCCCTGGGCATGGTCATTGGGCATAGTGGCATGTAGGGGGGCACAAATCAGGCCCCCCTATGCCACAAAAAAAAAAAAATAATACTTACCTGAACTTACCTTAAGTTCCCTGGGATGGGTCCCTCCATCCTTGTGCGTCCTCCTGGGGTGGGCAAGGGTGGCAGGGGGTGTCCCTGGGGGCATGGGAGGGCACCTCTGGGCTCCTTCCGAGCCCACAGGTCCCCTAACGCCTGCCCTGACCAGGCGTTAAAAAATGACGCAAAAGCGGCTGGACGTCATTTTTTAAGGCCCGTCCACTCCCGTGCGTCATTTTTGCACGGGAGTTTAAATAAGGCGCACATGCCTTGGAGTCATTTTTTAGAAGGGAACGCCTACCTTGCATATCATTAACGCAAGGTAGGTGTCCACGCTAAAAAATGACGCAAACTCCAAGATCTTTGGCGCTAGACGGGTCTAACGCCAAAGTATAAATATGGAGTTAGCTTTGCATCGGATTTGCGTAAAAAAAAATACGCAAATCCGGCGCAAACAGAGTATAAATATGCCCCACAGTATGGTGGAGGAGAATGTTGTAAAGTCTGTTGTCAGAAACTGGAGTACTGTAGATTGGAATCAGGTGGAATAGAGTAGAGTGTAGTCGCATATTGTATAGTGTAGTAAAGTGTTATCTAGTGTAGTGGCTGGAGTCAAGTTTCCTAGACTGAAGCAGCGAGTTGTATAGTGGAATGTCAAACAGTATAGTAGAGTGTTGTAGACTGTCATAAAATGCAGTACAGCGTTTTAGAGTCAGGTGGGGTGAAGTAGAGTGGCAAAGAGTGTCATATTATCAAGTGGAGTGTCGTAGAGTACAGTGGGGGAGAGTGTTAGACTGCAGTGTGTTGTCATATAGTGGAATGGTGTATCGTTGAGAGAAGTTGGGTGGCTCGTCCTTGAGTGTCATAACGAATAGTACAATGGCATAGACTGGATGGGTATAGAGTGTAGTACAGTTTTGTAGAGTGAAGATGCACACAGTGGAGTAGAGTGTCAGATAGTAGAGCGACGTAGAGAGGAGTATAGTACAGTGGCATAGAGTTGGATAAAGTGTAGGGGAGTGGAGTATAGTGCAGTAGAGTACGTTGGAGTAGGGTAATGTAGAGAGGAGTAAAGTGTCAAAGTAAAGTGACGTGTTGTAGACTATAGTGGTGTGAAGTACAGTATAGTGGAGTGGTGTAGCATGCAGTTGAGTAAAGAATCATACATTGGAGTACAGTTTTGTACAGTACAGTGTAGTGGGGTGTCAGAAAGTATTAGAAAGTGATGTAGACTACATTAGAGTGGAATACAGTGCAGTTGATTTTTACAAAGTGGAGTGGTATGCAGTACGGTACAGGGTTGCAGAGTGGGCTACAGTAGATTAGCATATAGTATTATAGAGTACAATGGCATTGAATGGCATAGGGTGGAGTGCCATATGGTGGAGTAGTGGAGTAGAGCAGAGTACTGTGTCAAAGTAGAGTAGAGTATGGTGGGGTGCAGTGGCATACAAAAAGTTGTATACAGTCTTGTATGGTGGACTAGAGTATCCTAGATTAGAGTGGAATATAGTGTTGTAGAGTACCATACATTATAGTACAGTTTTGTACAGTGGAGTGGTATAGACCAAATAAGTGTTGGACAGTAGTATACAGTGCAGTAGAGTGTTATAGAGTGAAGTTGCATAGAGTACAGTAGTGTGTGAAACAGTGGACCTGCGTAGAGTGGATTGTTGTATATTAGCATAGAGTGAGGTATAGGGCCTGATTTAGAGGTTTGCGGTAATGGTCCCACCATAGACTTTTTGACGGGATGCCCACCCCCCACTGATACAGTCCGCCCCCAATATTCAGATGTCAGCTGGTGCATAGGCAAAATACTGCCAGCAGTCTCCCATCACCATGAAGAATCTTAACCCATGTTGACGGACTACAGGCTAAAGTGGCTGGTGGCGGGACTTCAGCCCCTTTTACCAATGAGCCAAATTGATGTGCAGTCCGGCTGACACAACTATGGTGGCACGTGAGTTGGCGGATTGGCAGCTATATAAACACGAAACTCACCCTTTGAACTCTTTCCACATATCCTGTCACCATGAACCCCTTACCTGCTACTACCAGTTCTCCTGTTGCTCCTGTGCCAGGTCCAAAATGGAAATCATGTTAGCCATCGCTGGAACAGAAGGTAAGTCATGGGCATTCCTGTAACCCTTGGAGTTGTAGCTGCATGGTAACACTGGACTTCTGCATGGCTCAATAATTTGTGTACACACCACCATACTTTGAGTCAATGCTGAAGTGTGTAATGTAGAAGCCTGCAAATGTATCAGAACAGACTTCGAGTTATAGGTAGCACCCACCAATTTTGTATGCACAGCATACATGGCAATGGATACCTACACAAAAGTATCAACAATCACAAATAGAAATGTGTATGTAAAGGTGTATGCAAGAATGTACCCAAAATATCTTAACTATCACCTCTAACAGTATCCCCAATTTGCACCAAACAATCCCATGTAATGTTGCAATTACACCACCACATTCTACAGGTGGGTATACACAGAATGTAACACAATATTCACTGGTGGCCTGCAAACATATCATGTCTGACGGTCTCATGTCCCCTTAGTGTGTGCAATACATATCAAACATAAGATCACATTTAACTGTTAAATGCCAGGTCATCTATGTAATGCATATGTGCATATTATTAACACATCATCTCAAAGTAAACACATATGGATTCTCCACTCACAAAAACAAGAAACACATATCATAGTGGTGTAAGTACCCAGTATGAATGTCTGCACCAAAATAAATATATATCCATCACTAATGTACAACACTACTGTTTGCATTTAAAGAAAAAAATAATTAAAACATACAACTTGTGTTTGTCATTGTCACAAATGAGAGTAAGTGCATGGCTCACACATATGCACAAAAAACATAATCAGTAAACAATTAGTAACAATTGAATAATTCAGTTGTGAAAAAGGTATACTCAAAATTAAATACTTTATCAACTGATAAGTTTAGTCACTTAGTGAAATGACATGAGTCCATATTACCATGGCTTATGTGGGCCACAATGGGTTTCAGGCCCATCACTTGCCTCCTAAATTCACTGCCAAAAAAAACCTCCTCTGGAAGGGGCATTTATGGGGTAGAGAGAAGACACCTCAAAGATCTTAGTGTGGAGGGTGGAGGGTTCTTGGGTTTGGGAGAGGTGGGTTTAGGTTTGGGAGGAGTGGGTTTGGTAGGGGTGGTTTGGGAGAAGTAAGAGGTCAGGGCCAGGGAAGAAAGGAGGTCTTCTTTGAGAAAATTCATAGGGTGGTTGGGAGGGAGTCCCGGTTGGGGGTAGAGGGAGTGCGTGTGTCTGTTGTGCATGTGTCTGTTGAAGGTGTGGGTACTTGAGGGTCTGGTGTATGTGCTGTATCTTTCAATTTATGTTTTTACTGATTGTCTGTTGGGAGGGTGAGTGTGGGCATTTGTGTCTGGTGTGTGTGTATGTGTGTGTGTGTATGTGCCTTTTGTGGTTGTAATGTTTGTTGCTGTGGTGTCTGTGGGTGTACTTGTGCATGCATGTGTGATGGTGGGAGGGATGACTAGTGATGTGCTTGTGGTGTGTGTAGGTGTTGCTGTAGTGGTGGGTGTCATGTCTATGGGTGTACTGGTGAGGGTGTGTGTGCATCTGTAGTGGTAGGTGTATTGACTGGGGGTGTGACTGTGGTGGAGTGTGTGGTGTCTTCATGCGTGCCTGTGCTTACGTGTTTTGATGTGTCTGTGTTCAGATCTGCTGCTTGTGGGTGTTGTAATGGGTGTGTATATATGTTTGTGTGTGATTTGGACAGGGCTGGGTTGAGGGATTTGGGTTTGAGAAGGGGTGGATATCTATGTATGAGGTGCAGGTGGGTGGGGGGCTGTGGTCAATGAGGAGGCCATACCCTTGAATGAGCACCATAGGCTAGATTGGGCACTGTGAATGCCATCCAGGTAAGTCAGCATCTGGGTGTTCTAACCAGCCAGAACCTGGATGGCATTCAAAAGTGCAGTCTGGCCTATAGCGATCATCCTTAAACTTAAAAGATCAACAACCTCCTGAGTGAGTGCAGCCTGGGACATCGGGCAGAGGTGTCTGCAGCAAAGGTGATGCCGCCCTTTTTAAGGGGAGCAGCTATAGCCAAGTGGGAGGGGAACAAGAAGGAGGGTGTAGAGTGGAATGGGGAAGATAAAGATGCAGGTGCCACAGTCTCTCCGGGGTCTGCCCCCACTAAGGACTGGCCTGCATTGGAGGCCTCCAAGAAAGATGTTGAATCACTCAAGGACTGCTGGCCAGTCTCCTCACCCTCTATGCCACTGAATCCCTCAATGTCTGTGGTTTCCACACCGAATACTAAGTGACCAGATCATGCCCACTGATGTGGTTGCTGTCACCTTCACCTTGCCCAGTTGATGCTGAAACAAAAGATACAGCTATGGTCTATCTGTGTGAACACAACTGGACATCAATCTGCATCACACAACATTTGCAACAAGTTCAGTTGTCCCCCCTCTCAGCTCTCATATCATGTATGCATTTGACGCTAGTACACTTGTAGTGCACTCCATAACAAAGAGTTCCAACAGCAGGAGTAAACACATAGGCCTGGCTACATCTCTGAGCCACTGCAGTATAGCGCTATAAATGTTTGCCTTCTCCTAAAGGGAAAGTTTTATGGATGGAAATTGTCTGCCCAAAATGGGACATCACAACTTCAATGTGATATTACCTCGCACATGCAAATGTCCCTTTCATTATCACATTGTTCTCCATCACAATTTTCTCCTCTGGGCAGGATTAAGGACACAAAAATGTAGTCTGTGGAACACACAACTCTCACAAATGTGGACACATTGCTGTCTATTGCTCACAATACAGTTTGGCATAGAAATTCACATTAGCAATCACAGACTGGCTTACATGCACATTTGTGGAGGACTTAGGACTCAGGTCCACCAGCTGCTGTCCACATAAAGGCCCTCATTACAACATTGGCAGGCAACAACCGCTGCCCACCAAGTTGTAACTGCTGTGTGGCCGCCAATGCGGCCGCACTCCCGCGGTGCCCATTATGACATCCCCGCTGGGCCGGTGGGCGGAAACAGAGTTTCCGCCCGCCGGCCCAGCGGTGATGTGGGCTGCAACATGGGAGCCTGCTCCAAATGGAGCCGGCGGTGTTGTGGCCGTGTGACGGGTGCAGTTGCGGCCGTGCGACGGGTGCAGTTGCACCTGTCGCGCTTTTCACTGTCTTCTGTGCAGACAGTGAAAAGCTGTGTGGGGCTGTGCCAGGGGGCCCCTGCACTGCCTATGCCAAAGGCATGGGCAGTGGAGAGGCCCCCACGGGCCCCGCGACTCCCCTTTCCGCCAGCCGAACCGCCAAGGAAAGGCTGGCGGGAAGGGGACTCATAATCCCCTGGGCAGTGCTGCAAGCAGTGCTGCCCTGGCGGATTACAACCGCCGGGACCACTGTGGCGGAAAACCGCTGGTCCCGGCGGTGCGACCACAGCGCTTCCACTGCGGTCGTAATCCCCGAGTTTGTACCGCCAGCCTGTTGGCGGTACAACCTCCAAAACAGCCCTGGCGGTCTTTGACCACCAGGGTTGTAATGAGGCCCAAAGTATCAAAAGTTTGCTGGAGAAACTGCTTTCAAAAATATTTCAGATAAGGAATGCTGCCAATTTACTAAGAATATCAAAACATTTGGTGCAGGTGCACATGCTCACATTGTCATAAAACCGACTTAGCAATTTCAAGTCTGGAAAATCAGCTGCTTCATAATTGTACAGTTTGCCACAGTCACCAGTATTGATGCCTACATTAACTACACACATTTGTGATGTACCATCACACCTGACCCAATCATGACATGAGGCATGTTTTGTGAAACTGCTGGCAATCCCTTTTATTGCATGCAGCCATGTGTCTGCCCTCAACAATACCACAAAGAAATACACTATACACAGCATCAGACAATGTCTGATCAACTTATTCCTCCAGAGATCATCATAGCCTTTGGATGCGTGTCTTCATCAAAGTTGATGGCACACAACACAGCTGGAAAGTAATGAGGTCAAACCACAATAATATCTACAGACAATGAAGTATCTCCTTGTTGCTGCTGTTGGGCACTCAACTGCCCATTAAGCTCCGAGTAAGCCACCACAAGGATGCAGGACATGGGGGGGGTCAGGATGTGGCGCACCTACTTGGATCACTGGGAGGACTTCCAGACTTGGCTGATTTTCTGCTCACCCGATGCAGGTCCTCCCTACAGTGCAGGCTACCCTACTTGTAGAACCCCAGGGTCCACACCTTCTTGGTGATGGCCCTTCAGATATCCCACTTCTGATTGGCGTTGACCTGTATAGATGACATAAAGAACAGGAAAAGGCAAATCAGTGTCACTGTTGGCAATTACTGCTGTGACATCACTGTTCATAAATTCAGTCATACATTTATAAAACAGTTACTAGAGTTTGTTGCTATAAAATTGTTATAGGTAGAGTGGAAATACTGATTTGCAGTGGTCTCATGTGCACCGTCAACTTGATAGCTTCTTATGATACCTCATCAGACCTGCAACATTATCTTGGCCACAGCTATGCAACCAATCCTGTTGTGAGAGCCACCTGTGATCACTCACAATCATTTTGAACTACTGAATTCCAAACAACCTATACAATCCTTGCACATAAACCTACTCACCGCTGCATTGGCTTCCTGCCTAAGCTCCCAAGAGACAGAAGCCATGTTTAGCATCTCATACAGTGACTGAGGGCAAGAAATGTGGAAAGCTATGTGTTAATGAGAGCAGTGATTTGTGGGTTGTTTGAACAAGAGTGATTTCTAATGGAACAGACTGGAATGGGTGATGGTGAGCCAGTGTCATCTGAATTTGCTGCACTTAAAATAAGTCTAACTATATGTGGCTCCATGACAGGTTTAAACTATATGGAGTATGCTGGAACACAATATGGGGGTCATTATGACCCTGGCAGTGAGTGTTAATGTGGTGGTATGACCGCCAACAGGCTGGCGGTACATACCGCCACATTATGAGATGGCTTATATATTGCCTTTTTGCCACCACAAAACAGAGAACAGGTCTACTGCAATCGGAAAAACATCCATTCCATCAAAGTGAAAGATATCTGCTTACCAGACTTATACATGTCAAGTGTGTGTGCCCTCTTCCCTGGGTCAGCACATGATTCATTCATACTATGGAACAGCAATATACCCATACAGATGCCACAATTTGAACCAGAGAGAGCCTGGCTTTTTGATTAGTACACCATTACTTGTTGATCTTTTGCCTAGATCCTAGTTTAGGAAGGAACAATGGTTTGATATGTGACTGATTTGTTGATAGGTTGCTTCTGTGCAGGAGATGCAGCGTATCCTAACCGCCTGTGGTTATTTCCACCGCTGAGGAATCCAACACCACCATTGGAAGTCGGCTTCAATGTGGCCCATTGAAGAACACAGAGGCCACTGGAGTGAGCTTTTCGGGAGATCTTGATGAGCTCCAAGGTGAGGATGTTCAAGTGCCCTATGAAGATGACAGTGGTAAAGAAGAAGGAGTTGACTTACATCAAGATGTGATTACCCACTTCTTGACTTGAGTGTAAGTATCCGCTTACAAATATTACGCTCCTACATCAGGAAGTTAGGAATGGTCAGTGCAGGAAAGTTCAAGGCAAAGATGTTAGTGGATCAGATCTTCCCTTCATTGGGTTATGTGGTCATTGACATAGATGAACTGTGCTTGTGCTAAGTATGTGTGTCCTCATGACTTGTCAAGTGATTTAAATTTAATATGTGTTAAAATTAATTTTGCCTTGCTATTTTGTTTCAGGGTCCTTCACCATGTCATCTTCATTTGGACATTTTTTTGTGACTTTTGCCATGATATGTTGTTGTTGTGAAGCACGACGTGTACATTTAAAGATTCTGGGACCAACACCCACTTGGGAAGGATACCGCTGCTTGGCGGTAAGATCGCCAACATCTAAATCAGGCCCAAAGTCTCTTAGAGTGGAGTGGAGTAGAGTTTAGTGGAGGGTGTAACAGTGTGGAGTAAAATACAATAGAGTGTATTGGTGTGTGGTAGAGTAGAGTAGTATGGAGTGGAGTGTACTGGTGTAGCGTAGGTAGTAAACTGCTGTAAATTACAGTGGGGTCTTGTACAGTAAAGTGGAGTGTTGTGTTGTACAGAAAAGTGTTATATAGCTGAATAGTGTTGTACATTGGAGTGTACGAGCATAGAGTGGAGTATAGAGTTGGACAGCAGACTATATGGGGATAGAGTGGAGGAGGGGTCCATGAAGTGTGGTAGAATTTTATTGAGTGGAGTTATGTAGAGTGCATCAGTGGTGTAGAGTGGATTACCATAAGGTGGAGTAGCATACAGTGGAATACTGTACAGCTGACTGCATATTGGAGTGTACAAGAGTGGAGTGACGTAAAGTGGAATAGGGTATATTGGTGTGGTGAACAGTGGAGAGGGATAAAGGGGAGTAGGGTACAGTTGGTTAGCACTGAGTAGGGTGGACTACATTAAAGTGGCATAGCATAATGTTGAGGAAACTGTTATAAACTGGAGTGGCATCTCATATAGTAGAGTGAAGTGCTGTATTGTACAGTGTTGGAATAGAGTATTGTACACTAGAGTGTACGGGCATAGAGTTGAGTGGAAATTTGGAAAGTGGAGTACAAAGGGATAGTTTGAAATAGAGTCTAGTAGAGTGGCATGGAGTGTAGCAGACTTTTGGAGAGCGGAATTAAATAGAGTAGAGGAGACTATACTGGAGTGGCGTAAAGTAGAGTAGCGCACAGTGGAGTTGCATAAAGTTGGAATAGCATAGAGTTGAATATCATAGAGTTGAGCAGCATATACTTGAGTGGCAAACCGAGGAGTGGATTAGAGTGTAATAGCATATTGTGCAGTAGTGTACAGTGGAGTGGAGTAAAGTGTAATAATGTATAGTATAGTAGCATTGTGAGAAAGTCATGCTTTTGGCCCTGAACACCCCCATTTTCTGACTGATACAGGTGGTTACTTAAATATTCGAAAGTGATGTAGACTACAGTAGAATAGAGTGGCATACATTCTAGTTGATCTTAGTAGAGTGGAGTGGTGACCAGTACAGTACAATGTGTAGAGTGTGGTACAGTGGATTAGCATACAGTGTTACTATGGCATTGAGTGGCGTACAGTGGAGTAGTGGGTAGAGTGGAGTACCGTGTCAGAGTAGAGTTGAGTAAAGAGGGATGCAGTGGCATCCAGTGTTGTACATTTACCTAATGTATCATAGAGTTGAGTAGAGTAGAGTGTTTACAGTGGTATACAGTATAGTACAGTGTTGCACCATGGAATTAAGGCGTATAGTCAGATGCAAACTTTCAGAGAGTGGCATACAGTGTAGTAGAGTGTTGTAAAGTAGAGTTGCAAACAATACAGTAGTGTGTGAAACAGTGGAGCTGGATAGAGTGGATTGTTATATAGTAGCATAGTGTGAGGTAAAGTCTCATACAGTAAAGTAGAGCCAATTGGAGTGGTGTAACGTAGTTTGAGTACAGTACAATAGAAAGTATTAGTGTGTCATAGAAAAGAGTGGCATGGAGTTGAGTGTACTGGCATAGCACAGGTCATAAACTGTTATAAATTGGATTAGAGTCTTGTACGTTAGAGTGGGGTGTTGTGTCATATAGAAAAGTGTTATACAGTGGAATAGAGTGTTGTACATTGGAGTGTCCGGGCAGAGAGTGAAGTATAGAATTGGACAGTGGAGTGTATGGGAATAGAGTGGAGAAAAGTGTTGTAGAGTGTGGTGAAGTGTGGTAGACTTTTATAAAGTAGAGTTATATAGAGTGAGCAGAGTGTTATGCAATGGAGCTGGGTAGAGTGGAGTGACGTACACTGTATTGTTGTAGAGTAGATTTCCGTAAAGTAGAGTAGCATACAGTGGAATAGTGTACAGTGGAATACTGCACAGTGGAGTGGCATAGAGTGGGATAGCACAGAAAGAAATGGTGTACAGTGGAGTAGTGTAGATTGGAAATTTGGCCGCGGAGTGTGCGGGGATACAGTGGAGTAGAGTCTAGTAAAGTGGCACAGGTTGTAGTACTATTTTGTAGAGTGGTGTTAGATAAAGTGAAGGAAAGCACAGTATAGTGGTGTAGACTAGAGTAGTGCACAGTGAAGTGGCATAAAGTGGAATAGCATAGATAGAGTAGCATAGACTGGAGTGGGGTGTACAGTGGCATAGAGAGTAATAGTGTATAGTGTAGTAGCTTATAGTGGAGTGGCTCAAAGTGTAATAGTGTATAGTAGATTGGAGTCCACTGGAGTGGTGTACAGTGAAGTGGTTTAGACTGAAGTAGTGTATTGTGGGGTATGTTAAAGTGTAATAGCATACAGTGAAGTAAGGGTGCAGTGGAGTGGGGTAGAGTGGAAACTATACAGTAGAGGGACAATGACTGAAGTTGCGTACAGTGTAGTAGCGTAGATTGGAGCAGCATAGAGTGGAATAGTGTAGAGTGAAGTACACAGGAGTGGCGCAGAGTAGATTAGCATTGAGTGGAACAGCGTACAGTAAAATAGCATAGATTGGAATGGAGTGGAGTACAGTGGGGTGGTGTAGACTGGTGAAGTGTACAATGGAGATTGGGGTATAGTGAAGTAGCATATAGTGGAAGGGCGTAGATTGGAGTGGTGTGGAGTGGAATGACATCCAAAGGAGTAGCATAGAATGAAGTGGAGTGGTGTGACATACAAAGGAGTAGCATAGAATGAAGTGGAGTGGTGAACCCTGGACTGACGTAGAGTGGAGCAGCATGTAGTGAAGTGGCATAGAGTGGAATAGCGTAGAACAGAGTGGTGTACATTAGAGTGGAATAGACTGAAATAGGGTATAGTAGAATAGCATACAGTGCAGTGATGTACAGTGAAGTGGTATAGACTGGAGTGGTATACACAGGAATAGACTAAATTGCAATAGCAGACAGTGGAGTGGCATACAGTGGGGGTGGCATCCAATGGAACCATGTAGAATGGAGTGGGGTAAAGTGGAGTGCCATACACTGGAGTGCCTTTGATTGAAGTATCATACAGTGGGGTGGCATACAGTGGAATAACACACAGTGGAGTGGCATACAGTGGAATTGCATTGAGTGGAAGAGCATATACTGGAATAACATTTAGCAGTGAAGTGGGATAGAATGGAGCTGCATACAGCGTAATAGCATAGAGTGAACTGGCTTAGACTGACCTTGTGTACAGTGTAATAGCATACTGTGAAGTGGTGTAGAGCGGAGTGTTCTACAGTGGAGTGGCATAGAGAGTAACAGTGTATAGTGGAGTAGCATACAGTGGAGTGGCGTATAATGGAGTGGTGTAAATTGGATTGGCATACAGTGGCACGGGTAGAGTGTGATGGCATACAGTGGAGTGGCATACATTGGAGTGGCGCCCATTCCAATAGTGTAGAATGAAGTGGCTGGAGTGGAGTGTCATACACTGGAGTGGTGCAGGGTAGAGGAGGGTACAGTGGTGAGGTACACAATGGAATAGCATAGAGTGTAGTGGCATAGAGTGGAATATCATATATTGGAGTACTCTATAGTGGAGTGTCATACAGTGGAGTGGCGTACACAGAAGAGGCGTAGAGTGGGATTGTAGACAGTGTAGCAGCATAGGGGTGAGTTGTGTACAGTGTAATAGCATAAAGTGGCATAGAGCAGAGTGTAGTACAGTGGAGTGGTGTGGAGTGTAATAGTGTACAGTGGAGTAACGTAGAGTGGAGTGGCGTATAATGGACTGGTGTAAACTGGAGTGGCAATCAGTGGCATGGGACAGAGTGTAATAGCATACAGGGGAGTGACATACGTTGGAGTGGGGTCCAATCGAATAGAGTAGAATGAAGTAATGTAGAGGGGAGTACCATACACTGGAGTGGCATTGAGTGGAGTAGCATAAAGTGGAGTGGTACACAGAGGAATGAAGAACAGTGGAGTATTGTAAAGCGGAGTGCATACAGTGGAATACAGTAGAGTGGATTAGTGTACAGTAGAATGGCATGGAGTGGAATAGCGTATAGTGGATTAGCGTCCAGTGGAGTGGTGCACAGAGGAGTGACCGACTGAAATGGTGTACAGTGGCATAGTGTACAGTGTAATAGCATACAGTGTTGTAGCGTAGAGTAGAGTTTAGTACAGTGGAGAGGAGTAGAGCTGAGTGGCATAGAGTGGAATAGCTTATAGTGGAGTGGCTACAGTGGAGTGGCATACAGATGTATGTGATATTTAGCAGCAAAGTAGATTATGGCATGCAGAGAAATGCAAAATAGCAAATGGCGCTGCCTTGGATTTCTCCAGATCAACTCAAGGCCACACGTGGTGGCCTTGCGTTCCTTTGTAAATCTGACAAGAGCTTTATATTGCCTATGTGACATCTTGAGTGATGCAAGGGTGGGTAAAGCAATCCAATAATACAGCTAAGCTTTAGTTGTATTTTAGGCCATGGTATACCGTTATAACGTTGCATTTTATTTTTTGGGCTTCCTTGCTATTTTTAATAGGATTGTGCTACATCAGAAGCCCAAAGTGAATGAAAGGCAATCACTTTTTTTTTTTTTTATTCACATCATATTTTTTTCCTAGTGGCTAATTATCATGTCTTCCGAATAATAGTTGGTGTGGCTCACTCCTACACCAACTTTTCATTTTGTTGCACAGGGGTGCACTAGAAAGATGCTTTTTTGGCTTGCGGGCTAATTTTATTTTGTGGGCTAGAAAGCATGCAAAGAACACATGTAGATTTATATATATTCTATCTGGTATCTATTTGTTATAGGTTTCCATTAGCATGTGACCATAAATGGGCTTTTCAGTTGTTCATGTAGTAAATCTCAAGCTTTACATATGCACCCTAGTTTTATTTTTTGGCTTCCTTGCTTCTTTAGTAGTATCGTGCTCCAAGACAGAAATAAGTTGAAAAACCTTATAACTTAAGAAATACATACTCTCTTTACCTGCTAAATATCCCCCCCAAGAATCATCTATGCACTCTAAAATCAAATGCTGCTGAATTTCAGCAAAATCTGACTACCGTTTTTGCTCTACATGAAATACAAAAATCTATGTCAAATGCATTAGATTTCAATCCCATTTTGGGATGCCCCTTTTTTTTTGCACTCCTTTGACTAAATGGCAAGAAACTTTCAGTACTCAAATGCAGCAGGTCTGCAAAGTTTCACAGACATTCGTGAAACAGGTGCAAAGATATTGAGGGACAAAAAACAAAAAAATCCCTCTTTCTGGTCACCCTAACTAACCACGCTCATAAATATAAATATATATATATATATATATATATATATATATATATATATTTACTTGAAAAAATAAAGGTTAAAGAGACATTATAGTTATGTTCTGAATTTACACATACAAAACTACAGAAATTTAGCAGTTATAGTTAGAGTTCTTTCAAGTAACTATGACTTGTGCCCCTGCCATTCACAGTTATGTGATAAAATGTTTTACTGCAGATATTACAGTGATATTATCAAAGGTGTCATCAATGCTGTAATTTGCGGGGTAATTAGAAGTGCCTGGCAAGGGCACAAGTTATTGTTACCTTAGGGCACAAGTTATAGCTATGTGAAAGAACTCTAACTGTGGAATTTCTATGGTTTTGTACGAGTAAATTCATATCCTAACTGTAACATCCCTGTAACCTTTGTTTTTTAAAGTAAATTTCTAAGGATTTTTTAATTCTATTTCCTAACTATAATGTCCCTGTAACCTTTAGTGTTTTCAGTGAATTTCCACATATTTTTTAACGGAAACTAATTTCCATTACTATATGTTAATCCAAATGTAGCCACGCATGGCCTGTGGCCAGGCCCTGCAGCCAGCCCCTATAACAACCCAACCCTGTGCTGCACACAGCCTTAGGCCATGCACCAAGGGGGTTGTCCATAGGTTATGTCAGTGTCTGAGTGGGTCTATGATTGGATGCATAAGGGTGTGAGTGTGTCTGACAGTGGATGCATGAGTGCTTGATTGGTCTGTGAGTGGGTGCCTGAGGGTTTGAATGGGTCTGTAAGTGAGTGTGTCAGTGTCTGAGTGGGTCTGTGAGTTGTTGCATGAGTGTCTTAGTGGGTCTGTGACTGGGTGTGTGAGGTCTGAGTGGGTCAGTGAGTGGGTTTGTCAGTGTCTGAGTGGGTCTGTGAGTGGATGCATCACTGTCCAAGTGCATCTGTGAGTAGGTGCATGAAGGTCTAGGTGGGTTTGTGAGTGGGTACAAGAGTGTCTGAGTGAGTCTGTGAGTGGGTGTTAGAGGCTCTGAATGGGTCTGTGAGTTGGTGTGTCAGTGTCTGAGTGGGTCTGTGAGTAGGTGCATGAGGGTCTAAGTTGGTCTGTGAGTTGGTGCTTGAGTGTCTGAGTGGGTCTGTGACTGGGTGTGTGAGGTCTGAGTGGGTCAGTGAGTGGGTTTTCAGTGTCTGAGTGGGTCTGTGAGTAGGTGCATCAGTAGCTGAGTGGCTCTGTGAGTGGGTGCATGAGTGTCTGGGTCTGAAAGTGGGTGTGGGAGTCTATGAGTGGGTCTGAGTGGGTGCATGAGTGTCTGAGTGGGTGTGTGTTTGGCCGTATGAGTCTCTCAGTGCATGTATTAGTGAATGAATTTGTGTATGGATGAGTCTGTGAATTCTTTAAAAAAATGTTTCTGCTTATTTGTGATTAATCTAGATAAATCTTGATTAATTGCGAATATTGCGCAAGCCTTATGCTACTTTTCATTTTGTTTTTGAACCCCAGGGACCATGTGCCATTACCTAAAATGGTGGCTGCACCTTTTCTGTCAAGGTTGGTGCCAGCCAATTACAGCGCTTCTATTCGCACATGCATTTGCAAAAATTTGCAAATATTCACTAATTATTTGTGATCACTGATATACAAATTTGGATTTCCTTTAATATCTCAAAAAACAAATTTACACCAAATAAGCGAAGCCATAATTTGCATACCAAAAGTTAGCTTCCTGCCAAATATGGTGTAATTCCATCCAGTGGTTTGGGATGTAATCATGTCTAAGGACCTCCTTATGAACACGGCGGTAAACACCGCCGACCGCCGTGGCGACGGTGAAGAGAAGACCGCCATTGGTGGTGAACAGAAACCTGCCATATAATGGAACAAAAATCTGATTCCGACAAAAATCACCAGTCCACCATCTCCACCAGGGCCTTGTCGGTGGAAATGCTGGACCTCCCACCCCACCACTGTGGGGCACACCAACACCCCACCCTCCAAATAATGATGCACAAATCACCTTGGCGGTCAGTGGAAGACGAACAACCATTTGCAGTAGAGACCGCTTCGGGCGGCAAGGGGACCCAACAGTAAGAAGTGCACACATTGGATAAGTTAGAAACCCACACACCTGACACACATCCACAAAACCATAAAACACTCACAGACACACCCCACAATCCTTTACAATGAAAGTAGGCCAATCCACGATACCGACACTCAACCACAGAAGAGCGCCCTCACCAAGATTCACACCAGACACCATCCACGACCCTCACCAGGGCACCCCCCAAACACCCACGCTTCACAGAAAGGGAGCTAAGGACCATGGTGGACGCGATCCTGAGGGTCCAGCCACAACTTTTCGGGGCTCAGGTGCAGCACACACCCACTGCCAGGAAGATGGAGCTATGGCAGACAATAGTCAACAGGGTCAATGCAGTGGGATACCATCCACGCACCAGGGACGACATCCGCAAGAGATGGAATGACCAGCAGTGGAAGGTCCGGACCATGGCATCTAGGCACTACATTGAAGTCTAGAAGACTGGGGAAGGACCTCCACCAACACCACCCGACTACACTGACTGGGAAGAAAAGGTACTGGCCATCCTGCACCCTAAGGGACTCACTGGACTCACTGGAGGAATGGACTCAGGTAAGTCATCTACCTTTACCACATATACATCACACCTGTAATGCATGCACCACCCCACCCCACCAACACCCACCAGGTCCACTACCCTACCCAGCCGACAGGCACTGAATGCATTCCCCCTGCATGCCCACAAACCCACTAACAAGCCCACATCCCTCCCCCTGTGCACACCCACCCACCCCTGCGAGGAAACACAATGGCCTATAACACCCACAATGCACCTCCACATCCTAAGCTAAAGGCAATGCTATACCCACTAAAGCATTCTGCATGGCCCCCAAAGTTTGTAAGCTGCACAAACCCGCCCAGGCCCCTGCCCCCCATCCGACCACGATAATGTAACAAACATGTCCATTTCTCCCAACAGGCACCACCACCCATGCCACCCTGATGGACAGGACAAGGAGTGGCAGTGTCCGCCAGGGAGACAGAGACAACTCACAGGACACTGGGGATGGAACTCTGGGCACAGATGATCATGCTGGCCCCTCACACAGTCCTGTACTGTAACCATCCAGAAGCCCTACCCAGGATACCACTGACACCCCTACCACCCAGCCAATAACAGCCCAGGGCAACCGTCCCCACACCTGTGTATCCAGGCAACAGACTGGTGGAACACAAGTACAGAGGCCACAGTCACCCCCTACCAACAGGCAGGAAGACAATGGCCCCAGTACAAGTGGTATTGCCAGACCTGTGAAGGGGACACAGGCACAGGGGACTAGGCCCAGTGGGAGGGCATCAGTGGCCCAGGTGGGAGGCCAGAGGATGGATGCTGCTGCCCAGGACATGATCTCTGAGGCGCCTACCATCATACCCAGGACAGATTGGCTCAGATAGTATCCACCCTGGAGCAGAGTCAGAGGATGCAGCAAGCACACCACCAAGAGGTCATGGAGCTGTGGAAACTGCACAATGCCACAATGGCCAGCATAGCAGGTGCACTGCTGAAGCTTGTCCAAACACAGCCTGAGGCCCACACAGAACAGGAAGCCCCCACTACAGCACAAGAGACAGACCGGACAACAAGAGGACCAGCAGCAACTTCACATGTACTATTCTCTGAGGAAATGCAGGGGACATCCATCTCATCCCCTACAGGCCAACAACAGGTGCCCAAACGGACCCTCAGGCCAAGATATGGGATAGGAACACCTGCCAAGAACAAGGCCCCCTCTAAGAAGTGACTATGCTAAAAACTGTCCACCAACTATCCCACTCAATCAACCAAGAAACAGTGCTACCAATTATTAAAAACTCATGTAAGCGTAGATGGACCTACCAATACTAACAACAATGCTGCCGCATGTTGCTATTTTGGATAACCACCATTGACCCACTACCATCACTGTAGTTTGCACAATTTTATCCCTGCACCAAATAAAACACATATCACACCTGTTACAATATCCCCTGTCATTATGTGTGAACAAAGTGAAGTATGGATGAAACTGGGTGATAACTCCTTTATTTGCACCTTCATAACATGAAAAGCACCACTCGCCTTACATGTTGTTGGGCCCAAATATGTTTAGAAAAAATACACTAAATTGTAATCTGTCCTATGCAGACCTGGACACAGTGGCGATTAGTATTACTCCAACACTCCCCTAGATGACAAAGCACACTGACAGTATGATGCACAGACACCAATCTCATCCAATTGTCCCACATAGTTACTGGAAGTAGAGCTGTATCAGTTCGGTCCTGAAATTTATATCGTCCCCTTCCTCATCATCACCATCACTCTCGTCCCCTCTGAGGAAGCTGCTCTGGATTTACAGCACCCTCCTCCTCCAAGAGGGGGATAGAATTTCTCAAAGCCACGTTCTGCAGCATGCAGCAGGCCACCACTATTCTACACACCTTTTCCGTCCCATAGGCCAGGGAACCGCCAGAGATATGTAGACAACGAAATCTAGCCTTCAGGAGACCTACTATGCGCTCTATCACCCTCCTAGTATGTCCATGGGCCTCATTGCAATTCCTCTCTGCATCTGTTCAAGGATTCCTCACTGGTGTCAGGAGCCAACACAAGTTGGGATAGCCAGAATCACCTAGAAAAAGGTTCACAACACAACTTAAAATTACAAGCCTCAGAGGCAGACAGCCTGGCTGTCTGCAAGGTTGCGAGGAATGACAGCAACACCTACCTATGATCCACCCTCTTTCCTCTTGTAGTTGTTCCATCTTCTGTTGCATACTACTGTTCCTCAGCACAAATGAATCATGGACTGAACCAGGAAACATGGCATTCACACGTGTGATGTACTGGTCTGCAGTACACACCACTTGAATATTCATGGAGTGAAAGTTCTTCCGGTTTCTGTATACCTGTTCTCTGACTCTTGCGAGGATGATAGCTATGTGGGTGCCATCGATGGCACCTATCACATGGGGTATGTTGGCAAAGGCATAGACGTCTTACTTGATGGCAGGGAGGTCAGTACTTTGGGGAAATCTCACATAGGACTTCAGGTGTCGTACAAATGCATTCAGGAATCTTGTCAGTATAATGCTAAACATTGGCTATGAAATATCAGCACCCATGCCCACTGTCACTTGAAATGAGCATGTGGCCAGGAAATGGAGTGCAGAAAGCACATGCACTTCAGTAGGGATGGCATGCTGATTACGATTTGCCAGAGTCAGTGCAGGATCCAGTAATGCACAAAGTTCAAGAATAGTTGCACAGGTGAGTCTGTAATTGATAATGATGTTACTCTCCACCATAGTCTGCAAATCCACAAGTGGTCTGTACAGCGACGGGGCCCTTCCCCACCACAAAGGTCTGTACCTAGGAGGAGTTTGAATCATGTGTGAGGAACACATTCATACATCGGCACACATTATCAGTCATTGAGCACTGCTGGCTTGTTTGTCGGCGACACAAATGCATAGTGTGTATGACATAACAGCAACTTGACCACAATGATAGGTCAGGGCTTGTCAGGTGAGGTTATGTTAATTGCCAGATGTCTATGGGTGTTTGGGGAACAGTAGGGCGTACATTGTGCAGATGGGAGTTTTATAAGTGCGTAGTTTTTGCCAAAATGTCTGCCCCATGTAATCCAGAACTGTAGTTGTGGAAGTGACCTCATACCTCTAGCCGCTGATGTAACAATGTAAGGCGGTGTTTACAGGTGTGCGCAAATTCATTGGTTAACATGGATGTCAATGGGGAAACCTAGCGTATCATGATCTCCGCCGGCGGTGACGGTGCACACCGCCACTGTGCGTACGCAAACTCGTCACCCCAACTTCACTTGACTCCCTGAACTCGTGCAAGCAGGTACTCCACTGAGTGTACTGAAGTGTCCTGCCTCTGGTCATGGAAGTGGCACATGTTGCAGGGAAAAGGGCCCCAGCCTTCACCCAAAAGGGATTGGAGAGGCTCGTGGACGGGGTCCTGCCCCTGTACACCAAACTCTGAGGACGGCCAGAGGTACAGGTGAGTAGGAGGATTTGGGGCCATGGATGTGTGTAGTGGTTGGTGTTGGCAGCATACATGTGTGCACGTCTGACAGTGGATGGGCCAGGGTTCCTGACATGCTGCATGTGTATGTGCTGTTAGTCCATTTGTACTGTCCGTCCCATAGTTGACGTGTAGCCAGCTGTATATGATTGGCCAGTGCCTGACCTCTGTGTTACATTTCTGTGTGTCCCTTATAGGTAAGCACCCACCAGAAGAGGGTACTTTGTCATGCCATCGCCAAGGAGGTGGGGACCCTGGGGGTCTACAAACCGGAGAGCATCCACTGCAGAAAGAGGTGGGAAGACCTGCGGCTCTGGGCGCAAAAAATCTGTGAGGCTGAGCTAGGGAAGACCTCCCAACGGGGAAGGGGTGTCTGTCGAGGACTGACCCCCCTCATGCTACGCATCCTGGTGGTGGCGTACCCAGACCTGGATGGGCGCTTGAAGGCTTCACAGCATTCTCAAGGGGGTGAGTACACATGCAATATTTTTGACCATTGATGGATGTGTGTGTGTGTGCATTCAGGTTTATGCTGCTTAGTTGCAGGGACTGACTGATGTCCATCTACACATGGCCCCCGTGGGGAGTAGGGGTGTTTTGTTCAGGTCTCCTATATGTCGGGTCCTTCAGTTATTTGGGGAAATGGCTGTAGAGCAGGGTTCTGAATCGCTATGTAAACTCCATTCAGCTATTTACAAATCTCTCCCCATCCATGTTCTCTTGTGTTGTCTGTGTACATCAGCATCATCTGGCGAGGGAGCTGAGGCACCGGCAAGTGGGGATGCAGCGGCCCACGGATCCTCAGAGGCAGAGTCGTCCGACGCCAAGGGGACCAGTGGGTTGGAGGGCGAGGGGAGTACCACGGGGGAGGCAACTACCACTGGAGGTAGTGACTCCGATACCTCCTCCGATGGGGACTCCCTGGCATTGGCAGACCCTAGTGGGCCCACACCTACTGTGTCATCTTCTGCTACCCCACACCATCACCGTCCTCCCATTTGCTCCCCACCGAGTTGCCCGTGCCTGCTCACTCAGAAGGGTGGGCGTCTCCTTCGCACCAGGTACCTCATCCCCTGCCCCAGTCAGCCCTGCTGCCCTCATGGAGGAGACTATTGACCTCCTGAGAACCATCTCTGTAGGGCAGACAACCATCGTTAATGCCATCCAGGGGCTAGAATCATGGATGCAGCAGACCAATGCCTATCTGGATGACATTCACGGTGCTGTGTCTGGCCTACAGAGATCTTTTCAGGCTCTGGCCTCCTCTTTGATCACAGCCAGTGTCCCTGGTCATTCTGTCCCCCCTCCAACCTCCTCTGCCCCTTCCAGCACCCCACTCCCTTTACCCGTCCAAAGCACACATTCTGACACGCAGGCACACAGCTCAAACACACAAGAAGCACACTTCAAAACACAAGCATCACACCTCCCACCACAAGCCTTCACACAGCCAACATACACATGCAAACACAGCAACATCCACTTCCCCTAGTGTGTCCACCTCTTCGGCCTCCCTGTCTGTACCCTCTACACACCCCTAGGCACTGCACCTTCATTCACTGTTGCTGACCCTATTCCTGCAGGCACTACAATAGCACACATCCATACATGCACCCCAGACACCACACTTGCACTCACCACAACTACTTTGGTTGACACATGCAGCACACTCACCAGACTTGCAGACCCCCAGACAACATACATTCACAATGGCAGCCTGTCTTGTCCCACTGTGTCCACCCCCCTCCTCCCAAAAAACTCAAACGCACCAAAACACCCACCCATCATACATCCACCACATCTTAGCATACTATCCAGTCACCTGCACCCACAACACGCACACCTACACCATTTACTTTACCTCCACTCCACTCCCACGCCTTCCTCCAGGCCCAACCCAATTGCACCAAAGAAACTTTTCTTCTCCTGTGCTGACCTATTCCAACCCACTGGCCCACCCTGTCTTGTCCTTAAACGTGCACACCCCCTTGCCCTATCCACTCCTTCCACGTTCCCATCCCGGAACTGACAGCGGTCTAGTGGTTCATTATTTGATGGGCGGGTAGGGCCTTTCCGTCGGCCTGTGGGTGGGCTCTGCCGTCGTTATCGGCATTCCTCTGCTGGCGGTGGGTGGTTTTCTGGATGCCTGTGTTTCAGTTGGTTCATTATTTGGTGGTCCTGACCGCACCTCTGTTGGCGGTTTTTACCGCCGCCACCGGCAGAGCAGTGTTTACCACCATGTTCATAACGAGGGCCTAACTGTCTTATAAGAATTAGTATGGGAATCAAAACATTTTTTACCCTGATTTTCTCAGCCCCCACTTGATGGATCACCCCAAACTTTCCATGTGCAACAAGTATCACCAGGGCACTTTTTTGGAAAATTTTGTGAAGATTTTATCAAATGGTGGCAAAGATATAGGCAAGTCAAAAAACGCTTTTTCTATGGGAACATGGTCCTAACTATAACTACCTTGTGGTAACTGCCACTAGGTAACATATATAGGAAATATATATATATAAATATATATATACATATATATATATATATAAATAAATATATATATATATATATATATATATATATATATACACTTTCTTCCACTCTACAAAATGGAACTACAATCTGTTCCACTGTACTAGACTCTACTTCACTTAAACACTGTACACTCCATTGTCCACATTTTCACTCGACTCTTTCCACGACATTCCTTTTCTCCCACCCCATCATTCAGTAGTACCCAAAGTCCCATTGATTTATTCAATTTTAGTAGCAAATCAAAACTTAAGAAATGGTTTGAATCAACAGAAATGACAAAGAATTTGGTGATGAGCAAATGTGTGTTCTATTTAAGTTTTGTCTTGGTAACATTGCTCAGTTGTTGTCTATCTTGATGAAATGATTGAATGTCATGAAAATGCTATTTTGAACCTTGGTAGCTGATTGATCTGTGTTGTCCCAGTGGGTTTCGCCCTAAATCAGTATTTCGGCCCACAAAGCCCTATGATGGTATTGATGTATTTGAGAAGGGAGTCATTAGGGATCTTAAGATCCTTAGGCCTATATTTATAACTTTTTAGTACCACATTAGTGACATTTTTTGACACAAAAGCTGCCAAAAACGTACAAAATATAATTGTATTTTATAACTTTGAACCGCTTTCGCGTAAAAAAATGACACAAATGCGGCGCTAAAAAGTATAAATATGGGCCTTAGATTTAAAAATGGAAACAAACTTCCCAATTCAACAGTAGGACAGAAGAAAGCCCTTTCTCAACTGCAAGGGAGGGATGCATTGTGATCCGTAACTCTGACAAGGATAGGAACATTGTAATTATGTCTAAAGATATTTATCTCGCTGAAGGTCGTAGACAAATTTGAAAACAACACGTTATACCCACTGTTCTAAATCTGACATTGATAGCACAAATAAAACATATTGGGACAGACTGATGGATTGGAGGGACCAGGGACCCTGGAGTGGGAGGAATAACACTTTTTGCTGAATGAACACACTAAGATCCTGGTACTATACCTTCTCCCTAAAATCTACAAAAATCCCACAAATCCACAAGGACAACTATTGTGTCCTCCTTGAATTCCCTCCTGGAAAACACCTCAAGGTACATGGATTTCTTAATGTCATTAGTGGAGGCACTTCCATCGTATGTACATTACAATGGGAATTTTCTCAGGACAATTGAGGGCATTAGGTGAGAAGAGAATTACTTACTGACGGATTGGATGTAAGCAGCCTTTATACATGTATTCTCCAAGACCATTGTCTTACTTCTGCAACACAAAAGGTCAATGGACCGTTTACCGCCATGCTGACTGCTGCCAACATACCGCCGCCACATCGGATTACCGCTACCCATAATATGACACACACATAGCAATTCATCACTATACAGCCATACACACAAGTCTGCCAGCCCAAAGGTCAGTGATAAACTAGCGGTGTCAAAACAAACAGCGTTATGCCAACAAAACAACGTCCACAGCATTATGACCCACGAATCACGGGGTGGACATTCAATGACGCTAAACCATTGGCGGTACATACAGCTGCGCTCAAAATAAACACACACAGACAAAACAACACCACATTGGACAATTTGAATAAAACAGACCTGACACGCATACACACACCACATACACACACCCACACCACTATAAAACACACACCCACATTACCCACAACTGTTCACCACTACAAACAAGTGCCACCAGAGAGATAGCAAGACCACAGACAAGACCATAGACACACACCACCATCACCTATACACCATTCATGCACCTTACATCACACACCCCAACACATCATCCCACACACCCTCACCCACACCACTCACACTACACCCAGAGCATCGCAACGACATCCCAGGTTCTCTGAGGAGGAGCTAAGGGTCATGGTGGAGGAAATCATCAGGGTAGAGCCACAGCTATTCTGATCACAGGTGCAGCAGACATCCATTGCTAGGAAGATTGAGCTATGACAGAGAATCGTGGACAGCGTCATCGCCGTGGGACAGCACCTCAGAACAAGGGACGATATCAGGAAGAGGTGGAAGAACCTACGGGGGAGAATGTGTTCCACAGCAGCAAGACACCAAATAGCTGTACAGAGGACTGGCGGTAGACCCCCACCTCCTCCCCCACAACTAACAACATGGGAGGAGCAAGTCTTGGCAATCATGCATCCTGAGGGTGTGGCAGGAGTAGGAGGAGGACTGGACTCTGGTAAGTCAAATCTCTATTACTATCACCCCCCACCTGCATGCCATCACAAACCCTCACCCTTACCCTCACTTCTATCACTCCATCACCTCACACACAGCCCACCATCACAACCCCACCCCTCCCAATACCAAGCCCTGCATGTAACACCAATGCACGGACCCTCATCACAGACCTGCATGGACACTCATCACTAAAGCATGCACACTAGAGAGAATCACCTAGCCCCCAAAATAACTACTCACACAAGGCAAAGCTGCCAGGGTAATAACAACCACAGAGGGCAACACACTGATGCACAAGATGGCACACACAGAAACAATAACACTGCATTTACATTGCCACAGGTCCCCCACCCAACGTCACCGGAGAGGAGGTGCCAGCAACATCCAGTCCACCCCCAGAAGAGGCCCACAGTGATGACAGCAACTCTGGAACCCTGGATCTTGATGACCAACCTGGCCCAGCAGGGATCTCTGGAAAGTCAGTCAACCAGGCACAGTCCCATACCACCACAGAGCCTCCCCCCTCAGGAAACACCAGCACAGTACCCACCCAGCAGGCCCATACCTCTGTCCCCAGGACAATTCAATCAGCAGTGTGTCCACCACTACAGGGACCCCAGGGCACACCACAAACACAGGATGATCATGGACCTGGGGTCAGTGGCAGTGGGCACACAGTTCAGGGAACAGAGGCACAGGACAACAGGGAAGCTGGGAGGACAGCTGTGCGATAGAGGGAGGACAGGCCCAGGGAACCAACTCTCCACGAGGCACTCACCAACATCCTGGGAGCATACCACCATTCCCAGGAGATGATGGGCCAGATACTGGCCAAGTTGCAGGAGACCCAGCGGCTGCAGGAGGGACAGTACCTGGGGATCAGGGAGGACTTGAAGGACATCAGCACCACCCTGGTCACCATTACAGGGGTGCTGGCAGACATGGCCAACATCATGAGGGAGGCAGTGGCACACCAGTGGGCCCCTGACTCTAGTCAAACCAATGAACAGCCTTCCACCTTCGCTGCCACTAGTGGACAGGAGGCCCCGCCACAGGACCAACAAGCCACCACCACCTGAAACCCTTGCAGAAGGATCACCACCCCACAAACGGTCCCTGCGATCAGAAGCCAGAGACTATTGCCAAGTCCTCCACCAGGAAATAAGACTCTCCTGATTGTCACCCTTGTTTCCCACTCTGTCACCCTGTCCACCTTGAACTGCCATTGCTCCACTTCCTATATCCCTCTGGACAATGCACCTATGAACTACTGGACATTCCTCCACCATCACCCCAGCTCATTGCACACCCCCTCTACTTATTATCACTTAAATAAACACCATTTGAATAAATGCAAGAATGGAGTCTGTCAAATGATTGAACAATGTATTTCTTTAACAAACGTTAAACACTGCAATACATCTGTACAGTAATGTATACATAGGAATGACCTGTAGTTGGCTGCAGTCAACACACCAGGAGCGATAGTGGGGCACAAATATCTGAAAATAGAAATGCCAAAGGGTACAGTAAGCGGCCATAGAAGTGGGAAAATCAGCCTGCCAGTGACAATGTCAAACACAAAACTGTGTATGTAAAGTGAATTTACGGTGTCTTACCTGTGTGTCATTGGAAGTATTGTTGTATTATTGCACTTCTGTTGTCCTCGTCCTCATCCTCTGCCTCCTTATCTTCACTGTCCACATGGTCCACTGCTGCCACACGGCTACTCCAGTCTCATCCTCCTGCAGAAAAGGCACCTGGCGATGTAAGGCAAGGTTGTGCAACATACAGCATTCCACGATGATCTGGCACACCTTCTTGGGTGAGTAGTACAGGAATCCACCTGTTTAATGGAGGCAACGAAACCTGCCCTTCAGGAGGCCGAATGTCCTTTCTATGATTCTTCTTGTTTGCCCATGTGCCTCATTGTAACGTTCCTCTGCCCTTGTCCTGGGATTCCTCACAGGGGTTAGTAGCCATGAGAGTTTGGGGTAACCAGACTCACCTGCAAATATTGAGGGACAACTGTTAGCCACACATTAACCCTTAGGGCCCACACCATACCCATACACCAACACCTACTGTGTGGGAACCAGGGCCCAGGAGTTGAACCATCACATAAGGGAAGCTGCTTTTCCTCAGGATAAAGGCATCATGCACAGACCCAGGATACTTTGCATTGACAAGGGAGATGTACTGGTCCGCCAGGCACACTATCTGCACATTCATAGAGTGAAAGCTTTTTCGATTTCAGAACACCTGTTCATTTCTCCGGGGGGTGGGACTCATGTAATGTGTGTACCACCAATAGCCCCAATAATGTTGGAGATGTGTCCCATTGCATAGAAATCAGCTTTCACTGTGGCCAAATCCTCCACCTGGGGCAAAACAATGTAGCTGCGCATGTGTTTAATCAGGGCAGACAGCACTCTGGTCAGCACTTTTGAGAACATTGGCTGAGACATTCCTGCTGCCAAGCCCACTGTCACTTGGAAGGAGCCAGTTGTCAGGAAATGTGGCACAGATAGGAATTGCACAAAAGGGGGTATCCCGGGAAGCTGACGGATAGCAGATATCAGGTCAGCTTCAAATTGGGGACACAGCTCCGTGATTGTGGCCCTGTCCAGTCTATAGGAGAGGATAATGTACATGTCCTCCATTGTTGCCAAGTCAACCAGGGGCCTCTACATGGGGGGATGTCTCCATCTCCTATTCATCCACAACAGTTGCAATCTAGGGGGCAAACGGTGAGCAGCTGGTCAGTATTCCAGATTTCCAAACACTACACTGCATTGCATGTTGTGACTGTAACAATATATTGTTGGATAGGCCCAAATGGTGTCTATGTGTACTGTGACACAGTTAGGTGCCATGGCCTGCCCCCCCAAAGTGGCGTTCGCTGTCCTGTATTGAGGGACATGTGGAAATGAGGTAATTCTGCTGACATTGCGCACCGTTGCAAGAGGCGGTTGAGAACCACCTTGCAACTCCTCATTGGATACCATTGGGCCCTATGGGTTACAGTGACCAATGTTAATGCACGCCGGTGGTGACAGTATGCACTGCCGTGAACGTGACCACCCTTTTCTATCTGTTCACTCACTTGCTACCTGACCTTCAACAGGAGAGGACCTGTACTGCAAGAGCTGCTGTGACCTGTTTCTGGAACCGGCCATGGCTCGTGTCACTGGGGAAAGGGCCCCTGCCTTCACCGCTGCAGAGTTGGAGAGACTGGTGGATGGGGTCCTACTCCAGTACCGAATGTTGTATGGGTCTCCAGACCAACAGGTCAGTACACTGTGAGCACGATGCATGGGGCATGAATGCATGGGGTGCTGTGTGTGAGGGCGTTGTGTGGGGGGTATTGGTGGAAGGGCCCTGGGAAGCGTGTTGCATGTATGGTGTGCAATGTCTGTGCATAAGGGGATGTAAGGGCTATGGTGGGCCATGAGTGTAACAGGCAGGATGGTCTGACTGATACCTTTTCCTATGTGTATTTCTCTACAGGTCAGTGCCCATAAAAAAAAAAGGGTATATGGCGTGCCATCGCCAAGGATGTGCGGACCCTGGGGGTCTATGCCCGGCAGAGCACCCACTGTCGCAAACGGTGAGAGGATCTGAGACGCTGGGCACAACGGCAGAGGCCCAGCTGGGGATGGCCTCCCACTGAGGAAGGGGTGCCTGTCAAACCCTGACCCCCCTGAAGGCATGCATACTGGCGGTGGCCTATCCAGAGCTGGATGGGCGCTTGGGGGCATCACAGCAGCCACAAGGGGTGAGTACAGTGCCCCAGTATACTACCTGCGTGTGGTGGGGTGGCATCTGGGTGGGGGATGTGGGCCTGTGGGTGCCCCTAGGCCAGGCCGGACATTGCAGGGTAGGGACCATGTTGGGAAGGGTCTGATGTAAACCTCCTCCAACCAAGCTAGTAGGCATCCACTACTGGGCAGGTGTCTTTGGGTCTCAGGTATGCTGCAATTGGTGTTAGGTATCCCTGTCCATGGGCTGGTGACTAGCATTGTGACTGTCAGTGCACTGCCTAGTGCGTAGGGCTATTCCCTGTGTGTGTGTGGGGTGTAAGTCAATGGTGTTGTTGTTGCCGCCATTGACCAAGGGTATCCTTTGTCTATCCCCCCCTTTTTGTTTTGTCACCCTGTCCTTATGTGCATTAGCCTCGCTGGCAGAGGAGCAGAGGCACCGGCAACGGAGAGAGCTGCATCCCACAGGGCCCAGGAGGCTGAATCCACTGACGGTGAGGGCACCAGTGGGACGGAGGGTGAGGGGAGCACCACAGAAGAGACTGGATGGGACAGTTCTGACAGTGATACCTCCTCCGATGGAACCTCCATGGTGGTGGCAGACACCTCTGTGCCCACCCCATCTACAGGTACAGTTGCCACCACCCATACCAGCACCACCCTCCCAGCAGCCCCTCAGCGTGTTTCCTGTGCCCGCTCACCCAGGAGATTGGGCATCTCCTTCTCCCCAGGCACATCAGGTCCTGTCCCAGTTAGCCCTGCTGCCCTGAGTGAGGAGGCTATTGACCTCCTGCGATCCATCTCTGTTGGGCAGTCAACCATAGTGAATTCCATCCAGGGGCTGGAAGCTCATTTGCAACAAACAAATGCATTCCTGGAGGGCATTCACTCTGGCATGGTGGCCCAACAGAGATCAATTGAGGCTCTGGCCTCCTCCCTGATGGCAGCCATTGTCCCTGTTTCTAGTCTCCCCCCTCCAACTTCCTCTGCCCGATCCCATTCCACTCAACCCCAACCTATCCCAAGCACACAGGCAGACCAGCATACACCCAGGACAACACACAGGAGTGGTTCTTGCAAACACAAGCACAACACACATTCCCACAGGCACTCACACAAACACCATCCAGAAGCAGACATGCCAACATCCACTGCCTCCACTGTGTCTCCCTCCTCCTCCTCGTCCACCTCCCTCCCAGTAGCCTCTACACTCACACCTACATGCACTACATCCTCATCCACTACCACCATCACGCCTATCACTACATGCCCCTCACTGGCAGTCACCACCCCCACATCCATGCACACGTCCCCTGTGTCCTCTCCCACTGTTCTGTGCCCCCTCCTCCCAAAGTACACAAACGCAATCACTCAGACACCCAACAGCCATCCACCTCACAATAGCATCCACCCCATGCACCTGCACCCACACACAGCAGACAGACACCTCCTACAACCACTTCCTCTTCCTCCACTCCCAAACCTTCACCCTCTCCTCCCCAAATGTCACTAAGGCGCTTTTCCTCTCCACCGTTGATCTTCCTTACCACTCCCCCCATCCTTCATTTCGGGCCAGGGTGGTCAGAACCCAGGTGAGCACCTCAGCCACCCTGTCCACAGTCACAGTAGTGTTGACAGCTACTGCAGGTGGGAGAGGATCCCGGGCACCAGGCAGCAATACTGTGAGAAGGTAGCCTCTTTCTAGCCTTGTTACCCCCACTTTTGGCCTGTTTGTGAGTGTATGTCAGGGTGTTTGTCACTGTTTTCACTGTCTCACTGGGATCCTGATAGCCAGGCCTCAGTGCTCATAGTGAAAACACCATGTTTTCAGTATGGTTGTTATGTGTCACTGGGATCCTGCTAGTCAGGACCCCAGTGCTCATAGGTTTGTGGCCTATATGTATGTGTCACTGGGACCCTGTCACACAGGGCCCCAGTGCTCATAGGTGTGCATGTATATGTTCCCTGTGTGGTGCCTAACTGTCTCACTGAGGCTCTGCTAACCAGAACCTCAGTGGTTATGCTCTCTCATTACTTCCAAATTGTCACTGACAGGCTAGTGACCATTTTTACCAATTTACATTGGCTTACTGGAACACCCTTATAATTCCCTAGTATATGGTACTGAGGTACCCAGGGTATTGGGGTTCCAGGAGATCCCTATGGGCTGCAGCATTTCTTTTGCCACCCATAGGGAGCTCTGACAATTCTTACACAGGCCTGCCACTGCAGCCTGAGTGAAATAACGTCCACGTTATTTCACAGCCATTTTACACTGCACTTAAGTAACTTATAAGTCACCTACATGTCTAACCTTTACCTGGTAAAGGTTAGGTGCAAAGTTACTTAGTGTGAGGGCACCCTGGCACTAGCCAAGGTGCCCCCACATTGTTCAGAGCCAATTCACTGAACTTTGTGAGTGCGGGGACACCATTACACGCGTGCACTACATATAGGTCACTACCTATATGTAGCTTCAGCATGGTAACTCCGAATATGGCCATGTAACATGTCTATGATCATGGAATTGCCCCCTCTATGCCATCCTGGCATTGTTGGTACAATTCCATGATCCCAGTGGTCTGTAGCACAGACCCTGGTACTGCCAGACTGCCCTTCCTGGGGTTTCACTGCAGCTGCTGCTGCTGCCAACCCCTCAGACAGGCAGCTGCCCTCCTGGGGTCCAGCCAGGCCTGGCCCAGGATGGCAGAACAAAGAACTTCCTCTGAGAGAGGGTGTGACACCCTCTCCCTTTGGAAAATGGTGTGAAGGCAGGGGAGGAGTAGCCTCCCCCAGCCTCTGGAAATGCTTTGTTGGGCACAGATGTGCCCAATTCTGCATAAGCCAGTCTACACCGGTTCAGGGACCCCTTAGCCCCTGCTCTGGCGCGAAACTGGACAAAGGAAAGGGGAGTGACCACTCCCCTGACCTGCACCTCCCCTGGGAGGTGTCCAGAGCTCCTCCAGTGTGCTCCAGACCTCTGCCATCTTGGAAACAGAGGTGCTGCTGGCACACTGGACTGCTCTGAGTGGCCAGTGCCACCAGGTGACGTCAGAGACTCCTGCTGATAGGCTCCTTCAGGTGTTAGTAGCCTTTCCTCTCTCCTAGGTAGCCAAACCCTCTTTTCTGGCTATTTAGGGTCTCTGTCTCTGGGGAAACTTTAGATAACGAATGCACGAGCTCAGCCGAGTTCCTCTGCATCTCCCTCTTCACCTTCTGATAAGGAAACGACCGCTGACCGCGCTGGAAGCCTGCAAACCTGCAACATAGTAGCAAAGACGACTACTGCAACTCTGTAACGCTGATCCTGCCGCCTTCTCAACTGTTTTCCTGCTTGTGCATGCTGTGGGGGTAGCCTGCCTCCTCTCTGCACCAGAAGCTCCGAAGAAATCTCCCGTGGGTTGACGGAATCTTCCCCCTGCAACCGCAGGCACCAAAAAGCTGCATTACCGGTCCCTTGGGTCTCCTCTCAGCACGACGAGCGAGGTCCCTCGAATCCAGCGACGCTGTCCAAGTGACCCCACAGTCCAGTGACTCTTCAGCCCAAGTTTGGTGGAGGTAAGTCCTTGCCTCACCTCGCTGGGCTGCATTGCTGGGAACCGCGACTTTGCAGCTACTCCGGCCCCTGTGCACTTCCGGCGGAAATCCTTTGTGCACAGCCAAGCCTGGGTCCACGGCACTCTAACCTGCATTGCACGACTTTCTAAGTTGGTCTCCGGCGACGTGGGACTCCTTTGTGCAACTTCGGCGAGCACCGTTTCACGCATCCTCGTAGTGCCTGTTTCTGGCACTTCTCCGGGTGCTACCTGCTTCAGTGAGGGCTCTTTGTCTTGCTCGACGTCCCCTCTCTCTTCAGGTCCAATTTGCGACCTCCTGGTTCCTTCTGGGCCCCAGCAGCGTCCAAAAACGCCAAACGCACGATTTATGTGTAGCAAGGCTTGTTGGCGTCCTTCCGGCGGAAAATTACTTCTGCACAACTCTTCAAGGCGAGAGGGATCCATCCACCAAAGGGGAAGTCTCTAGCCCTTTTCGTTCCTGCAGAAACCTCAGCTTCTTCTGTCCAGTCGAAGCTTCTTTGCACCCGCAGCTGGCATTTCCTGGGCATCTGCCCATCTCCGACTTGCTTGTGACTTTTGGACTTGGTCCCCTTGTTCCACAGGTACCCTAGATTGGAAATCCACAGTTGTTGCATTGCTGGTTTGTGTCTTTCCTGCATTATTCCTCTAACACGACTCTTTTGTCCTTAGGGGAACTTTAGTGCACTTTGCACTCACTTTTCAGGGTCGTGGGGAGGGTTATTTTGCTAACTCTCACTATTTTCTAATAGTCCCAGCGACCCTCTACAAGGTCACATAGGTTTGGGGTCCATTCGTGGTTCGCATTCCACTTCTGGAGTATATGGTTTGTGTTGCCCCTATCCCTATGTTTCCCCATTGCATCCTATTGTAACTATACATTGTTTGCACTGTTTTCTAAGACTATACTGCATATTTTTGCTATTGTGTATATATATCTTGTGTATATTTCCTATCCTCTCACTGAGGGTACACTCTAAGATACTTTGGCATATTGTCATAAAAATAAAGTACCTTTATTTTTAGTATAACTGTGTATTGTGTTTTCTTATGATATTGTGCATATGACACTAAGTGGTACTGTAGTAACTTCACACGTCTCCTAGTTCAGCCTAAGCTGCTCTGCTAAGCTACCATTATCTATCAGCCTAAGCTGCTAGACACCCTATACACTAATAAGGGATAACTGGGCCTGGTGCAAGGTGCAAGTACCCCTTGGTACTCACTACAAACCAGTCCAGCCTCCTACAAATACTGAAAGGGTGCCTACACCAGGTGCATCAAGGAAGGGCAAGGAAGCGCCACCAGCTGTGGCAGGGAAGGGCAAGGAGGCACCACCAGCTGCAGGAGGGAAGGGCAAGGGGCAATTCCCAGCTGCTGACAGGAAGGGAAAGGGACCTAATTCGGAGCCACCACCACCCACCACAGTGGTTCAGCCATCTGAGGCTGCAGGGGATGGGCTGGAGCTTCCCCCAACCACTGCCAGCAATCCTACCAGCACCACTGCCAGCACCGCCACCAGTACCACCACCAGCACCACTGCTAGCAGCAGCAGCCCCAGTGGGCAGCTGTTTGAGGCTGCAGGGGATGGGGTGGAGCCTCCCGCCACCACTGCCAGCACCACCACCATCACCACTGCCAGCAGCACCAGCTGCCCCAGTGGGCAGCTACCGAAGGTTGCAGGGGATGGGCTGGAGCCTCCCCCCCACCACTGCCAGCACCGACACAAGCCCCACCACTGCCACCACTGAGCAGCCGCTACTGCCAGCGGACAGTGTGTAGTCCTGGCCCCCTCCAGAACCAGTGGAGAAGCCATCCACTAGAGAGTCTGTGGCCTTGCACTCCCCAGGACCAAGCAGTAGGCAAACCACCTACTATAGAGACTGTGGCCTTGCCCTCCCCAGGCTCAAGCAGTGGGCAAACCACCCACTTGAGAGACTATGGCCTTGCACTCCCCAGGACATCGCACAGGGCATGTTGCCCCCTCCAGGACCAGTGGTGTTGTACCATCTTCCGGCTGAGGTGCCCCCGTTCCCCGTCCCCCTGAGGTGCCTGTGTATTTTCGACCTGATGCCCCTGCAGTGTTCTCTCCATGTTGTTGCAGGAGTGAGGTGGGGCCTTGGCATATGTGTTGTGGCCCTGTGGCCCATGGATATTGAGGACTGGGCAGTGTCCCTACATTTGTAAATATGTATATACGTTTGTAATTTGATGCACTCTCTTTTTCCTCCCCCCTCCTTTGTGTGCTAGGCGGCAGTACTCACCGTGTTCACGTCGTTGATGTTCATAATGCAGAAAAAGGTAGACTAGCATCGGAAATATGTGCAGCTCGGGCTCCATGGCGTCGTGGTTGTTCCCTAAGTCTCCACAGATGAGTCCTTTGACTTCTGTGTTCTGTTTCCGCCATGCTTTTGATGTCGTTGATACCACCCCGGAAAAGGTGGTAGATAGGCCTGTCATAATAGTGTGGGCGGTACATTGTCTTCCGCCTGGCTGTTGGTGGTTACCGCCATGGTGCTTATTGATACCGCCGTGGCGGTCGGTGTGTTAAAGTGGCTGTCTGTCTGAGCGTTTTTTTCCGTGTTCATCATTCCATTTTGGTTACTACCGGCCTGTTGGCAGTATTACTGCTGCTTTATCACCGCCCGCCAGGGTTATAATGAGGGCCAGAGTGTCGAAACTTTTCAAACACTCACCCCCAATCAGAGATCTAGGTTCAATCCATTGTTCCTTTGCTCACCAACGCACCCCAGAACAGACTCCGCCATATGTAAATAAGTCTTGACCCTGTTCCCATGGGAACAGCCCAGCCCAAACTGCCAGGCCAGATCAGGTCCTCCCTGGACCAGAAACATACAGGGCCTTATTTATACTTTTTGGTGCAAAACTGCACTAACGCAGTTTTGCACCAAAAGGTTTTACACCGGCTTGCACCATTTTTTAGCACCAGCTGGGCACCATATTTATGGAATGGTGCAAAGGGTAGGCTAGCGTAAAAAAAAAAAAAATGACTTTAGGTAGGTTAGAGTCAAAATAAATGACTCTAACCAGATTAGTATAATTTTTTGACGCTAAGGGGCATATTTATATTCTGTTTGCACTGAATGAGCATCCTCATTAAGGCAAGGTAGGTCTCCACTTCCAAAAAATGACTTTAACTCCATACATGTGGCGCTAGACGGATCTAGCACCAAAGTATAAATATGGAGTTAGTTTTGCACCGAATTAGAGTAAAAAAAAATGACACTAATTCGGTGCAAACAGAGTATAAATATGCCCCACAATCTGGTACCAGATTCTAAATATCACCGTTCTTTAGCAAGGTTAGCTTGCATCCAGTGCCACAGTGAGCAAAGGACCCTCGTCTGGGCAAACCCTTCCTACTTAGGGCAACTTTAGCAATACAAAAGAATGAAGACTTGAGTGTTGAAACTGTTCAAACACTCACCCCCAGTCACAGATCTGGGTTTAATCCATTGCTACTTTGCTCACCCTGCCACCCCGTTTAGACCCAGCCATGTGCAAATCAGCCTTGACCTTGGAACAGTCTAGCCTGAACTGAAAGGCCAGGTCTTCCCTGGACCAGAAACAAGCATCCTAGGACCCGTTTCACTGTATCACCCTTCGTCAGCCAGGCTAGCTTGAATCCAGTGTCACAGTGAGCAAGGCACCCACGTCTGGGCATACCCTTTCCACTTAGGGCAACTTTAGCAACACAAAAGGATGATAGAAACAGTGCTGAAACTTTTCAAACCCTCAGCCCCAATCGCAGACCTGGGTTTAATCCATCCTTTCTCTGCTCACTATGCCACCCCACTTACAACCCAGCCATATGCAAATTAGTCTTGACCCTGTTTCCCATAGAAATAATCCAGCCCAAACTGCCAGGCCAGGGTCTCCCTAGAACAGAAACAAACACACTGGGCCAGATGTATCAAACAAATTTGCACTCGCAAACGGTGCGAATCGCAGAAATCGGCCATTTGCGAATGCAAAAACGTTGTCTGCGATGCATGAAAGGCATTTGCAGGCCAAAAACAAGGAAACGCAAAATTTGCGATTTTTAGCGAAGCAACATGGTTTTGCGTGTCGCATTTTGCGTCTTGCAATTTGCGACATGAAATACCGAATCGCTATTAGCATATCGCAAATTGCGAGTCCGAATAGCAACTCGCAAATACAGATTCGTTTTTTCACATCGCAAATTACTAGACGCAAAATGCGACACGCAAAACCATGTCGCAATTCGACGCATCAAAAATTCGCAAATTGCAAATTTTCGCAGAATGGCCTTTTGTACATGCAAATTACCACGGGTTGAAACCAGGTGGTAGCCAGGTGCAACCTATATAAAGAGGCCCAGAATGCCTCACACTCTTTTCCACAATTGCTGCACTCTACGTCATGGTGAGGACAATGAAGATCTTGGCAGGTTTGAGGAGAGGGAGGAGGAGACAGGGGCGCATTTTCAGAGTGCGCATTACCCTTTTTGACCAGACTGAGGAGGAACTTTTTGAGAAGTACAGGTTAAGCTCAGCCATGACACTTGACCTGATAGCTGAGCTACAACCCATATGCAGCACACAACACACAGGACTAATAGCATATCCACCCATGTGCAGGTATTATGCTCCCTGCACCTACTTGCCTCAGGGAGCTATCAAGGGGTCATAGCAGCAGCTGGAGGGGTATCACAGACTGCTCTCTCTAGATTTTTCAATGCATTTCTAAATGCCATGCTGAGCAGGATACACCAGTACATCAGATTCCCCAACACCCCACAGGAAATACAGCACACAAAAATAGATTTCTACCAGATAGTACAGTTCCCCCACGTCCTAGGTGCCATAGATGGGACACATGTTGCAATCTGTCCACCATCAGCCACAGAGTATGTGTACCGCAACCTTAAATACCAACATTCAATGAATATACAGGTGATATGCAATGCCTCCTATATCATAACTGATCTCGTGGCCAGGTACCCAGGGAGCACACATGATTCGTACATCTTTCACCACAGCAGGATTCATACAAGACTGCTAGCTGGGGAATTTGGTGAAGGATATCTACTAGGTATTTTCCCTCTGTACACGTGCATTGATGGCAGTTTGACGTCAGATGGCTCAGCTCCTCATTATACCCTCTGTTCCTTCCAGGAGACAGTGCCTATGCAGTGCGCACCTACATGATGACGCCCTACCTAAATCCTGCAACACCAGCAGAGCAGAGATACAATTCAGCACACAGGGCAAACCGCAATGTGGTGGAGCGCACCTTTGGCCTGCTGAAGAGTCACTTCCGGTACATCCACAAAAGTGGAGAGGCACTACAGTACAGCCCGGACACGACCTGTAGAATAGTGGCCACATGCGCGATCTTGCACAACATAGCTACCAACAGGGGCATACCTGTGGAAATATCGGAGCCAGACTCAGATGAGGATGATGATCCCATACCACCCTTACAGCCAGCAGACAGGGCCAGTGCAGCAGAGGGCAGGCACAGGCGTGCTGACATCACGCATACCCATTTTAGATATAAGTTATGACAACACAACCTGACTGACATGTATTCTGGTAGTTAGCACCTTTATTCCCCTGAATTCAGGTAACATACGTGTCACTAGGACAAAGCAATACACATGAGTCATAGATGAGCCATTTACAGTGTTGCACTGTTGTCATCCTAGTTTACTGTAATTCTACATGTGAAGTTAGTCCCCTGTGGCCATCAATGTCACTTCTTACGACCACGCATTCCACTTGAGTGCGCAGTGGCCTCGTCGGCACCTCTTATATCAGGCTCAGAGGCAGTACTGTGCCTCGCACTGCAACGCCTATGATCCATCATGGGCACTGCAAGGCTGCTGAGGCTAGATGACTCCTCAGTATCCCCAACTCCCAGTTCACTGGGTGTAGCACTGCATGTTTCCAGCATAGCATCCAGAACATTTGTATTTTGTATTTTGGACCAATCCCTGGGCAACATCCCGACTGCTATGAGCTGCTTCCACCTGTGCGGCCACAGCATGCCGTGATATACTGATCTACAAAAAGCACTGAACATTCCCATGAATCGCCTTTCATGCCTGCGGTGGCTAACTCGCTCATGCCTGATCTCAGTACAGAGTTCCTTTATGGCATTGGTCAGTTCCCTGGTGTTCTCTGCAGCTGTTTGCTGTCCCTCATGCAGCTTGCAGATGTTAGTATTCAGACAATCCAGCTGTTGTGCAGCCCCCCCATATTGGCATTGTGTGCCTGCATCTGCCTGTGCATTGCCCTCATGTTTTTGTTTTGCCGGCGCTGCACTTTGAGCATTGATGCTTCCAGGCCACTGAAGAATGATGGGCCCTCACCTACATCTGTGTGCTGTGTGCCTGCGTTGTGAGGCCTCCTTTGGGGAGTTGAGTGACGCTGAGGCAGGGACTGCTGCCTTCCGGTGCAACTGGCTTCTGGGGATGGAGTGTGACCTTCATCCCGCATGTCATTGGAGTCCAGGCTCAAATCGGGGAGATGTAACACCCTTGCCCTGCATCTGATTGGCGTGATACACACTAACTCGCTGGTGTTGGAGTCAGACAGAGGCTGTGTTTCTGCATCCCCCACCATGCCACATTCTGCTGTTGCTGGGCCTGGGCCATCTGCAACGACAATGTGCAGCATATCATTTATGTATGTATCACCAAATGTGGCACAATGTTAGTAAATGTATGCTTACATCATATCACTATGTACTGGGTGGTGTGTTTTTCTGGGTGTCGCTCTACTTAATTGCATTCTATGTGCTAATTTCAGCTCTGGGTTGTGGACTACCACTCCCATAAGGCATTGTTGTGCTGCATCTAAGATGTGGAATGGAGTACTTATCACAATGGTTTGCACTACTTGCTATTTCCTAAGGGGCATTTGTACACACACATATGGGGTTACATATCATTATTGGACTTACCTTTACTGGTGCTGGGTGTGCCGGACGTCTCAATGTCAGTGACCCCACTGACAGCTTCTGGAAGCAGTGTGGACTCCACCAGGTCTTCCATGGGGGTGGAGGGTGTCTGGGTGGATGGTCCGCCTCCTGTGCTCCTTGCCTCCTTTAGCCTGCTGGCCACCCTCTCCTTGGCACGGGAACGCAGGTCGTACCACCTCTTCTGTATCTCCTCCACTGAGCGCTGCGCAATCCCCACTGCGCAGGTTTTGGTCTGGATGTCAGCCCAGAGTTTTCGCTTCTCACTCTCTGGAACCAGGAGTGAGCTCTTCCCAAATAGCGGGTCATGGCTCCTCACCACCTCCTCAGTGAGCACCTCCAATTCTTGCTCACTGAACTTCAGCTTCCTTTTCCTCTCTCCCTTCTCCTTCCCATTAGCAGCATTGGCCATGTTGATGTCAGGTCCTGGCTTGCTCACAAACTTGCTCCCTGGGGCTGGTCTGTGACTCTCTGCTGCTCCTGTGGGTGTGGTACCTGCAAACAGCCTGGGCTGACTCACTTCCTGCTTGTGATGTCATCAGGCTGTGCCAGGTGACCGTTTTCACAATTTGCAATTTTCAAATACCGAATCGCAAATCTTTTTGCAATTCGGTATTTGGACCTTGCAATTTGCATTAGCGATTTTTAAGAAATCGCTATTTCCGAATCGCAAATTTGTTACATTGCATTTTGCAACTCTGGAAAAGCAATTTCATAAAAATCGCTATTTGTGATTCACTAAGGGTTTTTTTTCCTACATCTGGCCCCCTGAGACTAGTTTCAGAGTATCATCCTTTATCGTACAGGCTAGTTTGAATCCAGTGCCACAGTGAGCAAGGTACCCACGTCTGGGCATACCCTTCCCACGTAGGGCAACTTTAGCAAGACAAAAGAACGATGGATGGAGTGTTGAAACTTTTCAAACACTCACCCCAAGTCACAGATCTGGGTTTAATCCATTGTTTCTTTGCTCACCATACCAAACTAGTTTGGAACCAGCCATATGCAAATCAGTCTTGACCCTGTTCCCCATGGGAACAGTCCAGCCTAAACTGCCAGGCCCTCCGTGGACCGAAAACAAGCATTCTGTGACCGGTTTCAGGGTATCACACTTCATCAGCCAGATTAGCTTGAATCCAGTGCTAGAGTGGGCAAAGGACCCATCTCTGTGCATTCTCCTTCCTATTTATAGAAATTTTAGCAACACAAAAGGACGATGGACGGAGTGTTGAAACATTGCAAACACTCACCCTCAGTCACAGATCTGGGTTTAATCTATTGTTCCTTTGCTCACCATAACACCCCATTTTGGACTCAGCCATATGCAAATCAGCCTTGACCCTGTTCCCCATGGGAACAGTCGAGGCTAAACTGCCAGGCCCTCCCTGGACTGGAAACAAGCATCCTGGGACCAGTTTCAGGGTATTACCCTTCATCATCCAGACTACCTTGAATCCAGTCCCACAGTGAACAAAGGACCCACGTCTTTGCATACCCTTCCTAATTATGTCAACTCTAGCAACACTAAAGGATGATGGATGAAGTGTTACAACTTTTCAAACACTCACCCTTCGTCACAGATCTGAGTTTAATCCATTGTTCCTTTGCACACCATGCCAATCTAGTTTTGATCCAACCCTCAACAATTCAATCTTGACCCTGGTTCCCATAGGAACAGTCCAGCCCAAAGTGACAAGCCAGGTCCTCCCTGGATCAGAAACAAGCATCCCAGGACTAATTGAAAAGTATTATCCTATATCAGCCATGCTAGATTGAATCCAGTGCCATAGTGACCAAGGGACCCACGTCTGGGCATAACCTTCCCACTTAGGGCAACTTTAGCAACACAAAAGGACGATGGACGAAATGTTGAAATTTTTAAAACTCTCACCCCCAGTCACAGAGGTGGGTTTAATCCATTGTTCCTTTGCTCACCATGCCACCCCAGTTTAGACCCAGCCACATGCAAATCAGTCTTGACCCTGTGCCTCATGGGAAAAGTCCAGCCTGAACTGCTAGGCCAGACCCTCCTTGACTCAAACAAGCATTGTGGGACCGGTTTCAGAGTGTCACCCTTCATCAGCCAGACTAGCTTAAATCCAGTACCACAGTGTGCAAAGGACCCATGTCTGGGCATACCTTTTCTATTTATGGCAACATTAACAACACAAAAGAACGATGGATGGAGTGTTGAACCTTATTAAACACTCGCCCCCAGTCACAGATTTGGGTTTAATCTATCGTTCCTTCTTCACCATTCCACCCCAGTTTGGACGTAGCCATGTGCAAATCCATCTTGACCCTGTTCCCCATGGAAACAGTCCAGCCCAAACTGCCAAGCCAGGTCCTCCATGGACCAGAAACAACCATCCTGGTCTGATTTCAATACATCCCCCTTCATCAGCCAGGCAGTTTGAATCCAGTGCCACAGTGAGCAAGGAACCCACGTCTGGGCATACCCTTCCCACTTGAGGCAACTCTAGTAAACACAAAAGGACATTGGACAAAATGTTGAACGTTTTCAAACACTCCCCTCTCCCAATAACAGATCTGGGTTTAATCCATCATTTCTTTGATTGCCATGCCACCCCAGCTAGGACCCAGCCATGTACAAATCAGTCATAACCCTGTCTCCATGGGAACAGTTTGGCCTAACTTGCCAGGCCAAGTACCCCCACAGTAAAAACAAACATCCTTACAGCAGTTTCAGAATATCGCCCTTCATCAGCAACGCTGATTTAAATCAACTGCTACAGTGAGCAAGGGACCCACATCGGGGCATACCATTACCACTTAGGGCAACTTTAGCAACACATAAGGATGATGGATGGAGTGTTAAACCTTTTCAAACACTCACCCCCAGTCACAGTTGTGGGTTTAATCCATTGATCCTTTGCTCACCATGCCACCCCAGTTTGGACCCAGCAATATGCAAATCAGTCTTGACCCTGTTCCCAATGGAAACAGTCCAGCCCAATCTGCCAGGCCAGGTCCTCCCTGGGCTGGAAACAAGCATCCTGGGACCAGTTTCAGGGTATCACCCTTCATCATCCAGGCTAGCTTGAATCCAGTGCCACAGTAAGCAGAGGAACCGTGGGGAACAGGGTCAAGGCTGATTTGCATGTGGCTGGGTCTACACAGGAATAGCATGGCAGGCAAACAAATGATGGATTAAACCCAGATCTGTGACTGGGGGTGAATGTTTGATTTATTCTGCATTCTGTCCATCATCTGTTGTTTTTGCATTCGACGCCCCAAGTGGGAAGGGTATGCCCAGATGTGTGTCCCGTGCCTGTTATGCCCACAGATTCAAACTAGCCTGGCTGATAAAGGGCAATATTCTGAAACTGGACCCAGGATGCTTCTTTTTGGTCCACAGAGAATATGGCCTGGTAATTTGTGCTGGACTCTTCCCATGGGGAACAGGGTGAAGACTGATTTGCATATGGCTGGGTCCAAACTGGAATGGCATGGCAGACACAAAATTGATGGATTAAACCCAGATCTGTGACTAGGGGTGAATGTTTGATTTAGTCCGCATTCCGACCATAACTTGTTGTTTTTGCATTTTTCTCCCCAAGAGGGCATGGTATGCCCAGACGTGGGTCCCATGCTTGCTATGCCATCAAATTCAAGCTAGCCTGGCTGATGAAGGGTGATACCCTAAAACTGATCCCAGGATGCTTGTTTCTGGTCCAGGGAGGACCTGGCCTCGCAGTTCGGGCTGGACTGTTCCCATGGGTAACAGGGTCAAGACTGATTTGCACATGGCTGGTTCCAAACTGGAATGGAATGGAATGGCATGGCAGGCAAAAAAGTGATGGATTAAACCCAGATCTGTGACTGGGGGTGAATGTTTTATTTCTTCAGCATTCCGTCCATTATCTGTTGTTTTTGCCTTTGTCGCCTCAAGTGGGAAGGGTATGCCCAGTCATAAGTCACTTGCTTGCTATGCCACAAGATTCAAAGTAGCCTGGCTGATGAAGGGTGATACTCTGAAACGGGTCCCAGGATGCTTGTTTCTCGTCCAGGGAGGTCCTGGGCTGGCGAGTTCCCATGGGGAACAGGACCAAGACTTATTTGCAGATGGCTGAGTCCAAACTGGAATATAATGGTAGGGAAAGAAATTGATTTATTAAACGCAAATCTATTAATGGGGGTGAATCTTTAATTTATTCTGCATTCCGTCTATCATTTGTTGTTTTTGCATTTGTAGCCCCAAACGGGAAGGGTATGTCCAGATGTTGGTCCTGTGCTTGCTGTGCCACTGGATTCAAGCTATCCTGGCTGATGAATGGTGATACCCTGAAACCAGTCCTGGAATGCTTGTTTCTGGTCCAGGGAAGACCTGGCCTGGTAGTTTGTGCAGGACTGTTCCCATGGGGAAGAGGGTCAAGACTAATTTTATATGGCTGGGTCTAAACTGTAATGGCATGGCAGGCAAACAAGACTGATGGATTAAACCCAGATCTCTGACTGGGGATGAATGTTTGAGTTATTCTGCATTCTGTCCACAATCTGTTGTTTTTGCAATTGTCC
The DNA here is from genome assembly GCF_031143425.1 of Pleurodeles waltl. Taxonomy (NCBI): domain Eukaryota; kingdom Metazoa; phylum Chordata; class Amphibia; order Caudata; family Salamandridae; genus Pleurodeles; species Pleurodeles waltl. The sequence continues at coordinate 252,733,443 of NC_090443.1, forward strand.
TATTTGCGGCACAATTAAATGATCCTGGACATGATTGATTTCTGTTTGAAAAACATTTTTTTTTTTTTTTTATGGTCGATTTTACCATCAGACCCATGGCACCACAATGAGAACTTGTTTCACCCCCAGTTATGCATGTCTGTATGTGGGCTGGTAGGAGGAACAGTTTGGGGCACATTTATACACTGTTTGCACTGAAATAGCTTCAATTGTTTTTACTATTTCAGAGTAAACTTAACTCGATATTTATATTTTGATGCTAGGCCCCTGCGCCCTATTTATCCTCCCATGCAACAATTGTGCACCGGAGGGAGGCGGGTCTAAATAAGGGCGCAAAGCTTGCTTAGTGCCCTTATTTAACGCCTGGATCAGGGCAGGCGTTAGTGGACCTGTGGGCTTATTTCCATGGTGGAACACCATGGAATGAGCCCACAGTTGCCATCTCCTTGCCCCAGGGACACCCACACCAGAGGGACAGTGGAGGATGGGGGACCCCATCCCAGGTAAGTACAGGTAAATAAAGGTAAGTATTTACTTTTTTTTTTAAATGCCATAGGGGGCCCAGATATTGGCCCCCATCCATGGCACAGGGTGCAATGGACATGCCCAGGTGAGCCTTGTCTCCTGTGCTGGCCATTGGGGTGGTGGGCATGACTCCTGTCTTTTCTAAGGCAGTAGTCATGTGGCATGGTAGGTTTAGCACCATATAATGACCTTTTTTGACTCTAAGCAGCCGTGTCAGTTTTTGCTGCTAAACACCCATCTCCCATACTGCCACCCCCATCCGGCTAACATCAATTTCTTTGATGCTAGCCCACCCTTTGTGCCGGACTGTGCTATTCCATTAATATGGTGCCCGGCTGGCGTCCTGGAATGGCGCAAGCCGGCGCTATACTTTTTGACATAAACCTGCGTTAGCGCAGGTTTGCATCAAAAAGTATGAATCAGGGCCTTTGTGTCTAATATCCATCTTCATGACAATCATGTGGTGCTCTAGGCAAATTATATTGATGATATATTTGTCATCTAGAAGGGATCAGAACAAGTTGCAGAGGGGTTGGTAGGGGAACTCAATAAGAATGACCCAAATTTGAGCTTCACTATCACCACTGACAGTTATTCTCTTGAGTTCCATGATCTCAAACTGGAAATTCGTGATTCCGTTATTTGGACCAAATTATTTTGGAAGGAAACTGCAGGTAACAGTATATTGCAGCCCACCAGCAGTCACCCCAAAAATCTAACGTATAGCATACCTTATGGGGACATTATTAGACCAAGGTGCAATTTCAGCACTGATAATACCTTCGAACAGGAGAAACAAGTGATGGTAGACCGCTTCTACCATAGAGGGTATGATACCCAAACCCTTTCGGCAGCAGTCACTAAAGTCAACATGATTAAAAGGGAAAACCTACTTATTGCCCCCAAAAAGACCAAAGTAGGTACTGAGGGAGGAGACCTGATCACGTTCATCATGACCTATAACAGTCAGGTTAAAGAGATGAAATAGCCTCCACAAATATTGGCATGTCCTTCAAACAGAAGATACAATTTTACATTATTTATCCAAACAACCTTTAGGAGAAACAGAAACTTGAAGGATATGTTGTGCTGCAATATGATTCTGAAAATACTTGGATCTGTGAAAAAAACTTTTGGCTTTGTGCCTTGCAAGAATTGTAAAGCCTGCAAGTTTAGTTAGAAAGTATTGTCCTTCACTATACCTGAGACAGCGAATGTATTTAAAATTAGCAAAGGACTATCATGTAATTTTGATTTTTGTGTACTCAAATGCCAAGTAATTTGCTATACATTGGTAGCACTTGTCATGGAGCCAAAAAGTGCATTTTAGAACATATACACTCGATAAACAATTATGACAAGCAATACAAGGTGTCAAAGCTCTTTAAGGAATATCATTCGAGTGATAGCAGTCTTCTACTATTTTTGTTCTAGATCAGGTCCCACCAAGTGTTGGAGGTGGGAACAGGGTGTAGTCATTGTGCAGGCTAGAGTCCAGATATATTATAAGGTTTAACACGCTTCATTCCTTAGGATTAAATATGGATGAAGAACTATCAGTGCATTTTGGCTGACCTGGATTTGAATTAGAATATACTTGCATATGATTTCAGTGCCTACTTCTGCCGTCTCTATATATATAGCTAGATGTAGCTAGATATATAAACATCTGACTAAATATGTAAATATATATCCAACACATATATACATATATATCTATACATACATATATATATATATATATACACACACACACACACACACACATATATATATATATATATATATATATATATATATATATATATATATATATATATATTAGAGTGTACAGGTTATAGAGTCTAGTGAAAATTTGGACAGGAGAGTGCATGGGGATAAAGTAGAGTAGAGTCTAGAAGAGTGGTAGAGTGGTACGAATTGTAGGTCTATTTTGCAGAGTGGAGTTATATAGAGTGAAAGAGAGTATATATATATGTATATATATATATATATATATATATATATATATATATATATATATATATATTAAAGTTAGGACCATCTTTCCATAGAAAAAAAAAAAATTCACTTGCCTATATCTTTGGCATCGTATGACGAATCTTCACAAAATTTTCCAAAAACAGTGACCCTGATTCTTGTAGCACACAGAAAGTTTTGGGGTGATCTGTCAAGCGGGGCCAGGAAATAGGGGGGTCAAAAAAGTTGTGTTTCCCATTGTAATTCTGATCGGACCTTTAGACACGACTACAGCTTGAACCACTAGATGGAATTACACCAAGTTTGGCAGAAAGCTAGCTTTCCATACTCAGATTACGCTTTTGCTTATTTGGAGTAAATCGGTTTAGTAGTTTTTGAGAAATTTAAAGAAATTCAAATTTGTATATCTCTGGACGCAATGACTGTGTATAACGATGAGCTCATGCAAGGAAATGCACAGCTCTGATTCGCTGCCAACACTTCAGCTAGGAAATGCTGGCAGCCATCTTGTGACTCGGCTTCAGCCGAGTCCCTAAAAACAAAACAAAAAAAAAAAAAAGGTTGTTAGGGTAGAAAGCCCACCAGGGCAAAAAAATATTTTTTAAAAACAAAAGCAGCAAAATTTGCAGAAAAAAAGAAGCACAAGCTTCCTGCTTTGTGTTTTTTAACTCACCTGGGTGAGCCAGGGTCTGCCACCTCCCCCGACTTACTTTTTGTTTAAATACGGGAGGGCTGCTGCCCACCCTCCACAGGCCCCGGGACCACCACCTCCCAGAGGCACTGCTGTAATTTTATGTGGGGGCACGCGGCCCTACTCAAGCAGCGCTGGGGACTACCGTCTCCCTGGGACAATTGTCTAATTGTGTGCAGAGGGGCACGCAGCCCCCCCGAAGTCCTGGGGATCACCACCTTCCCAGGGTGTGAGAAAAATGGGCTGATTGCGGAAGCCCACTAACCTTTTGCCCCCATTTTTCACTTATGCTGGTGTTTGTCTGACGCTGAAGGTGCCCTAATCACTGCTAAACAATCCCAGGGCCTGTGCTCTGATTAAAATGATTAAGCAAATTAGGCTAATTATAACTGGCTGTGTAAACCTTCCCATTAGTCCCTAGTATATGGTAGGTCACTTAGGTTTAGGGACCCCAGCATAGGTACTACACCCATTGGTGCATTGTAGTGGTGCCCAGTGTCATTTTAAAGGCATGCCTGCCTTGCTGGTTGCTTTTAAGGTAAAGGTAAACCCAAATTCGACTTCAGAATTGAAAGTAGTTCCAAAGTCCTACGCTACCTTATATTGGGTTGGATGCAGTGTAACTATAATCGAGGACTTAATGAAAGATATTTTATGAGCCCTAGTGAGGGAAGAATAGCTGAATTTGCTGTTCCTCATTATAGTGAATGGGCCCAATAGGCTAAAACAAGGAGACTTTGGGGCATATTTATACTCCGTTTGCGCCAAATTTGCGTCATTTTTTTCGACGCAAATTCGACGCAAAACTAACTCCATATTTATACTTTGCCGTTAGACGCGTCTAGCGCCAAAGTTCATGGAGTTAGCGTCATTTTTTGGCGTGAACACCTTCCTTGCGTTAATGAGATGCAAGGTAGGCGTTCCCGTCTTAAAAAATGACTCCCAGGCATGTGCGTGGTATTTATACTCCCGGGCAAAAATGACGCCCGGGAGTGGGCGGGGCAAAAAACCCTGCATTTGCGCCTCTTTTTAACGCCTGGGTCAGGGCAGGCGTTAAGGGACCTGTGGGCTCAGAATGAGCCCAGAGGTGCCCTCCCCTGCCCCCAGGGACACCCCCTGCCACCCTAGCCCACCCCAGGAGGACACCCAAGGATGGAGGGACCCATCCCATGGAAGAAAAGGTAAGTTGTGGTAAGTATTTTTTTTAAAAAAAATTGTGGCATAGGGGGGCCTGATTTGTGCCCCCCTACATGCCACTATGCCCAATGACCATGCCCAGGGGACATAAGTCACCTGGGCATGGCCATTGGGCAAGGGGGCATGACTCCTGTCTTTGCTAAGACAGGAGTCATGTTAATGGCATCTGGGCGCCCAAAAAAAATGGCGCAAATCAGGTTAAGACGATTTTTTTGCCTCAGCCTGACTTGCCCCATTTTGGGACGCCCAAACGCCATTTTTCCCTACGCCGGCGCTGCCTGGTGTACGTCGTTTTTTTTCACGCACACCTGGCAGCGCCGGTCAGCTAACGCCAGCTAACGCCATTCAATAAATACGGCGCCCGCATGGCGCTTCAGAATGGCGTTAGCCGGCGCTAATTTTTTTGGCGCAAAACTGCGTTAGCGCAGTTTTGCGTCAAAAAGTATAAATATGGCCCTTTATTTTAAAATAATCAAGTCTTATTTTCCATAGAAAGAAGCAAAATATGGCAGGTCTAGTATCAAATTAAAAGTCATAATAAATTCAACAATCTGCCACTGTTGAAAATAATACAACTTACACCTAGAAAGAGTTTTAGAACTCTTCCTAAAAGTTACCAGTTTCAGCTCTGTAGTGCCCTTCTCTAATTGGCCAGCCTCGGGAAGCCAGGGTGCGTTGATGAGGTGCGAAGTGGCCTGGGCTGACACAAATGAATCATCTAGTGGTAGGAGATCTGCCTCATCAGATAGTGAAACAGGATGGAGAGAGAGCAGTCAAACTAGTCTTCAAAGAAGGGAAGGACATTTGGGATAGCAACTGTAGCTCCCCTTTTTCCTGCAAACCCAACTAGCCAGGTGCCCCTTGATTAGATTAAGAGAGGTCTGGAAAAGGGTGTGCCAAGGGAAACTTAGCCTCACCAGTGGATAGGCTCAGCCAGACCTAACCTCTGAGACTGAATTTTCGCCATCTTGGATTTTTGGAGTATGTTGCTCCCCGGGATTGATTTTTGCCACACTTCCCAGGAAGTGGTCACTCAGGAGGGTGGTAGCCTGCACACGATTGGACAGAGCCCCCCCTGCTTTCCAACCCCAGGAGCAAGGATAAAACTGGCAGAAATGCACCCCACTTCAGAACCCTACAAGGAACAAGAAAGAAGAAGAAGGACTACCTTGCTGCACACTTGGGATTCACCACTGAAAAGACTTTGCCTTTCTTCAACCTCTTCAAGAAGGGACTCCCTTTTTGCTACAGGTTGAAAAGACCTCACCAGAGACCCCTGCATCAACCCCTGAATAAACTGACCAGCTGACCTGTGATCATTTTTGAATTTGAACCAGGTGCATTCTGGGAGTTGAAGTCCTAACCCTCAAGGAGCAACTCAGAGCATCTGAAACCTTGGGGTGAGTTGTAGACACCTAAAGGACCTTCAAAGACCTTCTGAAAGAAGATCCAGAACTTTGGTGATGTTTGGAGCGACTTTGAAAAAAGGCTCCCTAAGTGGATTGACCTGACCTTGTGAGTCAAGCCGGCTTACGTCGACCACGACCTGGCCTGATTTGCAGGATCAACCAGCAGAAAAGTTCAGGAGCCCCAGACTTCAAGGATTTCACCGGGTGCTCATGGAAAGGCAATCCAACGACATTGACTCAAAATCTGCTTGCTGTGGAGAATCAGCCGACGTCAGAGAGAAAAAGCTTTTAAAAAGTTTGTAATTCAGAACGTAAAAAGTTGACTGAGGCTTCGCACGTAGAGTAGCCAAAGAGGGCTTCAGGGAGGTTGGCTTTAATTTCAATATGGCGCCTATTTAGAATGCCGCAATTCTGTTTCTGGGATTAATCCTAGGATTCTTACCCCTGGGACTCAGATTACCTACATTTCACAAACAAACTTAACTCGATGAGTAACGCAATAATATGATGCTGTTTTGATTATAACTATCATGATATGTTCAGTTGAATTAACTCACCATGACCATTACTCAACACTTATGAGCCTTGAAAAAGGTGTAGGTGAACGCACCACATGGGGCGAAACACGTGTCGGCTGTTTCTTCTTGTCATTTTCAGAACAACCTCTATGCTTGGATTCATTAATCTCACTTGAATAAAATATCAAAAACTGGTAGATCATCGCCTGTTTATAATTCAAATTTTATTTCACTTCTAAAAATGATTTTAGTGGTGTAGGAAAGTACCATCTTGCCTGGCATGTTACCCCCATATTTCAGTGTATATATGTTGTTTTAGTCTATGTGTCCCTGGGACCCTGCCAGGCAGGGCCCCAGTGCTCATAAGTATGTGCCCTGTATGTGTTCCCTGTGTGATGACTAACTGTCTCACTGAGGCTCTGCTAACCAGAACCTCAGTGGTTATGCTCTCTCTGCTTTCCAAATTGTCACTAACAGGCTACTGACCAATTTCACCAATTCACATTGGCATACTGGAACACCCTTATAATTCCCTAGTATATGGTACTGAGGTTCCCAGTGTATTGGGGTTCCAGGAGATCCCTATGGGCTGCGGCATTTCTTTTGCCACCCATAGGGAGATCTGACAAATCTTACACAGGCCTGCCAGTGCAGCCTGAGTGAAATAACGTCCACGTTATTTCACAGCCATTTACCACTGCACTTAAGTAACTTATAAGTCACCTATATGTCTAACCTTCACCTGGTGAAGGTTGGGTGCAAAGTTACTTAGTGTGTGGGCACCCTGGCACTAGCCAAGGTACCCCCACATCATTCAGGGCAAATTCCCCGGACTTTGTGAGTGCGGGGACACCATTACACGCGTGCACTATACATAGGTCACTACCTATGTATAGCGTCACAATGGTAACTCCGAACATGGCCATGTAACATGTCTAAGATCATGGAATTGTCACACCAATGCCATTCTGGCATTGGGGAGACAATTCCATGATCCCCCGGGTCTCTAGCACAGAACCCGGGTACTGCCAAACTGCCTTTCTGGGGTCTCCACTGCAGCTGCTGCTGCTGCCAACCCCTCAGACAGGTTTCTGCCCTCCTGGGGTCCAGGCAGCCCTGGCCCAGGAAGGCAGAACAAAGGATTTCCTCTGAGAGAGGGTGTGACACCCTCTCCCTTTGGAAATAGGTGTGATACCTGGAGAGGAGTAGCCTCCCCCAGCCTCTGGAAATGCTTTGATGGGCACAGATGCTGCCCATCTCTGCATAAGCCAGTCTACACCGGTTTAGGGATCCCCCAGCCCTGCTCTGGCACGAAACTGGACAAAGGAAAGGGGAGTGACCACTCTTCTGACCTGCACCTCCCAGGGGAGGTGCCCAGAGCTCCTCCAGTGTGCCCTAGACCTCTGCCATCTTGGAAACAGAGGAGTTGCTGGCACACTGGACTGCTCTGGGTGGCCAATGCCAGCACTTCTGATAGGCTCTTACCTTTCTTACTAGCCTATCCTCCTTCCTAGTTAGCCAAACCTCCTTTTCTGGCTATTTAGGGTCTCTGCTTTGGGGAATTCTTCAAATACCGAATACAAGAGCACACCAGAGTTCCTCTGCATCTCCCTCTTCACCTTCTGCCAAAGGATCGACCGCTGACTGCTCAGGACGCCTGCAAAACCGCAACACAGTAGCAAAGACGACTACTGCAACCTTGTATCGCTTCATCCTGCCGGCTTTCTCGACTGTTTCCTGGTGGTGCATGCTCTGGGGGCAGCCTGCCTCCTTCTTGCACCAGGACCTCTGAAGAAATCTCCCGTGGGTCGACGGAATCTTCCCCCTGCAACCGCAGGCAACAAAAGACTGCATCACCGGTCCACTGGGTCCCCTCTCAGCATGACGAGCGTGGTCCCTGGAACTCAGCAACTCTGTCCAAGTGACTCCCACAGTCCAGTGACTCTTCAGTCCAAGTTTGTTGAAGGTAAGTCCTTGCCTCCCCACGCTAGACTGCATTGCTGGGTATTGCGTGATTTGCAGCTGCTCCGGCTCCTGTGCACTCCTCCAGGATTTCCTTCATGCACAGCCAAGCCTGGGTCCCCGACACTCTAACCTGCAGTGCACAACCTTCTGAGTTGTCCTCCGGCGTCGTGGGACTCCCTTTTGTGACTTCTGGTGGACTCTGGTTCACTCCTCTTCTAAGTGCCTGTCCCGGTACTTCTGCGGGTGCTGCCTGCTTCTGTGAGGGCTCCCTGACTTGCTGGGCGCCCCCTCTGTCTCCTCATCCAAGTGGCGACATCCTGGTCCCTCCTGGGCCACAGCAACATCCAAAAACCCTAACCGCGGCCCTTGCAGCTAGCAAGGCTTGTTTGCGGTCTTTCTGCGTGGGAACACCTATGCAAGCTTCTTCACGACGTGTGACATCCATCCTCCAAAGGGGAAGTTCCTAGTCCTCTTCGTTCTTGCAAAACACCAAGCTTCTCCCATCCGGTGGCAGCTTCCTTGCACCCTCAGCTGGCATTTCCTGGGCTCCTGCCCACTCTCAACACTGTTGCGACTCTTGGACTTGGTCCCCTTGTCTTACAGGTACTCAGGTCTGAAAATCCACTGTTGTTGCATTGCTGGTGTTGGTTTTCCTTGCAGAATCCCCCTATCACAACTTCTGTGCTCTCTGGGGGTTGTAGGTGCACTTTACACCTACCTTACAGGGCCTTGGGGTGGGCTATTTTTCTAACTCTCACTGTTTTCTTACAGTCCCAGCGACTCTCTACAAGCTCACATAGGTTTGGGGTCCATTCGTGGTTTGCATTCCACTTTTGGAGTATATGGTTTGTGTTGCCCTTATACCTATGTGCTCCTATTGCAATCTATTGTAACTTTACACTGCTTGCATTACTTCCTTTTGCTATTACTGCATATTTTTGGTATTGTGTACATATATGTTGTGTATATTTGGCATCCTCATACTGAGGGTACTCACTGAGATACTTTTGGCATATTGTCATAAAAATAAAGTACCTTTATTTTGAGTATATCTGCGTATTGTGTTTTCTTATGATATTGTGCATATGACACCAATGGTATAGTAGGAGCTTTGCATGTCTACTAGTTCAGCCTGAGCTGCTCTGCTATAGCTACCTTCTATCAGCCTAAGCTGCTAGAAACACCTCTTCTACACTAATAAGGGATAACTGGACCTGGCACAATGTGTAAGTACCTCTGGTACCCACTACAAGCCAGGCCAGCCTCCTACAAGTGGGTTCTCATCTTTCGTGGCTTTAATTTCTAGTTCATCCCGGCCGAAGGTTTCTGTCACGAAAAATCATTTAAGTGCGAACGTAGAATCCTTCACCAAGGTCTCCTGTGATGCGTATCAAAAAAGGGCTCCAGGGAGGTCGGATTCCACTTGCGACTTCGTCCGGGTGAAGAAAATCTTCAAGAAAATCACTAAGTCCAAAGGTAAAACTTTTGCCGATGCCTCACACTCACTGTAGCCAAGTAAGGCTCCATCGCTGTCGTCCTCTGATTTTGACTTTGCCCCAGTCGAGTGTGACCAGATGTCCAGATTGGTGCTTTTAGGCCCTGATTTATACTTTTTGGGTGCAAAACTGCACTAACGCAGTTTTGCACCAAACAGTTTAGCACCGGCTTGTACCATTTCTGTGCACCAGCTGGGCACCATATTTATGGAATGGTGCAAGCCGGTGCAAAGGGTGGGCTAATGTAAAAAAAAAGTGACGTTAGTCGGGTTAGAGTAAAAAAATTACTCTAACCTGCCTAAAGTAATTTTCTGACGCAAACCCATTCATACCACATGACTCCTGTCTTAGAAAAGACAGGATTCATGCCCACCATCCCAATGGCCTGCTCAGGGCCCCTAACGGCACTCTAAAAAAAATACTTACCTGTACTTGCCTACACTTGCCTGGGATGGGGCCCACCATCCTCCACTGTCCTTCTGGTGTGGGTGGGGGTGTCCCTAGGGCCTGGGGAGGGCACCTGTGGGCTCATTCCATGGTGTTACACAGGTCCCCGAACACCTGCCCTGACCCAGGCGTTAAAAAATGGTGCAAAGCAGGCTTTGCACCATTTTTTGACCTCTGTTCCCCCGTGCGTGATTTTTGCACGGGGGATAAATATGGCGCTAAGTCCATAGAGTCTTTTTTTGCACGGCAACGCCTACTTTGCATCTCATTGACGCAAAGTAGGTTTCTGCATCCCAAAAATGACTTTAACTCCATAAATTTGGCACTAGGCGGGTCTAGCGCCAAGGTATAAATATGGAGTTAGTTTTGCACCGAATTTGCGTTAAAAAAAATTTACGCAAATTTGGCACAAAACAAGTATAAATATTCCACTTAGTTTCTATGCGCTAAAAAACATTTAGGCCCTAATTACAACCCTGGCAGTCGGTGTTAAAGTGGTGGTAATACCGCCAACAGGCTGGCGGTAAAAAAAATGGGATCACAACTTTAACACTCCAACCGCCACGGCAGTAGCAACGAACACCGCAGCAGTAACTGCCAACAGACAGGTGGAAGTCAATGTAGTGCCCACCCCATCACAACTCACCCATCCACCAGCTTTTCCGGGGCGGTACCAAAGCCATCAAAGGCATGCCGGAAACAGTACTTGGAAGGGAAACCACTCACCTCTCGACACTCAACGAAGAACCAGGACGCCATGGAGCTCGAGTTGCAGGTCCTCTCCATGCTGGTCTACCTCCTCATCTACCAGGAATGTCAATTGCGGCAGCGACAACCACGGTGAGTACTGCACCTAGTACACAGGGGAGGGGGGAAAGAGAGTGACACACACACGCAAAATGCCACCCTCCCACCCTCACCCACAACACCTTACACAAAAACACATGCATCAACTTTCAATTTACACCCCGTAACCCCCTGGAAGAACGCAAGGACAAAAGGGATAGAGTCAATCAGTGATATTTTAGAAATAGTTAGATATATGTAAGATTTTTTAAATCAGTATTTACAAAATTATGCACACAAAATGTTCGTGGGCCACTGGGCCAAAACTCATAGGCCAAGCCCACGCTTGACTCCTGCCTCAATACGGAGAAAACACTGTAAGGGCGTCAGGTCAAAAACACACAGGCACCTCAGGAGGAGGTATGGAGGGGGGTGCACCTCATCCAGAAGATAGTGAGACGCCACTGCTCCTGGAGGGGGCTCCATGCCACAGCGATGTCCTGGGGAGTGCAAGGCCACAGTCTCTCAAGTGGGTGGGTTGCCCACTGCTTGGTCCTGGGGAGTGCACAGGCACAGTCTCTCAAGTGGGTGGGTTGCCCACTGCTTGGTCCTGGGGAGTGCAAAGCCACAGTCTTTTAAGTGGGTGGGTTGCCCACAGCGATGTCCTGGGGAGTGCAAAGCCATAGTCTCTATAGTCGGTGGTTTGACCACTGCTTGGTCCTGGGGAGTGCAAGGCCACAGTCCTCTCGAGTGGATGCCTTCATCCAGTGTGATACATCCTGCCAAGGAGAGGGTGAGTGGATGCCTTCTTCCACTGGTTCTGGTGGGGGCTTTGTGCCCAGTGTGCTTCATCTTCCCAAGGATTGGGTGAGTGGATGCATATCTCCACTGGTTCTGGATGGGGCTTTGTGCCCAGTGTGCTTCATCCTGCCAAGGATAGGGTGAGTAGATGCCCCCTTCCACTGGTTCTGGAGGGGGCTTTGTGCCCCGTGTGCATCACCCTGCCAAGGACAGGGTGAGTGGATGCATATCTCCACTGGTTCTGCAGGGGGCTTTGTGCCCAGTGATGCAACACTTGGTGTGTGGCAGTTCACAGTCCTTCATCTGGGTGTCTGAGGCACAAGATTTGCAGGGACCAGGTTGCATGGTAGTCCATGGAGGCAGGGCTAGACTCCATCCAGGGACGGCTACGGCTGCAAACTGGTGGTAGTGCCAGGGCTGGTGGTGGTCCTGCCAGTGGTGGAGGGAGGCTGCAGCCGTTCTCCTGCAGCCTCGGACGGCTGCCCACTGGGACTGCTGCTGCTGGTAGAGGTGCTACTGTCAGCGGTGCAGGCAGCGGTGCTAGCAGTGTTGCTAGCCGCGTGCAGGTGACGGTGCTTGCCGTGATGCCGGTGCTGCCAGTGGTGGAGTGAGGCTCAAGCCCTTCTCCTGCAGCCTCGGACGGCTGCCTACTGGGGCTGCTGCTGGTGACAGTAGTGGTGGTTGCGGCAATGTAGGTGGCAGTGGGGGTGGCGGGGCTTGCGGCAGTGCTAGCGGCAGGGTTTCAGGCAGTGCTGGCCGGGGTGCAGGTGGCAGTGCTGGCGGTTGTGCTGGTACCCACCAGGCCTTCACCTGCAGCCTCGGACGGCTGAAGTGCCTTGGCTGGTATTTTCTGCCCCTTCCTTACCATGGCAGATGGTGGTGCGACCTTGGGTCTAGCAGCTGGAGTGTTTGAGGTGGCCTTGGTGGGTGGTTGTGGCTCCTTCCCCTTGCTGGATCCTGTCTCCCTCTTCACATTGCCAGGTGGCGGAATGGTTTTGGCCTTGGCAGGGGTTGGTGGCACACTGGCTGGGCTGACGGGTGCCCCCTTTGAGTCTTTGATAGCTGCAGGAACCACAGCGGACGACGATTTGGTGGCTGAGGTGCTGGGCTGGGTTCTGGCCACCCTGGCCCAAGGGGAAGGACGGGGGGAGGGGTAAGGAAGAGGTCAAAGTTGGCCAGGAAAAGCTTCTTAGGGACACTGGGGCGGGAAGAGGGAGTGGGTTTGGGAATGGAGGAAGAGGGAGTGGTTGTAGGAGGTATCTGTCTACTGAGTTTGGGTGCAGGTGCATGGGCTGGATGCTGTTGTGAGGTGGATGGCTGTTGGGTGGTTGGGTGCTTGAGTTTGTGTACTTTGGGAGGAGGGGTCACAGACACACTGGGAGAGGACACAGGGGACGTGTGCATAGATGTGGGGGTGGTGACTGCCAGTGAGGGGTGTATTTTGATGGGCGTGCTGGTGATGGAGGTAGTGGATGAGGATGTAGTGCATTCAGGTGTGAGTGGAGACGCTACTGGGAGGGAGGTGGATGAGGAGGAGGAGGGGGACACAGTGGAGGCAGGGATGTTAGTGTGTCTGCATGGGGATGGTGCTTGTGTGTATGTCTGTGAGATGAAGTGTGGTGCTTGTGTTTGCCTGAGCCACTTTTGTGTGTTGATTTGGGTGAATGCTGGTCTGAAGGTGTGCTTGGGATAGGTTGAGGTTGAGGGGATTGGGACTGGGTAGAGGAAGTTGGAGGAGGGAGGCTAGAGAAAGGGACAATGGCTGCCATCAGTGGTGAGGCCAGAGCCCGAAATGCTCTCTGTTGGGCCACCACGCCAGAGTGAATGCCCTCCAGGTATGCATTTGTTTGTTGCGAATGCCTCTCGACACCCTGGATGGCATTCAGTATGGTTGAATGGCCAACAGTGAGGGATCTCAGGAGGTCAATAGCCTCCTCACTGAGGGCAGCAGGGCTGACTGGGGCGGGGCCTGAGGTGCTTTGGGCGAAGGAGATGCCCACCCTCCTGGGTGAGCTGACATGGGAAACATGCTGAGGGGCTGATGGGAGGGTGGTGCTGGTGGGGGGGGTGGCAGCTGTATCTGTTGTTGCGGTGGGCAAAGAGATGTCCGCCACCACCAGGGAGCTTCCATCGGAGGAGAAGTCGCTGTCTGTGGCTTCCCCTCCTGTCTCCGTTGTGGAGCTCCCCTCGCCCTCCGTCCCACTGGTGCCCTCACCGTCAGTGGATTCGGCCTCCAGGCCCATGTGGGATGCAGCTCCCTCTGTCGCCGTTGCCTCTGCTCCTCCGCCAGATGATGCTAATGCGCACAAGGACAGGGTGACAAAACAAAAAGGGGGGGGAGAGACAGAGGAAACCCTTGGTCAATGCCAGCAACAACACTACCGTTGACGTAGACAACTCACAGGAAGAAGCCCTATGCACTAGGCCATGCACTACTAGTTACTAAGATGGTCACCTGCCTAATGTCATTAGCTGCACAGCTGAAACCACAGGACCCTGCCCAGTAGTAGATGCCCACTAACACTATTGGGGGTGGAGTGCTTCAGAGCCTGCCCATCAAGGGACCTATCCTACCAAGTTCGCCTTGGCCTAGGGGCACCCACAGCCCACATCCCCCACTCGGGTGAACCTTAACGTGTGCACAGTCATGAATCTGAATCTGTACTCACCCCCTTGTGGCTGCTGCAATGCCTTCAAGCGCCTATCCAACTCCGGATAGGCCTCGGCCAGGATGCAGAACATTAGGGGGGTCAGGGTATGATGGTCACCCCTTCCTCATTGGAAGGCCAGCCCCAGCTGGGCCTCCGCCGTTTTCCTTTCCCAGCAGCGCAGTTCCTCCCACCTTTTGTGGCAGTGGTTGCTCCACCTGTCAAAGACCCCCTGGGTCCGCAACTCCTTGGCGATGGCACGCCAAATACCCATTTTCTGATGGAAAAGACAGCAGAAAATGGAATTAGTTAACCATCCAGACCGTCACACTCACAACCACAAGATCCCTCCAATCCCCTGAGGCACATACATTGACCACCATACATGCAGCACCCTGGCCAGGACGCCTCAGCCTCTCCCTACATGTGGCTTATATACACAACAATCCATATATTCATGGCCCACGTATCATGCTCACAGTGTACTCACCTGTTTGTCTGGAGGACCGTAGAGTAACGTGTACTGGGTAGGACCCCATCCACCAGTTTCTCCAACTCCTCCTCAGTGAAGGCAGGGGCCCTTATCCCAGACACATGAGACATTTTTGCTTCCAGACACAGGTCACAGCAGCACTTGCAACGTAGGTCCTCTTCTGTTGAAGGTCAGGTAGCAAGTGAGTGCACAGATAGAAAATGGCGGTCATGTCAGTGGAGGTGCGTACCATTACCGCCGGCCTACATCGCCATTGGCTCCTGGAATCCACAGGGCCCAATGATAACCAAGGCGAAGTTGCGCAGCGGTCATCGACCGCCTACTGCAACAACGAACAAAGCCAGGGGAATTACCTCATTTCCACTTGTCCCTCCTCACAGGTCAGGCAGCCGTCATGTTAGGGGGGCACAGGCAATGGCACCTAACTGCGTCACAGCAGGCATTGGCACAGCAACTGACTCTCAGATTCACATACAGGTTCTGTAAAGGAAAAGATGAATCATTATTTCAATTGATGTGTGAATATGACCGTTTGCTCACCGTTTTCCTCCATAGGCTTCAGCCGCTGAGGATGAATATGAGATGGCGACATCCTCCGATGTACAGACCCCTAGTGGAACTTGTGACTATGGAGGACAGACACATTATCCTAACCTACAGACTTGATCGGGCCACAATCCAAGAACTGTGTGCCCAATTGGAGCCAGACCTGATGTCAACCATCTGACAGCCCACAGGTATCCCCCTCTAGTGCAGGTCCTGTCAGTGCTCCATTTCCTGGCAAGTGGTTCCTTCAAACAACAGTGGCCATGGCATCACGGATGTCTCAGCCAATGTTCTCCAACGTGTTGACCAGAGTGTTGTCTGCCCTGCTGAAACATATGTGCAGCTACATCGTATTCCCCCAGGTGGAGGATTTGGCCACAGTGAAATCTGACTTTTATGCCCTGGGACATATCCCCAACATCAGTGGTGCCATTGATGGTACACATGTAGCATTTGTGCCCCCCAGAGAAATGAACAAGTGTTCAGGAGTAGAAAAAGCTATCACTCTATGAATGTGCAGATGGTGTGTTTGGCGGACCAGTACATCTCCCATGTGAATGCCAGTTTTTCTGGCTCTGTGCATGACACCTTTATCTTGAGGAATAGCAGTATTCCATATGTGATGGGCCAACTCCAGAGGCACAGGGTGTGGCTAATAGGTGAGCCCAAGGACCCCACCCAGTATAATTTGTGTCTGGGTACGGGGTTGTCCCTAAGGGTTAGTGTGTGTCTAACAGGTATCCCTCAATATTTGCAGGTGATTCTGGTTACCCCAACCTCTCATGGCTACTGACCCCAGTGAGGAATCCAAGGACAAGGGCAGAGGAATGTTGCAATGAGGCACATGGGCGAACATGGAGGATAATTGAAAGAACCTTTGGCCTCCTCAAGGCCAGGTTCCGGTGCCTCCATCTGACTGGTGGATCCCTGTACTACTCACCCAAGAAAGTGTGCCAGATCATCATTGCTTGTTGCATGTTGGCCAACCTGGCCTTGAGACGCCAGGTGCCTTTTCTGCAGGAGGATGAGCCTGGAGATGGTCTTGGTGCAGCAGTGGGGCCTGTGGACAGTGAGGAAGAGGAGGCAGAGGAAGAAGATGTGGACAACAGAAGTAATATAATACAGCAGTACTTCTAGTGACACACAGGTAAGACACTGTAACTTCACTTTACATTTCAGTTTTCTGTTGGACATTGTACATGGCAGCCTGATTTCCCTATGTATACGGCCACTTACTGTACCCTTTGGCATCTCTATTTTCAGATCTCTGTGGCCCACTCTGGCTTCTGGTATGTCTACTGCAGCCCACTAAAGGCAAAACCAATGTATAAATGACTGTACATATGACTTGCAATGTTTTCAGAATGTTGTACTAATACATAATTCAATCATTTGACAGACTCAAGATTTGTATTTGTTCCAAGGGTGTTTATTTAAGTGCTCATATGTAGAGGGGGATGTGAAATGAGCTGGGGTGATGGTGGAGGAAAGTCCAGGGTAGAGTCTTGTCTCTTGGTATCACAGGTGCATTGTCCAATGGGGCATAGGAAGGGGAGTAATGGAAGTTCAAGGTGGACAGGGTGACAGAGTGGGACAGAAGGGTGACAATCAAAAGAGACTTATTTCTTGGCAGGGGTCTTGGCAATGTTCTCTGCCTGGATCGCAGGGATCGTTTGCGGGCTGGTTCTCCTTCTGCTGGGGGTGGGTGCTGGTGGCCTGTTGGTCCTGTGGCGGGGCCTCCTGTCCACTAGCACCGGTGGAGGGCTGTTCTTTGGTGTGGCTAGTGTCAGGGTCCCGTTGTTGTGCCACTGCCTCCCTCATGGTCTTGCCCATGTCTGCCAGCACCTCTGCAACAGTGATTGTGTAGCTGTTTTTGAGGTCCTCCCTGATCTCCAGGTACTGTCCCTCCTGCAGCCGCTGGGTCTCCTGCAACTTGTACAGTATCCGGCCCATGGTCTCCTGGGAATGGTGGTATGCTCCCAGAATGTTGGAGAGTGCCTCCTGGAGAGTCGGTTCCCTGGGCCTGTCCTCCCCCTGTCACACAGTATTCCTCCCAGTTTCCCTGTTGTCCTGTGCCTCTGTCCCCTGAACCGTGTGCCCACTGCCACTGACCCCAGGTCCCTGGTCGTCCTGGGTTTGTGGGGTTGCCTGGGGTCCCTGTAGTGGTGAACACACTGCTGATTGATGTGTCCTGGGGACAGTGGTATGGGCCCGCTGGGTGGATGCTGCGCTGGTGTTTCCTGAGGGGGAGGCTCTGTGGTGGGTTGGGACTGTGGCAGGGTAACTGAATGTCCATAGGTCCCTGATGGGCCAGTTTGGTCATCGTGATCCAGGCATGCAGAGCTGCTGTCATCACTGTGGGCCTCCTCCTAGGGGGACTGGATGTTGGTGGTAGCTTCTCTCCGGTGACGTTGAGTAGGCGTCCTATGGGGATGGAAATGCAGTGTTATTGTATCTGCATGTGCCATCTTGTGCATGGGTTTGTTTCCCTGCATGGTTGGGATAGCCCTGCCAGCTTAGGCTTGTGTGTGTGGTAATTTTGTGGGCTAAGTGATTCACTCTAATGGGCATGCTGTGGTGTTGGGTGTTCATGCAGGTCTGTGATGGGGGTCCATGGACTGGTGTTACATGCAGGGCTTGGTATTGGGATGTGTGGGTTGTGATAGTGGGGTATATGTGAGGTGGTGGAGTGATGGGGGTGTGGGTAGGAGAAGGAGTTTGTGATGGCATGCAGGTATGGTGGAGGATATAGTAGTAAAGATTTGACTTACCAGAGTCCAGTCCTCCTGCTACTCCTGCAAGGCACTCAAGATGCATTATTGCCAAGACTTGCTCCTCCCATGTTGTTAGTTGTGGGGGAGGAGGTGGGGTCCACCGCCAGTCCTCTGTACAGCTACCTGGTGTCTTGCAACCACGGAACACACCATCCCCCGTAGGTCGTTCCACCTCTTCCTGATGTCATCCCTTGTTCTTGGATGCTGTCCCACGCCATTGACCCTGTCCACGATCCTCCGCCATAGCTCCATCTTCCTTGCAATGGACGTCTGCTGCACCTGTGATCCAAATAAATGTGGCTCTATCAGGATGATTTTCTCCACCATGACCCTTAGCTCCTCCTCTGAAAACCTGGGGTGTCTTTGGGGTGCCATGGATGTGGTGTGAGTGATATGTGTGAGGATGTGTGCGGTGATGTGTGGGGTGGGGTGGTGTGTGCTGTGAGGTGCGTGGATGGTGTATGGGTGATGGTGTTCTGTGGCTCAGATTGAGTGGGTGCTCCTGGCTTTTGTCTCTCTCTGTTGGCAATCTTTTTTTTCATTGAAAGGGTTGTGTGTAATGTAGGTGTGTGTTTTATAGTGGTCTGAGTGTGTTGGTGTGGTGTGTGTATGTGTGTCAGGTGTGTGTATTTTGAATTGTCCAATGTGGTGTAGTTTTGTAAGTGTGTGTGTATTTTGAGTGTGGCGGTGTGCACCGCCAATGGTTTACTGCGGTTGAAAGACCACCGTGGGGATTCGTGGGTCCTGATACCGTGGGCGTATTCCTGTTGGTGTAACGGTGTGGGTTTTGGTACTGCCATTTTATCACTGACCTTTGGTCTGGCAGACTTGTGTGGGTGTCTGTATTGTGGTGGATTTCTCAGTGTGGGTCATAATACCTGTAGCTGAATACTGCCGCGGTCACGATATGCTGGCGGCCGTCAGCATAGCGGTATGTGGCATTTACCACCAGGGTTTTAAAGAGGGCCTTATTCTTTAAAAATTCATATCTCCCGTTTCCTTTATTGGAATATTGTCATTTTAGTGTCATTTTAAAGAGAACAATATAATTATTTTTATAAATTGGTTTTGGATTGTGTTTTGTATTTTACTTATTTACTGTTTTGTGATTTTTAAATGCTTAACACACCTGTCTCCTAAGTTAAGCCTAACTGCTCGTTGCCAAGCAACCAAGGGTTGAGCTGGGATTAGTTTATTGAGACCTGACTGGACCTAGTGGAGATTAGTGGCATAATGCTAAGTGTAGCACTTACCTGCCCTTATCAATCATCCACTTTCCAACATGGGGCATTTCTGTAAATATATATGGGGGGCCACAAGGCCCCCTGCAGGCCCGGGGACCACCACCTCCACGTGGCAAATATTTTAAAAAAAAGAGGGTGAGTTTCGGAATCCCGCAGCCACGGGGACCACCACCTCCGCAGGGCTATTGATGTTGGAGGGAAGTCACACAACCCCCCTTTGAGGAGCCACTGATGGCTGTGGGGACCGCCCCCGCCCCCAGGGCTGGCCCCTGCTATGTCCCGGGGTGTCCAGCCCTGGGATAAAGCTGTGTGCTGTGGCTTTTTTGTAGATCAAGCTTTGTTTATTTTATTTTACGAGCGGAGTCACAGATCCACTGTGTTTCCGCTCGTAAAATAAAAAAATGCTTTTTAGCCCTGGGGGTCCCTTCAGGACCCCCCTACCAGAGCTAAGGGGTCAGGGTTTCAGTACCCTAACCCCTTTTCTTTATTGTTTACTTTTATTTTGGGACTCGGCTGAAGCTGAGTCCTAGAATGGCTGACAACACTTCAACAACTTCTGTTGTTGAAGTGTTTTCAGCCAGTTAGATCTCTGCACGAGATCAGCAGGGATCTCAAATCATTTTTGTCCCTAGATATGTACATTTGTTTTCCCCTTAATTTCTCAAAAACTACTGAACAGAATTACACAATATCAAAAAAGTACTCTTTCTGGACCAGGACCTACCTACTGCCAAATTTGGTGTCATTCCGCCAATAGTTTTTGCAGTATCGCTGTTCAAAATTCCTATGGAAAAATGAATAAGAAAACACTTGTTTTGGGACCCCCCTTTTTTCTCTTCCCCCCACCACCCCCCCCTTGGAGAGATCACCTGAAAACTTTTTGGGCAGCAGCTGATGGGATTGGCAAATATTTGTGGAAAGTTTCATAAGAATGTATCAAGCGGCGCTAAAGATACAGGGAAGTAAAAAAAGAAAGCTTTTTATACAGAAACTAGGTCCCAACTATAACTACATAGTGGAGACCGCCACTAGGTAATATATATTTTGATTTTCATAACTCATGAACAAGGAGCAGGAGCTCCGAAACGCGTTGAGTTGTTTCTGCCATTTGGAATAAAAAGAACACTTGCCAAGTAATTGGAGCTATGGGACGTTGTCTACTTTTCCAGTATTGGTGAACTGCAGGCATCGTGTTTTTTGTGGAAATATATATATATAAGTATATATGTATATATATATATATATATATATATATATATATATATATATTTCTATAAGACCTACTGGCAGTCACCAGTAGGTAGTTGTGGGTTAAGCGTTTTTTTTTTTTTACTTGGCTATATCTTTGGCTCCGTTTCACAAATCATCATGAAATATTCCTCAAAAAAGTGTCTTGTTGGGTGTTGTTTGGCATGGACAGTTTTGGTGTGATCCGTTAATCAGGGACAAGAGAAAGTTTAGGCCACCAACCTTGTGCCACACATGCCCTTCCGCCATGAGTGGCCATGAGTGGCAGGCATTGACCGCAGGGCCTACCCGCTATAATCACCCAGCCTCACAGAACTCATGAATGCTTCTTTGTTTGGTGCACATCTCATCATATTCCTGTGCATCAAGAACGTGTGCCTCCTAAATCAGGGAAAAAAGCTTTCTATCATCCTGGGAAAATGGAAGACATTGCATACCACTGATATATATGGAGTGGGGCCAAAAGGGGGGGGCTTCTAGGTCATTTCACATACTTGTAGTTTTTAAAAGGGAGAACATGATCTCTATTCTCAGCAGCAGATGACAGGAAAGAACCCACTCGTTAGAGTCATTACATGAGATATTGTGCTTGAAAAAAGCAAGGATGTACTCACATGCATTAAGGTTTATAGATAACTTTTCAGGGTGGAATTGCACAGAAAAAAACACTTGCTTTGCCCTGACCATGTGCATGAAATTATCACTACAGCTATGTAAAGGAAGCTGAGGTAATGCCTCCAGTGACCTTTTGTGTTTGCAAATTTGCCATTGTAATTGTTCCTCAAGTGTCTTTATCAGATAACGTTTGAAGGTGAAGCTGATAGATAGTTTGTATTTTGCAGAAGTAAGTGTTTCTTTGTGTGATAGAGATGCAATCATACTCCTTTGCATTAGGAACGCATCTCCATAATCGGGACCATAGGCAGAGCCTCAAGGCCCCTGCAATCCCAGCCAGCTCCCCATCTCCTGTGGGAGCCGGCAATACTCCCACATTACTCCCACATGCCAGGAACTGCTGGAAATGCAGCTCCTTGCGTGCAGGAGCAATACTTTCATCTCTTTACATGTCTCCAGGGGGGGAAAGAGATGAGAACTCCACTTAGAGCAAGCAGGAGCATTTTGACAGCTCCCTCTTGGTGGAAGAGGAGTGTTTGCTTTTGTTTGGTGGGAGCTGGCACTCCCGAGGGTGGGTACCTCAGTAGATAGCAGAAGCTGGCCCTAAGGGGTGGTGGTACCCAGAGCCATAAATGGCTTTGTTGTGCATGGGCTGGCCCTGAGGAGGTGGTGGTCCCTGGGCCATTCAAGGCCTGGGAGTGTGACTGCGTGCCCCCCCGTCCCTTCAGTAAAAATTTGAAAAGGCCCCCGGGAGGTGGTGATCCTTGGGGAGTGGGTGTCTGTGTGCTTACCCATTCATTTTGTATTTGCCCCAGGGAGGTGGTGGTCCCCTGGGCTTCATACAGCCCCAGGTAGGGAGGTTTGTGTGGCTCCTCTTCTTTGTATAAAAGAGCCCTGGGAGTTGGTGATCCCTGGTACGCGGGGTCTGTGCAGCCCCCCCATATATTTTTTTTAGCTAGCCATGGGAAGGTGGTGGTGTCCAGGGCTTAAGAAAGCCCTTGGAGGTGGGCCCTAGGAATCGTGCAGGCCCTTTGGCCAACTGCTGCCGTGCACCGCCGAAGGCCATGCATGGCGGTGGTTGGATTAACGTATAGTAATGAAAATTACTTTACGTTAAAAAAACATAGAAATTCACTGAGAAAAATATAGGTTACAGGGATGTTATCGTTAGGAAATAGAATTCAAAAAGACATAGAAATTCACTGAAAAAACAAAAGGTTACAGGGACATTATAGTTAAGCTCACATTCTAAACGTGCAAGACCATCAAATTTCAGCTCTTATAGTTAGAGTTATTTCAAGTAACTATAACCTGTACCCTAAGGTAACTATAACTTGCGCCCTCACCATGCCCTGCTAAATACCCCACAAATTACAGCACTCATGACATCTTTGATAACATCATTGATATCAATGTAATATCTGGAGTAAAAATGTTGACAAAAAAACTGCATGACAGTGGTGCGAGTGCCTAGGAAAGGGTAAGGGAAGTTGAATGCGAAGGATGTAGACGGGGAGTAAGTGAGAATTAGAGAGCAGCATTGTGAGGATTTGGGGTGTGCTATATGGTATGACTAGGTAGCCCTATCATGCAGGACACTAACAAATACCATTTTGGGTCCAGTCAGGTACGTTTACTCAACCTTAAGCTCAACCCTGGTAGCTGTGGCTGCAAGGCTCAGCAAAGGAACAATGTGTAAAGCCTTTAACAAACACCAAGCAGCACAATAAGAAAGTCACACAACATGAAAGAAACAAGATTCCAAGTTAGAAAAATAAATTAGATTTTTCTGATTCCTGAAAGACCTTAATGGTCAACATCCATCAAAAGGTTTTGAAGATATAGAATTGTAATGGAATAAATAACTTTAGCATCACCCGCAAACAAACATTGGTCACCAAAAACTTCATAAACTTTTGGAAAGTTAGTTCTGCAACTCCTGCCCGAGTTGGGCAACCAAGTATGGCAGGACGGAGGTCCAGGGGGCCAGAGAGGATACTTTGGACAGTTACCTGGTCACCAAAGTGTTTTCAGAGCAAGATCCAAACTTTACAGGATGACCACTAGAGATGACAATGGAGCGGTCCTGATGCTGATAAATGCAGCCACAAAGATGCTCCAAGATTATTTGAATGCTGTGCAGTCCATGGGGGTGAATTCTGGTCGATTACTTGGTCCACAGATGAGTAGGGACAATTCTGTCCACTGATATCGGGGTCCCACAAAGTCCTCTTAGCAGGGTTACAAGAGCTGCTGATGCAGACCTTGTGCTTTTGCAACACAGCGGTGACTTTGGTGGAGGCTGGTTTCCCTCTCTGGTGACTAATCAGGTCACATCCATCACTCATGGGTCCAATAGACACGAGTGCACCTTTTGGCTATCTCCGAATTGTCCTTAGGGGTGTACGGCGTCCGATAGTGGCAAGAATTCTGGGTTGGCTACTAGAGTTGCGTCTTGAGCTCCTTCAGCTTTAACGTCCCCAGTGCAGTTCTGGGGGGCCAGCCAACTGCCCACTGGTGTCTCTGATTTGGGCTGTGGCTGGGGATCAGTGTTTCCCCAAGCAAGGCACACAGAACAGTGTCCAAACTCAACTAGCCCAAAGCGCATCAGGTGTAGTCGCTTTGACATCGCAGCCTCTCTGTACACTTCCAACAAGTGCAGAATGGTCTCCTTCTCGACCTCTTTCCTGGCCAAGCGAGTACTGAAGTCTTGAGTTTCAGGTGCAAGGGATGCCCATTATATCCCAGCAAAGAGCCCTGAGGGGACAATGCGGTCACTAGCCAATGGGCTTTGATAGAGGAGTGAGAGAGGGGAGAGAAAGAAAGGGAAGGAAGGAGGAGAACAAGGAGTAAATGAGGACTAGTGAACAAGAGAAAGAGAAGTGATTCAGAGAAGAGGAGATGGGAAGAGAGAGGAGAAAGTGAGAAATAGATAGCAAGATGGGGAAGGTGATGGTGAGGATGGGAAATGGGAGGAAGGGAGAGTTAGAGAAAGGGCAAAAAGGATTACTATACTTTAATCAACATAGATGTATATTGAATATATATGCATGAATTTTCGAGGTACATGGATGTGGAGAAAAGTTCAGTAAATCCTTAACTATCTACACTTACTTTTACAATATTGTGCCTCATGATATTTAGGTCCCATTATTTTTGTGTCACAATATTTCTGTCCTCTGTTTTCTGACATACAACCCCACATTTGAGCCTTCCCTTAGGCATTAAGAGGCTCATTTACAAGCCACTCGCGCCACTGAAGCGTCACCTTCCGCTACTCTAAGGTGGCGCTGTGCCCTTTTCCATATTTACAAGGCGGCGCTAAGCCACTTTTTGTGGCTTAACACCGCCTTGTAAATGCGGATCCTTTACATGTATCCCTTTGTGTAAAAGTGGCGTGCAATGGGTGTTTGCAGTGGGTGTTCCATTGCAACACCCATTGAAAGCCTGAGGTAGCTCCAAAAACGAACACCACCCACGTTTAAAGTGGTGCAACCAGGAGAAATACTTTTATTTCTCCTCGTTTTGTTTTTTTCTATGTGCACTGCATTCTGTAGCACACATAGAAGGAGCAAATCACCATTATTAATTGTTTATGTGTAGGAACGTGTCCCTTCCTGCACATAAACAATCGTTAAATAATGACGATTTGTTACTTCTATGTGTATTGCAGAATGCACAATATTATGCCATGTAAGCTAAAAGTCAATGATTTTGTTTATTCTAATAAATCTACTTTACAAGGAAAAAGTCATGTAAGGACAGAAATCCATTCATTTTCAAAACTGCTCATTACTGTTTAAAATTGTCAGCGCTCACATTGTTTCTGCAGCAGCATGGTATCCAGATATGCCAGTTTTGTTTCTGAAGATTATGTTCGTGATGTAAGTAGCACTGTGTTCTATGATGATGCGCTTCCTAAAAGTGGTCTGTCAATTTTAACAACATAAATGCTTGGCTGAGGTGCCTGCTCCGACGCGCTCTGTAATCACGAGCATTTTCTGCAAGAAGCTTTGAAATGGCGTTGGTGAGCCCACACTTTGGGCTCCAAAACACACCTTTCAGTGGGTCTGTATTATTTACCTATTTGGAATAAAAACAGAACTGAGCATACTACCAAAACTAATGCATCTAAATTGGGAGCCATGTCTCTCCTGGAAGTTAGAGAAATGTCACAGCACACACCACGTTTAATTTATAGCAATTTCCTCTTCAGTCACAGAAATGTTCCGAATGCAGCTGGCATTATTTGTTTTCTCAGTGAATAGCTGGCTCGCAGCTCAGTAAGGAACTGTCCAACTGTGGATCACCAAATAAGGTGCTGCATTACATAAACTGAATATGATTTTGCTTTTTTCGGTCATTTCCAAATTGCACTATGGTATTACTTATCCCCACCTGACATGTAAATAGGTTAAATGCTATTTTGCAAATGTTATGTTTGTGGCACGCAGTGCTTTTTTAGTCCAGCAAGAAATTATGATTGTTTTGCTTCCTGTAGACAAAAGAGGAAACTTTGATTAATCTCGACCGAAAATGAATACCATGCTGAATTGCAACTGCAAAAAAGTCTCACCATGGCTATTCCCCATTCTGTGGAGAAGGGATGAGGGATATGCTCTTCATCAATATAGCTAGGTCTGTCTTTCTATTTATACTTTATGTTGATGTGTTTTTCAACTATCCCTATGGAAAGTAAATTAGGGTCTTGAGTTGCTATATATACACCATTATACTGTATAATGTTATCAGCTTGAAAGTGATACAGACTGGTATTAGTTAACTGTGAGATGTGGATGGGAAGCGCCGCCTAATAATGGATAGTCAGAGATAGGATACCACTACGTTTTTAACTTGCTTTAGCGGACTACTTTTGACAAGTCAAGAGGAGTGCTCTTTTCCCTACTGCTTTCCACAGGCCAAGTAGCGCAAGGACAATTTCAGGAGTAAATGCCAAGGGGTGGGAAAAGGACGTGATAAAAAGGGGCGTAGACTTGTAGACACAGAACTCTGGATGAAAAGAAGGGAAGGAGACTGATGAATATGGACTGATTACAAATCATTCCTAGAAGATGAATTTACATACTTTCTACCATGCCATAATGTGTAGAGAAATATACTAAATGTGATTTATGATTTATAATAAAATAAAAATAAAAACTTGAATTTACCAAATGGAACTAAAGTCATTCTTCCTTGGTGCACCCATTTCACAGGCTGATACCGTACAGAGTAGGTTATTTTGGCATTGATATGTCCCTGTCATAAATTTGCCATTCTTGTGATAAGACCCTCTGTCTGTAACCAGGTCCTTGATGAATAATAATACTCTCCTCCAAATCAAGGCACATATATTTACAACTCTTTCACTTATGTCACGGAACGTAGAAACAACTCCACATTATACTTCTCCCATTGTGATTGCTGAGTCAACCCTAACAGTGCCTGACACCTCCACGTCCCCTTCATTCTCATTCTCCCCCTCCTCGATGCTCACACCTGATGAAGCAGAAAAAGAAAGACTAACAAATATTAATATATCATGTAACAAAATCATATAAGGTAGTGTGATTTTAGCAAAGAAAAATAATGTACGTAGGAAAATGTGCCCACGAGGTAGTTCGCCATTATTATAAACGAGCTTAATTAATCATGAAGAATTGACAAATGTAGTAATCCGTCATAATTGCAGATGTATGCCATGATTTCCTTGTTGAAACTGTTATATGCTTAGATTAAATTTAGCAGAGGCTTTGGCCTAGTTGCCTGGTCTCAAATTTGACTGCGTGGTTTTCACTTGTATTAACAAAAACGTACTTTTACTTTAAGGTTGTATTTTTCCAGTAGAAATGACTAATACACTTATCTCAAGGTTTCGTGCTAGGCTGGTTTCATACCCTTTGAAGCAAGGTCAGCTTCTGCAGGTGCAGACAATAAAATCTCTGATATAGAATTAATTGGCAAACTTTGTTGCAACTTGTGTTCCAAGGCTCCGAGGACACCTTATGCATAAATGAGTACTAAGAGGAAGACACTATTCATTGGTCAAAAGGAAGCCACCCTATGAGCCCTCCATTGGAAGACCCTGAAGAATTTGGAACGTTTCTTTCTTAAACCCACCGGACAAAGAGAAGTCAGCCATTTATCATTGATGCCATTTTGAAGCCTGATTCAAGACGCCATTTTAAATGACACCTTGATGCCTTTTCTCTGTTGCAGAGAAAGAGACTTTAAGAATTCTCACCCTAGAGACTTTAACTTTAATTTTGCCCCGTCTTGTCCATGCAGTAACTTTTGCCCCATTCTCCTTGCTGCTGCAAGGAAATTTGCTTTAATTTTGTGTCCCTTTGAAATCTGCCCCATGCTGATCAAACCGGTACCTGAAGGATGAAGACTTTTCCTTGAATGCTGATTGAATTTGGTAAATATGAAAGGATAATTGTATTATGCATTGTATTTTCCTTCTTAGATACCAACTGCTTATTTTGATAGGGCCCAAGCCAGATGTTTTCTAAATTTATGTTGACTAAATTCTTTTGCATGAAGTCCCACATGCCAATGCTAATTAGAGGTTAGTTGAGACATTCATCTGATGCACCATGCTAAATTGAAATCTTGTTATGCTGACCGATTTATGCAATTAGTCAAATTCAGTTGCTTATATTAGTGATTTGCATTGCTATAACTGAATGCATTATAATCCAGATTTTGCGTAGATTGCGTTTCTTCCGTCGCTAAGGAC
Organism: Pleurodeles waltl; assembly: GCF_031143425.1. Taxonomy (NCBI): domain Eukaryota; kingdom Metazoa; phylum Chordata; class Amphibia; order Caudata; family Salamandridae; genus Pleurodeles; species Pleurodeles waltl. The sequence goes on from NC_090443.1 coordinate 252,761,568, forward strand.
AGCTAGTAATGTTCGTATATGTATATCATTTGATTTTGAGACTCACTTATATTGTGCTAGCTTTGTTAATATAGGGAATTAAATTCATTAACTTTTAATAAACTGGTGTGGTTATTCATGACTGAAAGGTCATGGTGTGTCAAAATACTGATTGTTATTGATTCCTAATGTGTTGTTTGATCTATTAATTGAGTATTGGGTATTGATTATAATGGTTATTGATTATTGATTTGAGTGATCCGACTATTCTTGGATGAGGAGGACCCAACTCGGTCAAAAGATTCACCGACCTCCGGCGTGTCCAAGTACAAGTAATTTACAAACACTGGACACGCTATCAGTAGATGGTAGCAGAGATTGATGGTTTCACCCTTTGGGACCCCATCGGAACAATAGACGATTCAAGTTAGAATTTTCTTTGATAAAACAAGTTGGAGAGATGATGATGCCCTAAATCCCCAATGACTTTCCCGGAACCTCGGAGCTTGCGAATGGAGGAAATGGAGGTGTGAGGATGTTTTCGGCGTTTCTAGTGACGGTATGAGGGAAGTTAGGGTTTTGCGCTTGCATAGCTTATGCCGCAGATGAATTGTGAAGTTTGCGAAGATTTTAGGGGGTTACGAACTCCAATAAAATTTTTTAGAGGTGTGATACTCCAAAGTGTGAGAGTAGGGAAGTCGTCGAACTTCATATGTGTGTAGCGCTTTGTGCAGGAAAAATTGTCCACATGGTTGTTGATGTTGAGATGGGCCCTGCGAGGTCAAGAGACTCCGGAGTATGTTGAAAAGTGTATGAGACACTTGATTGATATTGTAATTTGTTTGGTTTAGTAGGTTGATCGGGTGTGGTCAACAAGTCAGTACGAGTGTTGAGGAATAAAAGAAAATTTTGACTTTGAGATTTGACGAATTCTAAGGCGCGCTAGAATAGTTCATTGATCCGTTGAGAGTAAAGTTTGCGGGTCAAATTTTGCTTACGAAAGTGGGAAACCGAGAAAGATGGAATAACTACCGAGGTTAGTGAAAAATCCCTAAGGTTTCTGAAGCGATTGTATTACCCTTCCTGTAGTAAACCGACAGATTTGTTTTCTTCTTTTGGTTAGTGCTCGCGATATATTGCAGAAATTAGTTTTGAGTGAAGCTGGATGAAGGAGGACAAGCCACGTGACTTTGTCAGCCGCAGTGTGTGAGTGTGACGTCACGAGGAGCCGCACTGGGATAGGTTGGTTGGTGAGAAGGGTCGCGCAGGGATTGGACGCAGTCCGTGAAGCGCAACTGGTGGGAAAAGGCAAGCGAAGAGTATTCCGGGAATTAAAGTCACTTATTGATTACATTTTTTTAAGAAAATAAAATACGGAAAGATGAAATTTTTCAAAGCACTTAAGAGTGCCTTGAGGGGAGATGTATATATTAAAGCAAACGTAGGAGAAGAAACACCGCCTGAGGGTACACCAGCTTACATCGTGATTGAAGAAAAGTGTGTTGCACCATGTCTTTGGTTAAAGCAATGGTGTAAATTAACAGAAAAGCATGGAAGTGTAGCGTTCCCTATCCATGGGTCTTTTAATCTAAGAGTTTTGAAGAATCTAAGATTCACGCTATACGACATGAAAGTACCTCCAAGACTAGCACAGTTTGAAGCATTAGCAATTTGGGAGCAAATGGCTAGGAGACAGCTACAAAAGAAATTTGAGACAAGAGTGAGAAAAGTAGAAAAGACACTAGCGGATGCTAGATGGGATAGTACTCAAAAGGTTTGGAGATCAGATATATTGCAGGTAATTAAATTGTTTCCAGCAATTACTGACGAAGCAGAGACGGAAGGAAAGAAAGCTACCCATAAAACAAACAGGAGTCAGTCAAGAGATAGAGAAGACAATAGAAATTTGAAAAGGTCAGATAAATCAGATGATGAGGAGTTCATTCTGCAATTGCTGAATGACCGTCCGCCACCATATGTGGAAAGCGAAAATGGCCCAAGCACTAGTACTACCCCTCCAGAACCAATACAGGGTACTGTAACACCGAATTTGAGAATATCGCAGAGGCAAAGTAGTCCCAACATGCCTTTTACACCACAAATACCACAAGTTCAGAGAATATATCCTGACGTGCCTAAATTGAAACCTGTCAATGATTATCAGCCACAGGTTCAAAGGCGCTAATGTGAGGAGCATAATTTGGAAATGACTTCTAATTTAATGGCGCAGGGAGGACAGAATTACCAAAGACCGACATTGATTCAAGCCGAATCAACACAAATTTTGATGCCTCAAAAGCAGATGCAAGAAGCGGCAAAATACATTCAAATAGCAAAAAACCTGTTAGATATGCCACCAATGATGAACCATAATGTGGGAATTAACATGCCACAGAATTCGGGGAACAGACAGAATCCGGATGCAATATCTTTGCCAATCACTGTAGGTCCGCCAGTGCCATTGTATATACAGGCAAAGCCAAATGTATGCGACCAAGGGGTAATGACACAAAATGAGACAGGAAGGAGATGCATAGAAAATACTCCAGAAACGACTCCGGCAGGTACACTGCCAAATAGATCTGGGTATTTGTTGGAATTTAGTCCAATTCCAATTTGTGCTCTGTCGACTGTGGTAAGGTCAAGTCCACCACTAATAGTACAGCTAACTTCAAAAACAGAAATGTTACAGAAACCATCAGTAGCAGTAGACGTAGGTGCTACATTGATGGGACTGAATGCACAACAGTTAACACAATGGTTGAACAGCCTGAACTCTCCACAGAGTACACCCAGCGGAAAAGGAGAAGAATACTTGAATAGAATAAGATTGGGCATGGAAGCAGACGAACTAGTAGAGGGAACGATGGGTTTGAACAGGTTAGAATCATACACAGAAGAAGAGATGAGATACATGTGCCCTAGAATAACAAGAGAAGTAAGCAGCATACATAAGAGGTTACAAGAAATTGCAGACAGAAACAAAGTAGACATAGGTAAAACCAAACACTTGAGCAGAAGTTGCAGGTTAGACTTTGAAACAAAAGATTTTGAACACATGAGGTCTGCAGGAATGAAAACACACCTTAAAGAGATACTGCAAAGTGCGCAGGTTTGGAATGTTTAGACAAATGGGAGAGCAGGTGGGTTAAGAAAAAGGACAAGAAGAAAGAGAGTACCCAGACCGGAATGAGAAAGTACAACAGAATGATGATCTGATAACCATGTTACCAATGAGAGAAACAGCAGGGGGAAAGCTTGTCCATGTACCATGGCACAGGTGTGATATTCAATCCTTTACGGATGACTTCCCTAAATTAAGAGAGAAACCGATCGAATGGTATCAACAAACAGATAGATTTGTGAAACTCGCAAAATGTCTTTGTGAAGACCTGAATAGTTTATTTGAAATTGTGGTTCGGGCAGATTTGTGGGAAGATTGTAAAAGGGCTGTGGTTTGGCCAACAAGTGAACCAGAAAGAGATAGGGACACAGGTGCACCATCGCCTACGGTAATGAGTTTATACCACAAGGTGATTGAGCATTTAAAAACAAAAGTTGCATCGAAAAATGTGGATTGGCAGAGAATTGACAGAACAGCACAAGAAGTTAAAGAGTCAATACATGCATACTATGAGAGATTGTTGAAAGCGTTTAAAAATTACAGTGGTACGGAAACGATTGAGGCAAAGGACATGCTCCATTTTGTGTTCAGATTTGTGGAAGGATTGAGACCTGAAATTAGCCAGATTATTAAAATGCATTTGATTTGTTGGCAGTCAAAATCGATCGATGAAGTGTTGAATTATGCAAAATACTGTAGTGATGAGATAGACACAAAACAGAAAAGGTTGAAGGAAAAAGTGATGGTGATGCAGATTAGAGCAGCTCAGACAGGTTTGCAAGGTTTGCAAGGTTTCCAACAACAGTTGCTGCAGCAGCAACAGCAGGAAAATGCTATGTTTCAGCCACAGATGAGAGGCAGAGGCCAAGGAGGTTTTGTGAATAATGGTCCTGATTTAAATACTGTTGTGATTCCAAATGGTATACAGGCAATGAAGAAAGTGATGCCATGTCACACGTGCGGAATCGTCGGGCATTGGAAACGGGAGTGCCCAATGTTGGTGCAGGAAGGTGTAGGTCAGCAAAACAATGATGTCAATACATTTCAGAACATGAGAGGACCAAAATTGAGAGGTCCAAAACCAAATTTAAAAAATAATGTGAATCAGATGCAGGGTCTACAACCCATACAACCACAGCAGGTGCAAATGCCCCGTGTACAAATGGCACAGTTGCAGCCAATGCAACAGCAGTTTCCTATGGTACCTAATCAGCAAATGCAAATACCCTTAGCACCAATGAATCAGCAACAAGTAATGCTTCCTCAACAGGTCGCGGGTCAAGGAATGAATCAAAATGACACAGTACACCAGTTCCCGTTACACAGTGAGAATGGAATAAACGATGTATGGGAGAGTGAAAGTTCAGATGAGGAGGGAAATTGTATGCTTGCAGCATCTTTGGAAGTTGATTAAAAGGGACTGTATGTTGAAGGAAGAGTTATGGGTCACAGCGTTTCATTCTTGGTTGACACAGGAGCTACACGCTCTACAGTCAGAAGTATCGAAGTACCAAATTTGCCACTTTCAGGGAGAACAGTTCAAGTAGTGGGAGTAGCAAATAGGTATCTGACAAACCCAATCACAGATCCAGTGCAAGTCAGAATTGGTAACTATCAAGGGTCACATAAATTTGTGGTGTGTGACTCGAGTCCGATATCCCTATTAGGGAGAGATTTATTGTGCAAATTAGGATGCTCGATTATGTGTTCAAATTATGGAATTAAAATACAGACAAACAGTGATGAGTAAGAAGAGGACAGTTTAGGAGGAGACGAAGTGGAAACTGTCGATGAAGAGTATCCCCTGATTACTCTTTATCCAATGCTCACTGAAGCAGATATTCCTGCTGAGTTACAGGAAACAGTTGAAAAAGAAGTGTGGGATATGACAGGGAAAGAAGTAGGATTGGTTAAAGGAGCAGAACCAGTGAAAGTGACTGTAAAACCTAATGTAAATTTTCCTCAGACACCACAATACCATATGTCACAAGACACTCTCATGAAAGTCGCCCAACTCATTGATGAATTTGTGAAACAGGGAGTACTGAAAGAAGTACTAAGTAGTCCATGTAATTCACCAATCATGGGACTAATAAAACCGAGTGGAAAGGTCCAAATTGTTCAAGATTTGCGAAAAAATAAATGACATAATAGTCAAATGTTGTCCCGTGGTACCAAATCCAGCTGTGATAATGTTTCAAATTCCCTGTGATGCGGAGTGGTTCTCAGTCATCGACTTGTCACAAGCATTCTTTTCTGTGCCTCTTCATGAGGACAGCCAATTTCTCTTTTGCTTCAAATTCCTGGACAGAGTCTACAGTTGGTGTCGAATTCCTCAAGGGTTTTCGGAGTCACCATCAATTTTCAATCAGATTCTAAAGAAAGATTTGGAACCATTTGAATCAACCTTAGTACAATACAGTATATTGACGATTTACTGATGGCATCCAAGACAGAAAAAGACTGTACGGTTGACACTATTGCCCTATTGAACCATTTGGGAAGGAATGGACACAAAGTGTCTCCTTCAAAATTGCAATTCTGCCAGAAGAAAGTGAAATATTTGGGTCACCAAATAGAGAAAGGGTCGAGAAGAATCATGAAAGAAAGAATAACAAGTGTACTTCAAATGAGTCCACCCAAGACGAGAAAAGAGGTGAGAAAGTTTTTGGGAATGGTAAGCTACTGTCGCCAATGGATTCCCAATTTCTCAACTCTAGCCAAACCTTTACTGAAACTGACCCAGAAAGATGCGCTGGATGAAATAGTGTTGAAAAGAGATGAAATGGATGCTTTTATTGAATTAAAGGAATGCATGTGCAGAGCTCCAGCTTTAGGTATGCCTGATTACACAAAGCCTTTCACATTGTTTTGGCATGTTCCTTGTCTGTCTTGACTCAAGCCCATGGTGTCGTAAACAGACCAGTAGCATATTTTTCAGCTACTTTGGATGCAGTCGCAGCAGCCTTACCAGGGTTCTTGCGTGCAGTAGCAGCAGTTGGTATAAGCCTAAATCAGAGTGAAGGAATAGTGATGGGACATCCTTTAACAGTTATGGTCCCTCACTCAGTCGAATACTTTTGACACGTTCCCGAACACAGCACATGACCGGTGCTAGGCTTACAAGGTACGAGACAATAATTTTGGGATCACCCAATGTGCAGCTGAAAAGGTGCACTACGTTGAATCCAGCAACCTTGTTTCCCAGTGAAAATGTCGAAATTGAGAACGCCGAAGACATCGAGCAGGACTGTCTTCAGGTGACTGAATTTTGTACAAAACCAAGACCTGATATCAAAGACACCCGATTGGAAGAAAATGATCAAATTATTTTTGTTGATGGTTCATGTTTAAGAGATGCACTAGGAATATTGAAAGCAGGATATGCTGTATGTACAATAACAGGTGTTCTGGAAGCATCTTGGCTTCAGGGAGTTTACTCTGCACAGGTAGCGGAACTAGTAGCCCTTACTAGAGCTTGCCAACTTTCCGCATTAATGAAAGTCACCATTTACATTGACAGTCAGTACGGATTTGGAATAGTGCATGATTTTGGACAATTGTGGTCACAGAGAGGCTTCATGACCTCTTTAGGATCACCAGTGAAAAAGGGTGAAAGAATAAGAGAATTGTTACACGCTATCCAGTTGCCAGGAGAATTGGCAGTGGTAAAATGCAGTGCACATTCGAAATCACAAGACTTCGTTTCCTTGGGAAATGGATATGCAGATCAAGTCGCAAGGTTTTGCGCATTGAACTGTATATTGCTCAGAGACAAATGGAACTTGATAAATGAGACAGAACTTGAACCAAGTGAAGCCTTTGATTTAAAAGTTGTAGATACAATTGAAGAATTGAAATTCCTACAAAATAATGTCAGTAAGGATGAGAAACTCTCATGGAGCAAACTACAATGCATAAAGAAACCAGATGATTTGTGGGTTTCAAGTGAAGGGAGATTGGTTATACCAGACAGTCTTTTAACGCAATTAGCCAAGTTGTATCATGGACAAGCCCACCTTAGAAGGGATGCCATGATTAGACTATTCAAAATTGATTGGTTTAATCCCAAATTCCGCCAAGTTGCTGAAGCAGTTTGCCATCGTTGCGTCATTTGCCAACAAATGAACGCAGGGAAGGGAACAGTAGTAAATTTGAGCCACATTGGATGAGCAGGCGGTCCATTCAGCAGGATGCAAATGGATTTCATTAAGATGCCTATGCATGCAGGCTTGAAGTATGTGTTGGTGATTGTGTGTATTTTTAGTCACTGGGTTGAAGCATACCCTACACGTAGAAATGACAGCCTTAGAGTTGCAAAATTACTCTTGAGAGAACTAATACCACGTTTCGGATTCCCGATCTCTTTAGAATCAGATAGGGGAAGTCACTTCAATAACAAAGTAATCAAATTATTGTGTGCAGCGCTGAACATTGAACAAAAATTGCATTGTAGCTACCGCCCTGAAGTATCAGGACTAGTGGAGCAAATGAATGGCACATTGAAATCGAGGATGGCGAAAATATGCGCATCCACAAACTTGAAATGGCCTGACGCATTGCCTTTGGTGTTAATGTCAATGAGAAACACACCCGATAGAAAAACTGGACTATCACTGCACAAAATCCTCATGGGCAGAGCCATGAGACTTCCAGCAGTTCCTGCAAATGCACTTGTAAACATTACAGATGATATGGTATTGGACTATTGCAAAGGTCTGGCTGATGTGGTCCGCTCTTTTTCTCACCAGGTGGAGGCAACCACCTTGCCACCGATCCAAGGTCCAGGACACGCCCTGAAAGCAGGTGACTGGGTCGTGATAAAGAAGCACGTGAGGAAGTCGTGTCTGGAACCCCGTTGGAAAGGACCTTTTCAGGTGATTCTGACAACTACCACCGCTGTGAAGTGTGCGGGAGTTCCCAACTGGATTCATGCCAGTCACACGAAAAGGGTGACGTGTCCCACAGAAGAGGAAATTGAAGCGCTGAAATTACCAGCAACTGACAGAAAAGTACCAGGCACTGAGACAGAACAAAGAGAGCCTGAAAGTGAACGACAAGAAATCGAGACAGAAGAAATGTTTTCTGAGGAAGACACAGTCGATCCTTTTGAGGACAACAGAGAAGAAGCCTCAGGAAGCAACAAAGATCCTGAAGGTGACAAAGATCCTGTCACAGGTGAAGAAGCAGGAGAGCCTAATAAGAGGAGGGCTTTCCCAGAAGCAGACGATACAGGAAAAGAAAGAGAGAACCTGATTGACCTCCTAGGGGAAGGAGACAAGACAGAACAGAGTGAAATTGTTCAAGTTCTTCCACAACCGGTTGCAAGTCCATCAGGTGAAAGCAGCGCGAAACGGAGACAAAGCATATCGCCAGTGAAATCAAAGACTAAAGAAACATTAAAAGAAAATGAAGGGCCAAAATTGAAGGAGAAAAGAAAATACGTTTCTATCGTAATAACGACACCGAATGAAGAAAAAGACACAGCCAAAGAACAAGACATCAGCGAGAGAGAATCAAAAGGAGATGCAAAATTGAAAAGGAAAAGAATACCTAGCAGAAGATATTCTGGTCCAGAATGGGCATACACAGCCACTAACGATTGGTCAGACGAATTTCTATCTCTCAGTCTTGAAAACGAAGAAGCAGAACAACACTTTGGTACTTGAGAAGTGAGATTTCATGAACATTACCGAATAAGACATTGATTACCTGATTGACATTTGAACCGAATAAGACATTGATAACTTGATTGACTTTGAAACCAATTTTGAGACAAAGCTGCTACACCGATAAGAGACTAAGCTGCTAAAGAAAACTGTGTGAACATTTAACTCGTTCAGCTTTATATATATCTGAAAAGTTTGATTTGATAAAGTGCCTTCAACTTTCTGATTCTATATAGATCATGCCAGGCAGTACTACAAAAGGACATAAAATGAAGTGCTGTAAATACATGTGTATAGGTCTAATAACTGCATGTGTACTAATAATTATAGCAATAGTTTTTGGAATGCATGGAGAGAATGAAAGAGATGCGAATGATGCTTCTACTTCTAAAACTCCTGCTGAATTAACCCCCTTGCAGAAACTCGAACAAGACGAGAAATACTTACACAACAAGAAAGAACTGTCTTCTAACGTCTTCTATCGCTTGCTGAATGAGTATGTTGAGACAATGTACGCGAAAGATTGTTATGTGTGCACACAAATACCTACCCCAGTAATAGAAGGAGTGACATATCATAGCATGCCTCTTACGTATGGAATTTCATGTAGTTTGTTACTAACCAGATTCTATAACCAGGAGAATATTCAATACTTTTATTCCAATCAGGACGTCGTATTTCCATATATTCCCATAATTGAATATTTGAATAAAACAGCAAGAGATTAATATATACAATTTGTTAGAGGTTTCTTTGAACCATTATTGCCTTTTCCTGTAGTCCACGCTCATGGAGACAACCTTACATGCTTACTTTCACCTGTAGAGAAAAGCTTTTTAGAACACACTGAAGATAGGAGGAAAATGGTAAAGGAGAAATTAGAAAGGGAACTACACAAAAGGACATCTGTAGATAACTATGCTTTTGCCGCAATAAAGACACAAGGGAAATTAGCTTTAGATGCATTACATATAGGGAAACTTTGCATATATAGACCTAAATCATAATATGACACAACCTTTTGGGAACGAGTGAATATAAACATACGTTTTCGTTTCAGGCTAAGTGGACGTTCATGCTGAATGGACAAGACCCAGTTATTCCAGGTATATATTATATTTGTGGACTTAACGCCTATTATCGTCTTCCTAAAGGATGGTATGGGATGTGTTATTTGGGAATAGTATTTCCAAAGATTTATCAACTGGATGACTTAAAGAAGTTTCCAAAGCTGTCTGAATCACATCGCATTCAGAAAAGGGAGACAGCTTCTGGTGTGGTAGGAGATATATTTGGAGCGATGATTCCTTCAGTAGGAGTCATATTGAATTCAATCAAAATACGAAAGTTGTCTACTATTGTGGACAACATACTGACAAAATTCTCAGGAGCCATAATCCTGATTGATGCTGAACTTGCTGCAGAAAGAGCTATGACTCTTCAAAACCGGCTTGCTTTAGACATTCTTTAAGCAAAGAATGGCGGCGTTTGCAAAATGCTTAGTGCACGTCACTGTTGATCTTATCTTCCGGACAACAGTGGGCAAATTAGGAAAATGCTTACAAATTTAACTAACGAGAGTGCAGATTTTAAAGAATTGAAAGAACCAGGAGTATGGGAAAAGGTTGGAAAAGGATTTGCTTCCGTGGGAAATTGGCTCAGCAACATTTGGAACGGAACATTACTGAAAATAGTAAAAGGAATATTAATAATATTAATTTGCTTATTAGGTATTTGGGGAATATGGAAAGCTATTAAAACATTGAAATCAAGAAGCAAGAGGAGAAGAGAAGAGAAAGAACAAAATAAAATAGTAGAAATGTACAGGGAAAAATCAAAGGGAACAAAAAGAAAGAGGGAATCGACTGAGGTGCCAAATTACTAAAACAGAATTTTAATGAAATAAAATTTGTGATGTAAGATTTGATGTGATGACATAATTAGTCATCAGAGGAGGGATTAATGAAGCAGAAAAAGAAAGACTAACAAATATTCATATATCATGTAACAAAATCGTATAAGGTAGTGTGATTTTAGCAAAGAAAAATAATATACATGGGAAAATGTGCCCACGAGGTAGTTCGCCATTATTATAAACGAGCTTAATTAATCATGAAGAATTGACAAATGTAGTAATCCGTCATAATTGCAGATGTATTCCATGATTTTCTTGTTGAAACTGTTATATGCTTAGCTTAAATTTAGAAGAGGCTTTGGCCTAGTTGCCTGGTCTCAAATTTGACTGCGTGGTTTTCACTTGTATTAACAACAACGTACTTTTACTTGAAGGTTGTATTTTTCCAGTAGAAATGACTAATACACTTATCTCAAGGTTTCGTGCTAGGCTGGTTTCATCCCCTTTGAAGCAAGGTCAGCTTCTGCAGGTGCAGAAAATAAAGTCTCTGATATAGAATTAATTGGCAAACTTTGTTGCACCTTGTGTTCCAAGGCTCCAATGAGACCTTAAGCATAAATGAGTACTAAGAGAAAGACACTATTCATTGGCCAAAAGGAAGCCACTCTATGAACCCTCCAATGGAAGACCCTGAAGAATTTGGAACGTTTCTTACTTAAACCCACCGGACAAAGAGAAGTCAGCCATTTTTCCTTGATGCCATTTTGAAGCCTGATTCAAGACGCCATTTTAAATGACACCTTGATGCCTTTTCTCTGTCACAGAGAAAGAGACTTTAAGAATTCTCCCACTAGAGACTTTAACTTTAATTTTGCCCCATCTTGTCCATGCAGTAACTTTTGCCCCATTCTCCTTGCTGCCGCAAGGAAACTTGCTTTAATTTTGTGCCCCTTTGAAATCTGCCCCATGCTGATTGAACCGGTACCTGAAGGATGAAGACTTTTCCTTGAATGCTGATTGAATTTGGTAAATATGAAAGGATAATTGTATTATGCATTGTATTTTCCTTCTTAGGTACCAACTGCTTATTTTGATAGGGCCCAAGCCAGAAGTTTTCTAAATTTAATGTTGACTAAATTCTTTTGCATGAAGTCCCACATGCCAATGCTAATTAGAGGTTAGTTGAGGTATTCATCTGATGCACCATGCTAAATTGAAATCTTGTTATGCTAACCGATGTATGCAATTAGTCAAATTCAGTTGCTTATATTAGTGATTTGCATTGCTATAACTGAATGCATTATAATCCAGATTTTGCGTAGATTGTGTTTCTTCCGTCGCTAAGGACAGCTAGTAATGTTCGTATATGTATATCATTTGATTTTGAGACTCACTTATATTGTGCTAGCTTTGTTAATATAGGGAATTAAATTCATTAACTTTTAATAAACTGGTGTGGATATTCATGTCTGAAAGGTCATGGTGTGTCAAAATACTGATTGTTATTGATTCCTAATGTGTTGTTTGATCTATTAATTGAGTATTGGGTATTGATTATAATGGTTATTGATTATTGATTTGAGTGATCCGACTATTCTTGGATGAGGAGAACCCAGCTTGGTCAAAAGATTCACCGACCTCCGGCGTGTCCAAGTACAAGTAATTTACAAACACTGGACGCGCTATCACACCTGTTACAATCCCTTCCCCAGGCTGCACTCCTGCCTCCAGGTCCCCTGCTGCTTCCTCAATCCCCTGAAAGCCTTCAACAGACCCACCCAGATCCTCCTTTACCCTATTGTCCACCCTAGTCATCTGGATATGCTTTTCCCCTGCCAAGTCTCTCAACTGTACCCCTCCACCATATAGCCACCTAGGGAACTCTCTGACCGAGGCACCCTATTGCCATCCGTTTTTGGCTACCAGTAATGCCAGTTGGAGAAATTTCCAACGTGTCGCCCCCTTTCAGGGTTTCTTAACTACACCCAGAAGGCATCCTTTGGGTGTCTCTTCAATCACACCAGTCAGCCCCTCCACTCTCTCTCTTGCCACTGTCTAAAATGCGCACACCAATGGACACAACCATGTCAAATGAGAAAGGAGACCCCTATTGATCCAAATCTCAGGCAGTCCGCCCCCTTGCTCGCTGACATTCTGCTCAATTTAATGACTGTCAGATAAGCCTCATGCAAATAATTGAAATGTATTAACCTGAATCTGGAGTTATAGAACACCGGTTGAGTAAGTGAGCAGGCCACCTTCCACGCGTTCTCAGTCGTTTCATCCTCTAGATCTTCCTGCCAGGCCTGTCTAGCTGAAATGCTCTACCTGACCCGATCCCTCTTAAATGCCCCATATAACAATGACACCAAACACAGTGCATTGCCCAGCGATAGTAACAGCTCCAGTGTGTCCAAACTCATAGGGACCACAGGTAACCCTGTCCAGATCTCCTGAGATATACTTGCAATTTTAGCATATTGAAGGAATTGGCCAGGCCCTAGCAAGAATTCCAAACTTGCATTCTCAAAAGAGGTATACTGCATATCTGGATAGAGATCTCCCAGTGTCTCACAACCCCCTGCTCTCCATCTGGACACCGAGATTGCCTCACTTATGCATTTGAACAGGACCAAAGATCAAATGCTCAGCTTTACAGAACAGAGGCCGCTTAAGTACCCTGCTAATTACCCTCTCCCATATTTCTCCCATCTGCTGCACCAGGAAGGAAGTGAGCCGGTATCCTGGCCACCCTCCTCAATGATTCCAGGAAGGCGTGTCCCCTAGGTCTCTTTTCCCAGTGTTCCACATGCTGTTTCTTTGCCACATAAAAATACACCTCAAGGTCAGGCAGACACATACCCCCTCCTAAAGATCCAGCTGGAGTGTTGTCAGAGCAACTCTACTCCTTTTCCCCAACCAGACCAGGGAGACCAGAATGCTATTCAGTGTTTCAAATAGACTGCCTGGTATTGTGTGCAGTGTTTTCTGCACAGTGTACAAACATCGAGGAAGGAAAGCCACTTTCACAACTTTATCCTACCCACCACTGAGAGAGGCAGTGTATTCCAAAATGCCACAGACTTCATCAAGCCCTTCAGTGTCTTCCTCAGGTTATAGTGGTATTGACCCCTTGCACCAGAATTATTTCCAAATACCTAAAGGTCTCAGCCTCCCAACTGAACCCCAGCTAGGTCAGCTCCCCCTCAGGCACCATGCATGGCACCCCCAATGGGAACAGCAGTGTGTTAGGTCTATTTGTATTTAGCACAGCCACAGTCCCAAACTCTTCCAGTCAGTCCAACAGTAGGGGCACTGGTTCCCTGAGCCTTTTCAAATAGAACAGTACATCATCAACGTACAATGATATTAAATGTATGCTATCTCCAACCTACATGTCACAGTCCCCCATTTCACTCCAGACCTTTTTTACCGATTAGCTCCACGGCTAATGCGAACAATAGAGGTGAGAGAGACAACCCTGTCAAGTACCCCCCTCCACCGCCCACTCTGCTGACACCAATCCACCACTACGCACCCAGGTGCGCCGTCCAGCAGTTTAACCCACCCACAAAGCCCAGACCAAATCCCAGCCGTCGCAGTACCTGAAGCATATATGTCCAGTCAAGTGTATCAAATGCTTTAGAAATGTCCACAGACATCAAAACCAACTCCTCCTGGCCATCGTCTACTGAGTGCAGCACATGGGCCAATCTGCATAGGTTCATAGCCATACTTCATCCCGGGATGAAGCCACACTTGTCCTTGTACGAATGCTCCTATCACCCTTCCCAGTTGCTCCATTAGTATCTAGCAGAGCACCTTTGTGTCCTCCTTTAACATTGTTAGGGGCCCATAGGCTGTGGGATCTTGTGAGTTCCGCATTCCGTTCCTCATGCATTGCTATTTAAAGCACAGGCAGCTCCATTTGCTCTAAATACTCAACCATCAAATTGTGCCTCAAGGCCAGTCCTATCCCATACAGACATTCTAGATGGGCTTTAAGCACACCATTAATTGATCCTTGTGTAGTCACAGGCATCCCATCAGGCCATCTCAAGGACATAATAAGGAGTCTCTGCTCCTCCCTTTTTAATAGCCAGGCACTCAGCGATTCCACCACACCCCTTTCAAAATCTAATGCTGCCTCTTACCAATCCTTTCAAATCACACCTGCAACTCCTCAAAGACAAACTTCAGCATGCCCGCCCTGCATGCAGTAGTTCAATTTACTTCCTCCATGTCCACTCGCTGCTCCCCCATTGCTCATCATCTGTAGTCATCTCACATTCACCACCACTCTCCATCTCTTCACCCAACGTACCATCCTGTTGCACCAACACTCTTGGTGTGAGCCGATTCCTCTGCACTCCCAACTTGGAAAGAATTCCTGCCTTCCCTTGCCTTTGTCGTCTCTGCTCACTCATGCGTTCTGACCTGTGCAGTTCCTTCTCCATTCAAAAACCTTGTCCCACATCTCCAATCAAGACCACACCCTCTCTGGGTTCTCAAAGAAGTGTGTCCTGCCAGCTGTAAAGACTGTGAGGTGGGCCAAGCACAACAGCATGTATGAACATTTCATGGCTTTTCATTTTTGCTTGACTTCTAGGAATTACTCTCTTTTCATCTGCACCTTACAGGTATAATCAGGGAACTGTGTTTCTCAAAGCACATTTCACTTTCTTCATTTGAGGCCCTATGTATGATGTCTTGATCCTTAATAATGAATATTCTCACAGTTATAGCTCTTGGGGGCACCTCCTGTGGCGGCCGTGCCATCAGTGCCATGTGAGCCCTTTTGAAAGTAAACATGGGTGACAAATCTGTTAAATTCAGTTTAGGTTTTAGCCAGTCCTCGAGGAATTGTTTCACTGAAGCAGCCCCCACTCACTCCAGGACCCCCAGAAACTAAAGATTGTTCCTCTGCGACCTTCCTTCTGCATCCTCCACCCTGCTTTTCAGGGTCACAGTCGACCCCATCAGTTGAGACGACTGTTCCCTGAGGGTTGTAACTTTCATCTTCAGGTCCCTAATTGTATGTTCGGCTGACATGACCTTTTCCACCACTTTGCGGAGGTCTGCATGGAGCAGCCCCACATCAATTGACACTGCATCTATTTTCCCCTCCAACACCATTTTAGAACCCTGGATTGCCCTCCAACAGGGTCACGCAGGTTGACTCTCCCTTTCACTCCAGAGCTGCTTCCAGCAGGCCATCGGCCCTCATGGTAGGCCCCTGCAGGGTGGTATACTGCATGATTGTGTTGCCCTGATATCCCTTGGCCATCTTGTCCTTCCTCATTCTGAAGGGTACAGGCCAGCAAGGAGTCCCTGGCTTCCAATAAGGTCTCCCAAGGTGCTGGCGCTGAGAAAACTGCACTTTGATGCTGCACACACTGGGCAATTGTTAAAGGCCATCCATCACTGGGTGTACTGTGTAGCAGGCCCATATCGTCCAGTCCATGCCACCTTCACCCGCAGCAGCTCTACTCACATGGGTCATCAGCCAAGTCAACTGCTTAATGGGCTCAGCAGGATTTCAATGTTCAGGTTCCCAAGCCAGCTTATCTCACTTGAATCTGCCACTACTCACCTCACTCTGCTGCAGCCCACTCCAGCACCTCTAGTCCTGGACCCTCCGCTAGGATGCAAATCCTCCAAAGGGCAGCAAGCACCCCATCACCCTTCCTCCTCAATTTAAGGCCTCTGCAAGTGCTGCAGAGCTTGTTCTCAGGCCTCCAGAGTCACAAGGCTGTTCTCCCCCTCACAGGCCTCTGGACAGTATGGTCACAGGTCACTCGGCACGCCTCGTCAGTCCTCCCCCTCTCATTGCCACGTCCACAGATCAATGCAGCCCAGTCGTCATTTCAAAATGATGCTTTGGCACACATCTTAGTGCCAAATGGCCATTAATGATTGTTTATGTGCAGGAAGGGACAACTTCCCACACATAAACAATCAAACCTCTCAATGTAGACATCCTTGTACGATGCCTGCATTGGTTCTAGGCAGCTAATTTTTTTAGCGCCAGCGCATGGGACAACACAGGGGTGCGCCATATTCAATTAAATATGGCGCATCCCTGTGTAGTGAAATTGACAGAGCATAGCGCAGCCAATTTTGGCGCAGTGTCGCTCTCCAACATTTTTCGTTAAATATGGCCCTCAATATTTTGAAGTTGCACTTTAGGAAGGATTCAGCCATCTTGCCTCTAGCTGCTCTGAGATAGACACCCAATCAACAGATGCCATCCAAAGATGACACTTAGAGATAACCAGGTGTTATTCACATACCAGTAACCTAGACTACTCAAAGCCACCTGCAGCAAAAGAGTGAGCTCTAAATGAACCTCTGCCTAACCTTCAATTGAGTAGGAGTGTGAATTGTGTTGGACCTCTGAATCTCAACCAGAGATTTACAAGAGCCCCTGATGGCTAACTGTACCAAAACCATCCACAGTGAGGTCCAAGACTTAGATAGGGCATGGATTTCCACCATCCTCTTAGCAAATACTATCATTTATAACTTGCAGGGTAACTTCCTTAGTATTACAACTGAAAACTAGACTGGAAGGTGTAATCAGACAGTTTAAGCAGAACTCAGTGCTCAATGACCTTCCAATCATAGAAGTGAGTAGGGTGCACGTTATCCACAATTCAGGGGATCCAATATTGTCCTTTAGTAAGTGGGAAACGTGGCCAATTGAAAGCACTTGGAAAAACATTCTTAAAGAAGTTAGTGGGGTAGACTCACTATAGCAAAAATACAGTGGAACATGGTGATGATAAATTCAATAAAGCTGTACTTATGCCATAATGAAACAAGTACTTTCTACTGGGAAGTTGATTTGAATCGATTCTGGAATATTTCACATTAATTCAAAGGAGCTTTTATTTGCCGAACATTATGAAATAAAGTGTAGTAGTAGGGGGCATATGTATCAAGAATGCATTTTGCGAGTCGTAAATAGCAATTTTTAAGAAATCGTTATTTCTGATTCGCAAAATGCAATGTATCACATTTGCGATTCGGTAATAACGATTTCTTAAAAATCGCAAATGCTATTACTGAATCGTAAATTGCGATACCGGCCCCATTCGGACCTATGGGCCTGTAGGCCTATATTTGCCAATTTTTTGCATTTCCAAAATTGCGAATTCCTAACTGGAATTCGCAATTTTGGAAATGCAAAACCCCAGGGTGCTGGGGGCCTAAAGGCCCCCTCTGGTGCACCCCAAAAGGTTTTTGGGGACATGTAAGGTGCATACATGCCAAAAGGACATGTGTGCTTTACATGTAATTTTTAAAAATGCATTTTAAATGCATTTTTTTAATTTGCACATGGTTACCACCAAGTTCAACTTGGTGGTAAATAGCGATTCCTTAAAGCCCAATTCACATTAAGGAATTGCTTCTTACATGTCCTTTAGAAATCGCAAATAAGGATTCCATATTTGCGATTTCTTATTTAGAGAGTCGCAATTTGTGACTCTCTAAACAGGGTTGCAATTTTAAGGAATCGCTATTTTAGCGATTCCTTTTAATTGCATTCAGAATGCCTTTGGTTCATTCTGAAATGGCTTTTTGCATTAGTAAACGGGCATTCGCACCGTTTGGGAATGCAAAAAGCTTTGATACATCTGGCCCTAGATCTCTGCTCAAACAACTCAAAAAGGGCAATCGCAATCATTTGACACCGTACCATGAAACACATAAACGTACAATATGTTACAAGGGCCAATTCGGGCAAAATAAGTCATTGTCCGTCTGCAACTTGTTGCTTCCTTAAATACGGTCGCTATAGAAATTAATTTAGTGTTTAATCCATCTTGAGGTAGTGATAGTCATCAAAAGAGTTTTGGAGAAACACCCCTTGTTTTCTCCTTTGACTAAACTAGTGAAAAAATGATTCAAAGCGTATAATTTGTGAACACATACTGGGGGACAATGCCCTGGTTTCTGAGCCGCAGTATTTCCATTTCTCCTGCATTATTCGATTGGTCAATGAATAGTTCTGCTTTTCTCTGTTTGTATGTTATTACAGAGTTTTGTGATCACATTTTTAGGCGATTTGGATGTCAGCAAAAGTGACACAGACTGCAGCATTGGAGGCTCCTCAGGGTATGTGTCGAATGAACGTCTACATGCTACCCTGAGCATATAAGAACGTAATCATCAGGCTATAGAGCAGTGAGCTTTCTAAGCTGGGTAAACTAAGGAAGGAGCCTTCCCAAAATAAATTCTCAATTGTGTTCAGATATATTTTCAGCAGTAACTGCTGCCACTTTTCTTCTCCTGTAGGAGTTATTTTGGGGGAATACAACAGTGGTAGTTATGATGAGTATAAACTGATTAGTTGTGCTCCCTTGTTACGTTTATGCCCGATGTTGACTGTGCAGCTAAACAGAAGTATCTCTGCACTTATTTGAGGTATTAATTGCAGTCGCGGATGGCTGTGCTCGCAAGGGGTGGGGCGGGTGCGGCACGCAGGGAGGCAGAAGGGGGGAGCAGGGGTGCAATTAATTAAACATTTTTTTTAAACGTACCTGATCTGCCGACCCGTGCCACTCCCCTATCCATCATAGCTGAAGGCACAGGCTCCCAGCCTGCCCTGCAGCCAATCCTGACACTGCTCAGAGTAACATTAGGATTGGCTGCGAGTGCCCAGCCAGGGCACTCCCAGGGGAGCCTGTGCCTGCTCTCCCCAGCACAGCAAGATAGTGCTGGCTGGAGACAGCCTACTGCGTATGCGTGTTTGGCCTGCACACATGGCTACTATTTTTGTAAAGATCTTCACATCTGTGTCTGTTAATAATAATGGTCAGTAGGAATTGCAGTGACTTCTCTGGTTTGATCATGGAGATTAGTAGAGCATCCCTCATAGTTGATGAAAGGTTCCCAAGCACAGCAGCATGTTCTTTATAGAATTTGTTTGGAAGTTCATCCCTACTAGGGACTTTTCTCCCAGGAAAGAATTGCATTCTGGTGCCCATGTCTGATGTAAAAAAGTGAATTACCAACTAGGTGCTCCCCTGCATGAGGCCTGGAGTAACAAAGGTCTGTGTAAATGATGGAATCACTGGGTATGATGCAAACATCTTGAATATGCCCTTTGTTTCGTATTGTATGCAACTGGCTGATGAAATGACCACAGCAGTGTCCCCCAATGCCCTTGGGCATTATAACATACTGTCTAACGATTTTCTTGGTCTCTTACTTTTGCATGGTGCGGAGCAATCACATCTGTCAACAGATATTTTGGCTCTCTGACAGCAATTTCATTATATTCAGTGAGTTCCTGTTTGCTGTCTGTCATGTTGACTCTGGGTGTAGCATATGTTGTGTCTTATTCTCGTTTTTCATGCATGTTCTCAATGACCTAAGTATTACATTTTGTTTATACATACACATACCTCTAGAGCGGAAGCAGAACAAGAATGATATAACTTAAGCTGTGAATAGAAGGATCTTCAAATTCTTCTGAAAGGACATTTCTTGGCTATCCTGGTGAAGCTCCAAGGGAAGGGAATTCCTGAGATTTGAGGCTCTAAATGGTAAAGATCGACCTCCCCATCTTGCTTTCTTAGTCATTAGGGAGGCCGTCGAGGATTTAAGAGCCCCTTGAGGGATGTAGGGTGTTATGATGCAGAGCTCTGTGCAAAGTGCAGAGGTCCTTGAAATTGACCCGTTGTTCCACAGACAGCCATTGACGGGAAACTAAAGCAGGTTTTGTGGACAGGTGTCTGGGAATCTTCATAAGAAGGCATGCTATGGCATTCTGCGCCACCTGAAATCTGTTTAGTACATGTCAAGGTGAACTCAGATAAATGCTATTTCCATAGTCCAGGCATGAAATTATGAGAGCCTGAGTGATTAGTCTTTTGGCTTGAAAATGAATTATCTTAAAGACTTTTCTAAGAAGTTGTAATAGACTACAACAGGTGGCTGCAAGCTTTTTAGATTGATAGTCCATAGTCAGGTGGGGTCCAGCCAAAAACCCAAGGACTTTATGTTGTCTCTTGGTGGAGGCAGGCCTTCCAACCCATCAGGGAGCAGAGAAGGGGATTTGAGTGGGCCATAATTACCCACCAGCATGACTTCTGTTTTTTCATTGTTCAGCTTAAGTTTACAGCTGGCCATCCATCTAGCTACTGCTTGAAGATTTGGTGTCTAGTTGGGCTGACCTGTCTTAGAGATGGTTGAGAATGAGAAGACCAGCTATGTATCGACAGCATAGGAAACCAGTGACAAGCCGTAAGGTTCCACAATCTCAGCCAGAGGGGACAAATAGATATTAAACAATGTAGGGCTGAGAGAGGAGCCATGGGGCATGCCACAGCTGAGAGGAAGGCTGTTGGAAAAAAAGGAGCGATCAAGAACTTGAAAGGTTCTAGCCCTCAAAAAGGAGGAGATCCATTTCAAAGTGTACCCCTTGATGCCTGCATGGAAAATTTTATGAAGCAGAATGTTATGATCTACAGTGTCAAAAGCAGCACTTAGGTCCAATACAATGATGGAGGCAGCGCCCCCTAAATCCAGTCATCGTCAAACATGTTCGACTGCTGCCAGAATGGCAGTCTCAGTACTATGTTGGTGTCTGAAGCCCATTTGAGTATGATGAAGGATCTTGTATTCTTCAAGAAAACCTGACAGATGTCTATTGACATGTTTTTCAATCAGTTT
This sequence comes from Pleurodeles waltl, assembly GCF_031143425.1. NCBI lineage: Eukaryota > Metazoa > Chordata > Amphibia > Caudata > Salamandridae > Pleurodeles > Pleurodeles waltl. Next base: position 252,782,878 of record NC_090443.1, read on the forward strand.
AGCTGCTATATGCAAGAGAGACTTTGGCCTATAGTTACTCAATAGGGCTCTATCTAGATGAGGCATTTTAAGTAAAGGTTTAATGATAGCGGGCCAGATGTAGGAAAATTGCAAATTGCGAATTGCAATTTGCGAGTCCTTCCGACTCGCAAATTGCAAGTCGCAATTTGCAATGCAGAACGGTGTCTCAGACACCGTCTGCGAGTCGGTATGGGGTCGCAGAGACCCACCTCATTAATATTAATGAGGTGGGTCGCAAATTGCGGCCCCATACCGACTATAGACACTCGCAAACATGGAGGCCTGCTGTAGTCAGCAGACCTCCATGTTCGTGACTGCTTTTAAATAAAGCATTTTTTTTTTTTTTTTAAGTGTAGCCCGTTTTCCTTAAAGGAAAACGAGCTGCACTTAAAAAAAATAACCGAAACCTTTAGTTTCGGTATTTTTTCAGGGCAGGTAGTGGTCACTTGGACCACTACCTGCCCTGAAAAAATAGTTTTGGGTCCATTCACAAAGGGGAAGGAGTCCCATGGGGACCCCTTCCAATTTGCGAGTGGGTTACCATCCACTTCAAGTGGATGGTAACTGCGACACCATTTGCGACCGCACATGCGGTCGCAAATGGTATTGCATACCACTCCGAATCGCAAATAGGAAGGGAACACCCCTTCCTATTTGCGATTCTGAAATGCTTTTTGCGAGTCGGTCCCGACTCGCAATATGCATTTCTGAATAGGAAAATGCGATTTGCGAGTCGCAAACGGCAATTTTTGCCGTTTGCGACTTGCAAATGCTTTCCTACATCTGGCCCAGCATGTTTCCAATGTGACGAAATAAGGCCTGTTATTAAGGCTTGTTAAGAACCTTACTCACAGCAGGGGCAAACATGTCTGAACCTAATAAAATGTGAGGAGGGGCAGGGTCCAGTTGAGATCCTGATTTTATAATGTGTAACAAGTTAGTTACAGATTCTTCCATAAGTGGCTGAAAATCTAATAGAGGAGTTTAGAACCTGATCCTGGCCTGCAAGGTCATCATTCTGTGTGGTAATATCTGGAAAAACTAAATAGATGTCTAGAATTCTCTTTTGAAAGAAACAGTCCAAATTATTGCTATGCTCCTTGGAGGCTTCATTGAGATCAGTGTGAGAGGGCACTTGAATGACTTCTTTAAATATTGAGATTTTTTTGGGGAGAGTTAGAGGACTGATATATTTTAGATGCATAATATGATGACTGTGTGGCTTTAATTTCTGTATGAAAGTGTCCAATTGCTTTCCTATATTCGTTTTTTGCGGGCAAATCATACGTTTTCCTCCAATTTCTTTCAAGGCTTTTACACTCCTTTTTAGCAGCAATAGCTGAGGAGTAAACCATGGTGATTTTTTATGGCCTGCACCTCAGGCAGGTTTATATTGGTAGTACAGAGTCTAAGGATGTGGAGAACCATTCATTGAATTTGTCAGCTGAAATTAGGGTGGAATTAAGGAGAATGGCTCTAGTGTTCTCAAGGGCGGAGGTCCATTGCTTGCAATTTAGCTTAGACCAGTGCCAACCAGGTAACTTGTTTGCTGGCCAACCTGTGTCAGTGGCAGTATTGGACATCATGAGCCTAATTCAAAAGTGGTCGGACCATGATAGAGGAAGGGGTGTCGGAGCTGAAAGTTCCGAGATGTTGCTGAACACAAGGTCGATAAAATGATCTTTGGTATGTTTACGGTCATTAATTATCTGTGTGAGACCTAGCGCCTCAAGGTATGTAAGTAGTGTTTTAGAGGCATGTAGGAGGCTGGCCTGGTTTGTAGTGGGTACCTAAGGTACTTACACCTTATACCAGGTCCTGTTATCCCATATTAGTCAAATGTAGGCAGTGTTCTAGCAGCTTAGGTTGTCTAGTGGTAGCTGTAGCAGAGCAGCTTAGGCTGAACTAAGAGACATGCAAAGATCCTGCAATACCACTATAGTTACAAAATACTTATACACACTAAAAGACAATACTCAGTGTTACTAAAAATAAAGGTACTTTGTTTTAGTGACAGAAGGCCAAAAATATCTTAGAGGCAATGCTCCTTCTGGAGGTAAGTATTATACACAATATATACACTAGTAACTAAAATTGGGTAAGTAAACAGTCATAGAGCAGTGCAAACAGTAGAAAATACATAGATTGCAATGGGCCTAGGGGCAACACAAACCATATACTAAAATAGTGGAATGTGAATCACGAATTCCCCCCCTAGGTAAGTGTAGTGTGTAGAGGGGCGATGGGAGTGTAGGAAAACACGAAAGGTAAGTAAAGTACCCCACCCCAGAGCCCAGGAAAGAAGGAGTACAGCATGTTTCTTCAGGACACACTACAAGTTGTGATAAGAGATTTTGCAAGAACCAAGAAAGACTGCAAGCAACAAACAATTTGTAGACCTGAAGACCTGTGGAGAGAGAAGACCAAGTCCAGAAGTCAAGGAAAATTCCAGGAAGGGCAGGAGCCACTGCCAACCTAGAAGATGGTGCAAAATGGATTCTCCAGTAAGAAGAAGAGAACAGAAGAGCACCAAAGAAGACTGCTGCAGGTTCCTGCTTGGTGCAGGTGATGACCCACATTGAGTTGTTGGATGCAGGCTGTTTGCATTGCTGGTTCACGCAAGTATGCAGTTTGCGTAAAAATGGAGCTGCCTGGGCCCAGGAGGGACCTGGGGGTCTCAACTCAGACTGGGGAGACAAAGAGAGCTCTCAGCACTTCAGAGAGCCCACAGAAGATCAGACAGCACCCACAGGAATCCCAGGACACGGGGACAAAGACGATGCAAAGTGTGGTCATCGCAGCACTCCAAAGGAAGGTCCCACGCCGCCGGTTAACAACTCAGCGAGTTGTGAGTAGCAAGATAGAGTGCTGGGGACCGGGACTACACTGTGCATGAAGGATTCTTGGATGAAATGCACAGGAACCCAAGGAGCTGGAAAAGATGCGGTGCACAGGAGTACTGTCACAGCATGGGGAAGCAAGCTGTTACCTCCACCAAATTTGGACAGCTGTACCTTAGGACAGTCTGGGACCCCGTCAGTCCACCATCTTTGTTCCAGAGAACATGCTCGTCGTCAGGAGAGGAGTCCCAGAGTACCAGTCATCATCACAGGAGGGTGCCTGCAGAAGCAGGTAAGTGACTCCGTCACTCCAAGGGAGATTCCTTTGGTTCTTCTGGTGCAGGCTGAAGACAGGCAGTCCTCAGAGTGTGCACATGTTGGAAACTGTTGCAAATGCTTGCTGGAACTGAAGTTGCAGGTCACAGGAGTCATCCTGGATACTTTGTTGCAGCTACAGCAGATCCTGGAGCAGTAGGCGGTTGATCCGACAGTCAGAAGCTGAAGCAGAGGATGCAGAGGAGTCCTAGAGGAGTCTTGCAAGCTGAATCTGAGGAAGCGCCAATTGGAGAGACCCTAAATATCCCTGAGAGGGGAATTGGCTACATACCCAGGTATGCACCCATCAGGAGGAGTCTCTGACATCACCTGCTGACACTGGCCACTCAGAGGTCTCCAGAGTGTCCTCACAACTTGAAATCCAAGATGGCTAACGCCAGGGACACACTGGAGGAACTCTGGGCACCACCCAGTTTCACGCCAGAGCAGGGCACTGGGGTCCGTGAACCGGTGTGGACTAGCTTATGCAAGGAGGGCACCATCAATGCCCTTCAAAGCATTTCCAGAGGCTCTGGGAGGCTATGCCTCCCAAGCCTGTAACACCTATTTCCAAAGGGAGGGGGTGTAACACCCTCCTCCCAAAGGAAATGCATTGTTCTGCCTTCCTGGGATTAAGCTGCTCAGTCCCCAGGAGGGCAGAACCTTGTCTGTGAGATGGCAGCAGCTGGGGCTGAAGTGGAAACCACAGAGAGCTGGTTTGGCAGTACTGGGGGTCCATGGTGGAGCCCCCAGGGTGCATGGGATTGGCCCCCCAATACCATATTGGGAATGGGGGACAATTCCATTAGATTAGACACCTTACTTGGCCATATTCAGAGTTACCATTGTGAAGCTACACAGAGGGAATTGGCCCTGAACAATTTGGGGGCACCTTTGCTAGTGCAAGGGTGCTCTCACACATAGTAACTTTGCACCTACCCTTCAGTAAATGAAGGTTAGACATGTAGGTGACTTATAAGTTACTTAAGTGCAGTGATAATGGCTGTGAAATAGTGTGGGCACTATTTCACTCAGGCTGCAGTGGCAGTCCTGAAGAAAGGTTTGTCTGAGCTCCTTATAGGTGGCAAAAGAAATGCTGCAGCCCATAAGGTTCTCCTGGAAACCCAATGTCCTGGGTACCTAGGTACCATATACTAGGGACTCATTAGGGGGGGGGGCAGTGTGCCAATTGGAATTGGAATATGAAGTCACTAAACTGTAGTGACATATTTGGTAAGTAGAGAGAGCATAAGCACTGGAATTCTGGTTAGCAGAACGTCAGTGACATAGTTAAGCATACTGACAACACACAGGCCACAGACTATGAGCACTGGGGTCCTGGCTAGTGGGATCCCAGTGAGACAGGCAAAACACACTGACAAATAGGTTTTTAACTATGAGCACTTGTAGGAAGGTAGCCTCTTTCTAACCTTGTTACCCCCACTTTTGGCCTGTTTGTGAGTATATGTCAGGGTGTTTTTACTGTCTCATTGGGATCCTGCTAGCCAGGGCCCCAGTGCTCATAGTGGAAACCCTATGTTGTTAGTGTGCTTGATATGTGTCACTGGGATCCTGCTACCAGGACCCCAGTGCTCATACGTTTGTGGCCTATATGTGTTCCCTGTGTAGTGCCTAACTGTATCACTGAGGCTCTGCTAACCAGAACCTCAGTGTTTATGCCCTCTCTGCTTTTAAAATTGTCACTGCAGGCTAGTGACTCATTTTACCAATTCTCATTGGTAAACTGGAACCCCCCTATAATTCCCTAGTACATGGTACCTGGGTACCCAGGTCATGGGGTTCCAGGAGATCCCTATGGGCTGCAGTATTTCTTTTGCCACCCATAGTGAGCTCAGACAATTCTTACACAGGCCTGCCACTGCAGCCTGCGTGAAATAACGTCCACGTTATTTCACAGCCACTTTCACTGCACTTAAGTAACTTATAAGTCACCTATATGTCTAACCCTCAACTGGGCACGGTTAGGTGCAAAGTTACTAAGTGTGAGGGAACCCTGGCACTAGCCAAGGTGCCCCCACATCGTTCAGGGCAAATTCCCCAGACTTTGTGAGTGCGGGGACACCATTACATGCGTGTGCTACATATAGGTCAATACCTTTATGTAGCGTCAACATGGTAACTCCGAACATGGCCATGTAACATGTCTAGGATCATGGAATTGTCACCCCAATACCATTCTGGTATTGGGGGGCAATTCCATGCATCCCCGGGTGTCCAGCAGAGAGCCCGGGTACTGCCAAACTAACTTTCCGGGGTCTCCACTGCAGCTACTGCTGCTGCCAACCCCTCAGACAGGTTTCTGCCCCACTGGGGCCTGGGCAGCCTGGTCCCAGGAAGGCAGAACAAAGGATTTCCTCTGAGAGAGGGTGTTACACCCTCTCCCTTTGGAAATAGGTGTGAAGGGCTAGGGAGGAGTAGCCTCCCCCAGCCTCTGGAAATGCTTTGATGGGCAAAGATGGTGCCCTCTCTGCATAAGCCAGTCTACACCGGTTCAGGGATCCCCCAGTCCTGCTCTGGCGCGAAACTGGACAAAGGAAAGGGGAGTGACCACTCCCCTGACCAGCACCTCCCAGGGGAGGTGCCCAGAGCTCCTCCAGTGTGTCCCAGACCTCTGCCATCTTGAATGCAGAGGTGTGAGGGCACAATGGACAACTCTGAGTGGCCAGTGCCAGCAGGTGATGTCAAAGACCCCTCCTGATAGGTTCTTACCTTTCTCAGTAGCCAATCCTCTGTGGGCTATTTAGGGTCTCTCCTGTGGGCATCTCACCAGATAACGAATGCAAGAGCTCACCAGAGTTCCTCTGCACTTCACTCTTCGACTTCTGGCAAGGATTGATCCCGCTGACTGCTCCAGGACGCCTGCATAACCACAACAAGGTAGCAAGAAGACTACCAGCAGTATTGTAGCGCTTCATCCTTCCGGCTTTCTCGACTGTTTCCTGGTGGTGCATGCTCTGAGGGCTGTCTGCCTTCACCCTGCACTGGAAGCCATGAAGAAATCTCCTGTGGGTCGACAGAATCTTCCCCCTGCCAACGCAGGCACCAAACTTCTGCATCACCGGTCCTCTGGGTCCCCTCTCATCCTGACGAGCGTGGTCCCTGGAACACAGGAGCTGGGTCCAAGTGTCTTCGACAGTCCAGTGGCCCTTCTGCAGCTGCTCGGGCTTCTGTGCACTTTTGCAAGACTTCCTTCGTACACAGCCTAACCCAGGTCCTCAGCACTCCGTCCTGCATTGCCCAAAACCCTGAGTTGGACTCCGACGTCGTGGGACCCTCCTTTGTGACTCTGAGTTGACCGCTGTCCTCAGATCTTCTAAGTGCCTAGTCAGGTGCTCCGGCGGGTGCTGCCTGCTTCTGCCAGGGCTCTCTGAGTTGCTGAGCGCCCCCTTTGTCTCCTCCTCCAAGGGGCTACCTCATGGTCCTTCCTGGGCCCCAGCAGCACCCAAAATCCTCACCCACGACTCTTGCAGCTAGCAAGGCTTGTTTGCAGTCTTTCTGTGTGGAAACAACTCTGCCTCCTCCAGCACGCCGTGTGCCATCTTCTGACCAAAGAAGAAGTTCCTGGCACTTTCCGTTGTTGCAGAATCTTTGGCTCCACCCAGAGGTAGCCCTTTTGCACCTTCATCCGTTTAGTGGGCTCCTGCCCCCCCGGACACTTACGTGACTCTTGGACGTGGTCCCCTTCCTTTACAGGTCCTCAGGTCCAGGAATCCGTCTTCAGTGTTTTGCAGTCAGTTGTTGACCTTGCAGAATCCCCTATCTCGACTTTACTGTCTTTCTGGGGTAGTAGGGTAAAGTAACTTTACTCCTACTTTTCAGGGTCTTGGGATGGGGTATCTTGGACACTCTTAGTGTTTTCCTACACTCTCAGCGACCCTCTACACAATACACTAGACCTGGGGTCCATTCGTGGTTCGCATTCCACTTTTGGAGTATATGGTTTGTGTTGCCCCTGGCCTATTTCTCACCATTGCATTCTATTGTGTTCTACATTGTTTGCACTACGTTTTTAACTGTTCCTTACCTGATTTTGGTTTGTGTCCATATATTTTTTGTATATTACTTACCTCCTAAGGGAGTGTATCCTCTGAGATACTTTTGGCATATTGTCACTAAAATAAAGTACCTTTATTTTTAGTAACTCTGAGTATTGTGTTTTCTTATGATATAGTGCTATATGATATAAGTGGTATAGTAGGAGCTTTGCATGTCTCCTAGTTCAGCCTAAGCTGCTCTGCTATAGCTACCTCTATCAGCCTAAACAGCTAGAACACCTCTAATCTATTAATAAGGAATAACTGGACCTGGCACAAGGTGTAAGTACCCACTATAAGCCAGGTCAGCCTCCTACAGCACTGGGGTCCTGGCTAGTAGGATCCCAGTGAGACAGTAAAACCACACTGACAAACACTCACAAACAGGCCAAAAATGGGGGTAACCATGCTAGAAAGAGGCTTTTTTCTTACACCGCAGCATTACTTGGTTCGTCTGAGTGAATATTAAAATCGCTGAAAATAGCAAAGTTATATATACTACCAACTAGATCCGCAACTTGTTCAGGAAGATCTTAAATAAACCTATCGTGAGGTCCAGGGTGGCAGTAAATAAGAGGCCTGGAGAAAGTGAATGTAGGGTTCAATGCTAGGTAGTAGGACATGCTTTCACAGTCAGGAATTATCAGAGGTTGAGAAAGACATTTAATAGAGTCCTTAAAGATAATGACGATGCCCCCACCCCTTGCATGTAACCTATCTAGTAGGTTTACTGAGTACCCATGAGGTAGGGCCAAGGTGATTTCTCAAGAGGATTCCTCCCAGAGCCAAGTTTTTCTCAGAAATAAAACTGCTGGGGCTTAGTCATTCAACAGTAAATGGATAACAATGTTGTGGGTATGCAGGGATCGGCAATGGACTAAAAGGAACCTGCCGACTGACTTATTGTATTTTCTTTGGGGCTGCACGACTACACTCTGAGGAGTCCATAAGCAGTTGTTGCAGACCCAGTGTGGGAGACCAGGGTCAAAAGAGTGCTGGCAGCCGTCCAATCAGGCATTCTGATGGCAAGGAGTTGACTAGCTGAAAATGTTATTTACATCTAGGCCGGTGGAGTTAGCACCCCTGGCCCCTGGTCCCCGGCCGGTTGTGGATGGGTGCAGAGGGGCTTGCCTTTTGTGCACCACCGGCATGCCCACTGTGTATGTCCCCTGCGCATCTGCTGTTTCATGACCCTTTTAAAGGGGTCAGAGAAGCAGCAGACAATCCAGCTACACTGGCAACCAAAATGGCGTCTCCTCGAGGCACTGAAGCCTACAGGAAAAATGGTGCCCTTTCAGACACAAAAACAATTAAAAGTAAGCCACAATAAGCTGCTAGCACCATCTGATGCCACTGAACATGGGCAGCAGGGGTCAAATGACGAACAAGGGAGGAAGGGACAGGGAGAATAAAGGTATAAAAACAAATAAAAGTAAGCCATACTAGACGGCTACCACCACCTGCTGCCACTGAACATGGTTAGCAGGGGTAAAATGAGGAACAAGGGAGGGAGGAACAGGGAGAATAAAAGTTCAACACAGCAATAAGGCAGAGCAATAGACAGCAATGAGGTCAGTCTTACCTAGTGTCTGGTGGTCACATCTCTCAGGCCATCATATCAGTAGGAGATCAGATCCACCCACACAGCATTCCAACCAGTGCTCAATTACTGTTCCTCCATCAAACCTTTTCTTATATAAAATTCACAGCATAAACCATCTTCAGACTTCCCTGGGTATTTCCCTGATGGGGGGCACAAGACACGTGCAGGCAGAGTGGATGGTTCAATATTTCTGATAGCCTCCCCCAGTTAAATCTTCTAGAGAAATCTTGGCACAAATGTGCATTATCCAGTCAATTTCAAGGATTAATTGTGAAATGCACACAGCCACACTTATAGCTTGTATTCATTCAATGCCAGCTTTACTTTGTGGCCCTGGGGATACTCCCATTTTCTTTCTCATTTAGGATTCAAAAGGTCTTCTTTCTTATGACCATCTATGTCTGTTGAGGGCTTAAGAAGTTATGATGTTTCCGTTTAAAGTAATTTTTAAGTGAGTAGGACACAGCATTGAATACACTATTGCAGCCTGCTGGAGGTTCCCCTTCAAAGGCAAACTTTTGCATCTCGATTGCTGGACAGCCATAGTTAAGCCAGAGAAGAACTTGAGTGTGAGGGCATTGTGCGTAAGGTTTTTTGGTTCCTTTGCCATCTTAAAGTATATGGCGCTCATTACAACCTTGGAGGTCGGTGTGAAAGCGGCGGTAAGACCACCAACAGGCCTGTGGTAAAAAAAATGGAATCACGACCATTGCGGAACCTGCCAACATAGACAGCCACTTTAACACTCAGACCGCCACGGCGGGAGAAACAAACAGCATGGCGGTCACCGCCAACAGACAGGCGAGAGACAATATACCGCCCACACCATTATGAGAGGCCAATCCGCCACCTTTTCCAGGGCGGATTCAACGCGAACAAAATCACAGCAGAAACAGGACTTGGAAGGGAAAACGCTCACCTCTACACATCCCACGAGGAACCAGGACGCCATGGAGCCGGAACTCCAAATTCTACCTGCCATTCTCTTCCTGCTCCTCTACCAGGAGCACGACCGGCGGCGACCACCACGTTGAGTACTGCACCTACGACACTTGGGAGGGGGGAGGGAAAAGAGAGTGACACACACACACACGCAACACGAAACACCCCCACCCTCATACACAACACACACACAAATACATGTTGAAACATTACATTTACACCCCCCAACCCACCCTGGAAGAACACAAGGACAAAAGGAAATTATTTGAACGATTGCAATGAGTAAAAATCCATTAGTCAAAAATGTATATCTATACACTATTAACAAATATGTACACCAAGATTTCAAGTCCATGTACTGCACCTACATAGTCCGTGGACCACTGGGCCCAAAATGCATGGGCGAGGCCCACACAAGATACCTGATCCAAACGGAGAGAACACTGCTGGGCATCAGATCGAAATAAAACAGGCACCTCAGGGGGAAGGGAAGGGGGAGGCACCTCAGCCGGATGAGTGAACGACGCCAGCTCTACGAGGGGGCTCCATGCCCATTGAGGTATCCTGGGGAGTGCAAAGCCACAGTCTCACAAGTCTCTCCAGTGGGTGGTTTGCCCACTGCTTCATCCTGGGGAGTGCAAAGCCACAGTCTCTCAAGTCTCTCCAGTGGCTGGGTTGCCCACTGCTTTATCCAGGGGAGTGCAAAGCCACAGTCTCTCAAGTCTGTCCAGTGGGTGGGTTGCCCACTGCTTTATCCTGGGGAGTGCAAAGCCACAGTCTCTCAAGTGGATGTCATTCTCCACTGGTTCTGGAGGGGGCTTTGTGCCCAGAGTGCTTCATCCTGCCAAGGACTGAGGTAGTGGATGTCATTCTCCACTGACGGTGGGCCAACATGGAGGCTGTCCAGGCCCCTGGAACTGACCACCAGCCACGTACGACTGACCACTGGGGATGGCAGCCATGTCTGCGGTGGTGCCACTAGCACAGGATGTGGCGTGGCCGCTGGCGGTGGCCTCAGTGGCGCGGTGCTTGCGGCGCTCATTGGGCAGCGGTGCTGGTGGGTGGCTCAGTGAGCGTGCTGCTGGCAGCGGTGTCCTGGGCGGTGGTGCTGGTGGCTGGCTCTGTGAGCGTGCTGCTTGCGATGGTGTCGTGGGCGGCGGTGCTGATGGATGGCTCAGTGAGCGTGCTGCTGGCGGCGGTGTCCTGGACAGTGGTGCTGGTGGGTTGCTATGTGAGCGTGCTGCTGGTGGTGGTGTCCTGGGCGGCGGTGCTGATGGCTGGCTCTGTGAGCGTGCTGCTGGCGGCGGTTACCTGAGGGGCAGTGCCCGTGGCAGCGGTGCATGTGGCGGTGCCAGTGGCGGTCTTGTCCGCCGTGCAGGTTGGCGGCGACTTCCCTTTCTTCCTCTCTCCCTTCCCCACCTTGGATGGTGGTGAAGCTGTCTTGCCACTCACAACTCTAGTCCTGGGAGAGCCCTTGGTGGCAGGTGTTTTGGCCTTCTCCCTCCGGGCTGTGGCCAACTTCTTTACTTTTTGAGGTGGGGGAATGTCCTTGTGCTGGCTTCTTGGCACACTGGCTGCCCTGCTGCTTGGCGCACTCCAGAAGCTGGTTACTGCTGGTACCACTGATCCCGGTGATGTCGTGGCTGAGGTGCTGGGTTGGGACATGGACAGGCAGGCCCTACGGGGCGGAAGGGTTGGGGGAAGTGTAGGGAAGAGGTCACGGTTTGATAGGAAACGTTCTTTTGACACAATGGGATGGGTAGATGGAGGGGATTTGGGAGTGGAGGAAGAGGTAGTGGTTGTAAGAGGTGTACATTTGCTGACTTTGGGTGAAGGTGCATGGGTTAGTGGTTGTCGTGAGGTGGATGACTGTTGGTTGGGTGGGTGTGTGGGTGTGTTTGTGTAGTTTGGGAGGAGGGCTCACAGACACACTGGGAGAGGACACAGGGGATGTGTGAATGGTAGTGGGGGTGGTGAGTTCACGTGAGCGGTGTGTGGTGATGGGTGTGCTGGTGATGGACGTAGTGGCTGAAGATGTCGTGCATGCAGGTGTGTGTGGGGACGTGACAGGGAGGGAGGAGGGACACGTGGAGGAGGGGGACACAGTGGAGGCAGTGGATGTTGGCATGTCTGCAAGGGTATGATGCTTGTGTGAGTGCCTGTGGGATGTGTGGTGCTTATGTTTGCCAGAGCTTCCCTTATGTGTTGAGGTGTGTGCATGCTGGTCTGATGGTGTGCTTGGGATAGGCTGAGGTACTGGAGATTGGGTCTGGGTGGAGGAAGTTGGAGGGGGGAGGCTGGACACAGGGACAATGGCTGCTATCAGTGCTGAGGCCAGAGTCTGAAAAGCTCGCTTTTGGGCTGCCTGGCCAGAATGAATGCCCTCCAGGTATGCATTGGTCTGTTGCAACTGCCTCTCTACACCCTGGATGGCATTCAGAATGGTAGACTGCCCAACAATGAGGGATCTGAGGAGGTCAATTGCATCCTCACTGAGGGCAACAGGGGTGACTGGGGCAGAGGCTGAGGTTCCTGGGATGAAGGAGATGCCCACCCTCCTGGGTGAGGGGCCACGGGATACACGCTGAGGGGCTGCTGGGAGGGCAGTGCTGATAGGGGTGGTGGCGGCTGTACCTGTAGATGCGGTGGGCACAGAGGGGCCCGTCACCGCAAGGGAGCTCCCATCAGAGGAGGAGTCGATGTCGCTGGTCTCAGCTCCTGTCCCCGCTGTGGAGCTCCCCTCGCCCTCCGTCCCACTGATGAATTCGGAGTCGCTAGTCTCGCCCTCCAGGTCCATGTGGGATGCAATTCCCTCCTGCTCCGGTGGCATTGCTCTTCTGCCTGATGATGGTAATGCACACAAGAACAGGGAGACCACAAAAAGGGGGGGAAAGAAAGTAGAAAGACACGTTGAATGCATGCACTACCGCTACCGTTGGCGGACAATACAGACACAGCAGCCCTCTGCACTACGCCATTCACTAAGAGTTCCCTAATTATTCACAGGGCCATGGGGTACAAGGCCTATGCCTGATTGCTGCACACATGGAAGTCACAGGAGCCTGACTAGAGGTAGATGGCTCTTACCACTGGTGGTGATGGGGTGCCACTAAGCCTGCTTCACAAAGGGTCCTTGCCTGCAAAACTCACCCTGGCCTAGGGTAACACGCTGCCCACCTCCCCCACTCAGACACCTCCCATGTGTGCTGAATGAGAGTGTACTCACCCCCTTGTGGCTGTTGTGACGCCCTCAAGCACCCATCCAACTTGGGATACACCACCGCCAGGATCCGGAACATCAAGGGGGTCATGATGCGACGGGCACCCCTCCCACGTTGGGAGGCCTTCCCCAGCTGGGCCTCCGCCGTCTTCTTGCTCCAGCGGCAAATGTCCTCCCATCTTTTACGGCAGTGGGTGCTCCGTCTGTGGTGGACCCCCAGGGTCCGGAGTTCCTTGGCGATGGCATGCCAAATATCCTTCTTCTGGTGGGCGCTGACCTAGAGGAATAGTACAGGGGAAAAGGAGAATATATAACCGTCCGGACCGTCAATGTCATTGGCCCACGTTCCCACCAATGCCCTGATGCACATACACCCACCGTTGTTTCATGAACGCCTCATTCGCCCCACCCCATTTTCCCATCCACACCACTCCAAACAGGCATTGCCCGCACAGCATGCTCACAGTGTACTCACCTGTTTGTCTGGAGGACCGTAGAGTAGCGTGTACTGGGGGAGGACCCTATCCGCTAGTTTGTCCAACTCCTCCGAAGTGAAGGCAGGGGCCCTTTCCCCAGACACATGAGCCATCGTCGCTTACAGACTGAGGTCATACAGCAGCTTGCAGTGTAGGTCCTCTCCTGTCGAAGATCAGGTATCAAGTGAGTGAACAGAGAGAAAATGGCGGTCACGTCTGCGGCGGTGGGTACCGTCACCGCCGGCGTACATCGTCATTGGCTCCTGGGACCCATAGGGTCCAATGTTATCCAAAGCAGGATTGCGCTGTGGTCTTTGGCCGCCTACCGCGACGGTGCACAGCGCCAGCGCAGTGAACATGTCCCATTATCCCACTTTACAGGTCAGGCAGCTGCCATTTCAGGGGGCCACATGGCATTCATTTTAAATGCGTCACACATATCTAGGCCTTGCATACTCACTAAGACAGGCACATAGCGGATTGTCAAATGTGTGGAATAAAGTTGTGTTTTAGTACCTCAGTGTTGGCTGACCCTCTGCTCGCTGTTCTCATCCATAGAGCACGTCCGCTGGGGCAGGTGAGGAGATGGCGGCATCCTCCAGTGTACAGACTGCTGGTGGACCTGTCGACAATGGAAGAGTGACATGTAATTGTCACCTACAAACTTGACCGTGTCACAATCCATGAACTGTGTGCCCAGTTGGAGCCAGACCTGATGTCAGCTATCCGCTATCCCACAGGTATCCCCCAACTAGTGCAGGTCAGTGGCCATAGCATCAGGGATGTCCCAGCCTATGTTCTCCAACGTGTTCTCCAGAGTGTTGTCTGCCCTGCTGAAACACATGCACAGCTACATCGTTTTCCCTCAGGTGGAGGGTTTGCCTACAGTGAAGTGTGACTTCTATGCTTTGGGACATATCCCCAACATCATAGGTGCCATTGATGGGACACATGTGGCCTTGGCCCCCCCCCCCGCAGGAGTGAACAGGTGTACAGAAACCGGAAGAGTTACCATTCGACGAATGTGCAGATGGTGTGTTTGGCCGACCAGTACATCTCCCATGTGAATGCCAAGTTTCCTGGCTCAGTGCATGACACTTACATTCTGAGGAATAGCAGCATCCCTTATGTGATGGGGCAACTCCAGAGGCACCGTGTGTGGCTATTAGGTGAGGACATGGACCCTGTACAGTGTGAATATTTGTCTGGGTCTGGGGTTGTCCCTAAGGGTTAGTGTGTGTCTAACAGTTGTCCCTCGACATTTGCAAGTGACTCTGGCAACCCCAACCTGTCATGGCTACTGACCCCAGAGAGGAATCCCAGGACAAGGGCAGAGGAACAGTACAATGAGGCACATGGGTGAACTAGGAGGGTTATAGAGAGGACCTTCGGCCTCCTGAAAGCCAGGTTCAGGTGCCTCCATATGACAGGCGGTTCCCTATTCTACTCACCAAAGAAGGTGTGCCAGATCACTGTGGCCTGCTGTATGCTGCACAACTTGGCTTTGTGATGACAGGTGCCTTTTCTGCAGGAGGATGGTCCTGAAGGAGGTGTTGTGGCAGCTGTGGAGCCTGTGGACAGTGAAGAAGAGGAGGCAGAAGAAGAGGATATCGACAACAGAAACACAGTGATTCATCAATACTTCCAATGAGACACAGGTAAGAAGACATCACTGCCTCCTACATCTGATACACTTGTTCGCCCTCTCATCTGTCTGTCACTTTCACCCAGAGTATGGGCCCTGATTTGTCACTTTCCCTTTCGATTTCACAGATGTGGGTCCCACTGTGTGACCTCTGCTATGTTTCATCATGGACTAGAGCTGTGTGACATAGGTATGTTGACAATACAATGGACGTTGCAATTTCCCTCAGTTATTGCAAATACACATTTGTGAAAGCACAGACTGACTCCAGATAGTTTTGTGATTTGAGGGTGTTTATTTAAGTGCTAAATAGTGGAGGGGGTTGTAAAATGGTCAGGGGTGATGGTGGAGGAAAGTCCATGGCAGAGTCCAGTCTATTAGTCTCACATGTGCATTGTCCAAAGGGGCATAGGAAGTGGAGCTGGGGCAGTTTAAGGATGGACAGGGTGACAAAGTGGGACAGAAGGATGATAATCAGGGTGATCTCATTTCTTGGCGGGGGTCTTGGCATTGTTCTCTGTCTTTGTCCTGGATATCAGGGACCGCTTGCAGGGAGGTTCTCCATCGGCAAGGGGTGGGGTGCTGGTGTCGTGGTCCTGTGGTGGTGCCTCCTGTCCACTAGCGCCGGCGGAGGTGGTGGGCAGTTCATCGTCCAGGCTAGTGTCAGGGGCCCCTTGTTGTGCCACAGTGTCCCTCCTGGTGTTCACGAGTTCCTTCAGCACCCCTACAATGGTGCCCAGGGTGGTATTGATGGATTTGAGTTCCTCCCTGAACCCCAAATACTGTTCCTCTTGGAGCCGCTGGGTCTCCTGATCCTTGGCCAGTACCGTTGCCATCGTCTCCTGGTAATGGTGGTAGGCTCCCATGATGTTGGAGAGGGCCTCGTGGAGAGCGGGTTCCCTGGGCCTGTCTTCCCCCTGTCGCACAGCAGCCCTGCCAGTTCCCCTGTGTTCCTGGGCCTCTGTTCCCTGAACAGTGTGCCCACTGCCACTACCCCCAGGTCCCTGCTGTTCTTGGGGTGGTGGGTTAGCCTGGGTTCCCTGTAGTGGTGGACATACTGCTGCTTGACATGTCCTGGGGACAGAGGTATGGGCCCGCTGGGTGGGTGCTGTGCTGGTATTTCCTGAGGGGGAGGCTCTGTGGTGGCCTGTGACTGTGTCAGGGGAACCGACTGTCCCGAGGTCCCAGATGGGCCAGGCTGGTCATCTAGATCCAGTCGGACAGAGCTGCTGTCATCACTGGGGGCCTCTTCTGTGGGTGGAGTGGACATGTCTGGAACCTCCTGTCCGGTGACATTGGGTAGGGGTCCTGCAGGGGTGTAAAGGCTTGATTATTGCATTTGTGTGTGCCATGCTGTGCAATGGGTGGGTGACCCTGTACCCCAGTGCTTGCATTCCTTTGTAGGACCATGTGTGCTGATTGTTTAGGGGTCCGTGTGGGTATGTGTAGTGGCCATGCATTGGTGATGGGTGTCCATGCTTTGTTGTTGCATGCAGGGCTTGGTGTTGGGATGGGTGGTTTGTGATAGTGGGACATATGTGAGGAGTTGGAGTGATGGGGGTGAGGGTGAGGGTGGGGGTATGTGATAGCATGCAGGTAGGGTGAGGGATGTAATAGATAAGATCAGAGTCCATTCCTCCTGCTACTCCTGCGAGGCCATCAGGTTGCAGTATAGCCAAGACCTGCTCCTCCCATGTTGTTAGTTGTGGGGGAGGAGGTGGGGGTCCACTGCCAGTCCTCTGAAACGCGATGTGGTGTCTTGAGACCACGGAACACACCTTCCCCTGTAGGTCGTTCCACCTCTTCCTGATGTCATCCCGTGTTCTTGGGTGCAGCCCCACTGCGTTGACCCTGTCCACGATTCTGCGCCATAGCTCCATCATCCTAGCTATGGTGGTGTGCTGCACCTGTGATCCGAATAGCTGTGGCTCTACCCGGATGATTTCCTCCACCATGACCCTGAGCTCCTCCTCAGAAAACCTGGGGTGTCTTTGCAGTGCCATGGGGTGGTGTGGGTGATGTGTGAGGTGGTGTGTGTTGTGATGTATGGGGTAATGTTTAGGGGTGTGTGGTGTTTTGTGCGTGTATGTGTATGTGTGATGGTGTTGTGTGCCTCTGTATGCTGGTGTTGTCTTTGCTGTGCTGTCTCTCTGGCCTTCGTCTAAAGTTTTGGTAGTAAGGGTTTGTGGGTGATGTGGACGGGTGTTTTATATTGTATTGGGTGTGTGGGAGTGGTATGTGTATGTGTATCAGGTGTGTGTATTTGGAATTGTCCAATGTGGTTGTGTTTTGTAAATGTGTGTGTATTTTGAGCGCGGCGGTGTGTACTGCCAATGGTTTACCGCTTGAAAGACCACCGCGTGGATTCGTGGGTCGTGATAGTGTGGGCGTATTCCTGTTGGCGTGACAGTGGAGATTTTGTTATCGCCAGTTTATCACTGACCTTTGGTGTGTCTAGATTTTGGCGGATTCCGAGCTGTGGGTCGTAATAGCTGTCGCGGAATTCGGCGGCCGCTGCGGTGTGTTGGTGGTCTTCTGCGCGGCGGTAAGCGGCATTTACCGCCAATGTTGTAATGTGAGCCAATGTCTCTGAAGTTGAGCAGCCTCACAATTTTTGGTCTTTCGGATGCACCTATCGGGAGTCTTGAGGTGAATGAGTGATGTCCGTGCTGCTCTACAAAAATGCATGATAATGAATCTGTGCAAAAAATACTTGTTTACAAAGATTCAACATACTCTTCAGATTTTCCTGGGGTGGTTATTTAAGGAACTCCTAAAATGCGAATATTACTGCAGTGAAATCCCAACTCTAAATTATTATTTTTTGCTTCTATCAATGCAAGAATCTTCTCAATTCAACTATTTTAGAATTATTGTATTGCTCTGTGGCCTGAATATCGAAGATTCGCTATTCAGCCTCTTTTAAACTTTCCTCCCGCACATCTAGTTTAGCTGAATCTTTTCAACTGTAGAGTTAAGTCAATTTTGTTTTCTATCACATTAGTCTATTTTTGCATTGTTTTCAGCAACGACTAAACATCTAAGCTCTCCTCATGTGGTATTTAATCCAAGGAGCTCGGGTTGGGGGATTACTTCCCAACCGTTTTATGATGAACCTCAGCTTCGTCTGTTTATTCTCACCTATGATCGACTTCACCCAATAGACTGGTTTACACAGCACTTACCAACGTTTTGCATTCCGTGAATTATGTGTGTGGCGAGATGCCCGAACAGATATCAGAACATGCTTTACCTTCACTATTATGTAGTGGTGGGGTGGCAAAAGTAGAACTACCAGCACAGAAAACTGCATGGAGACATATGAGAATCTGAGATTGAGATTAAGCTCATCACACATGCGCTTTTACTAGTTTCCAGCAGCACTACACCCGCTACCCGCATCCATGTGAGGTCGGCCCCGCCTGTGATTTTCATCTCTTCAACCATCAGTAATATTCTGCCAATACCATATCTAGGCCCAGGGTGCACATGCAGACTCCAGAGCATCACAGTCTGCCAGCATCGCTGCACGGCTGTATTGGTTCCTAATGAGCCCCGCACACTCAACAGGAACACTTGGGCCCATAGTTATACTTTTTGACGCAAACCAGTGCCGGTGCTGGTTTGCGTCAAAAAATGTACCGCCGGCTAACGCCATTCCAACGTACCAGTTGAGCACCTTACTTATGGATTGACGTTAGCCGGCGGGCGGGCTGGTTAAAGTAAAAAAAATTACTCTAACAGGGCAGCGCAGGCGTAGGGAAGAATGGGGTTGTGCGTCAAAAAATGGTGCAAGTCAGGTTAGAGTAAAAAATCAAGGCTCTAACTGGACTTGTGCCATTTTTTGACGCACAACCCCCATTGAAATGACTCCTGTCTTAGGAAAGACAGGAGTCATGCCCCCCTGCCCAATGGCCATGCCCAGGGGACTTCTGTCCCCTGGGCATGGTCATTGGGCACAGTGGCATGTAGGGGGGCCCAAGTTAGCCCCCCCCCATGCCACTTAAAAAAAAAAATGTACTTACCTGTACTTACCTGTACTTTTACCTGGGATGGGTCCCCCGTCCATGGTTGTTCTCCGGGGGTGGGCGAGGGTGGCAGGGGGTGTCCCTGGGGGCAGGGATGGGCACCTCTGGAATCCTTCCATGGTCAGAGACCATGGAAGTGAGCCCACAGGTCCCTTTACGCCTGACCCAGGAGTTAAAAAATGGCACACATCAGGCTGTGCACCGTTTTTTAAGGCCCGTCCACTCCTGTGTGTCAAAATGACTCAGGAGCATAAATAAGGCGCACATGCCTTAAAGTCATTTTTTGGATAGGAAAGCCTACCTATTATGTCATTAATGCAAGGCGGTTTCCGGCATCCAGAAAATGACGCACACTGCTGAATTTTGACGTTCGCGGGGTCGGGCGTCAAAGTATAAATCTGGTGTTAGGTTTGCGTCAAATTTGCGTCAAAATTTTAGACGCAAATTTGTCGCAAACAGAATATAAATATGCCCCTTGATGTCCATTTCAGCACACAAACAAAGCCGCTTTTGCATTAAACCTGCCACACAGCGCGCCCAGTCTTGTCGGAGACATTCGATAGTCAGTCCAGCATCAGAGCCACACCTCTCTTTTGCGGAGCGCAACCGCAGTCACAACTTCTTCAGTTCAAGGATCTAGCATTGTTATTGTCTCTCTGAAGACACAATCTCCTCACCAGAACTTGTCTGTTTGCAAGGGACAATTCTGAATATTATCTGTAGGACTCCAGAGACCTACTGCAGGGCGCCATATTGGATCCTGGCTCTCTGGCACCCCCTCCCTGATATATAGTTGAAAAGGGGTATATACATACATATTGTGCATACTGGAAAACAAATACCTCTAGATAGGTAGCCACTATTATTGCTTTACTTTCTAACAAAAAATGAAAAAACATAATAGTACCCGGAATACTCTACAGCTAAAAGCCACATTAGCAAGTTATGAAGTTTTCAATAATGCCTTAGCATTCTCATTACATAAACAACAGAATTTTCTTTGTAAAGTATTTATAAGTCAAGTCGGAAAAGTTATGATGTTAAATGTTTTTCGGGGTTTATCACACCTGGTGTTACAGGGGTTTTGCAATAGAATTAACGAAGACTGTTATCTGAAAGCCCTTCCCCTAAGGTATACTTACTTTGGTCCTCAGCATTCCCCAATAACATTTTGCCAACTACAACACCTGGAAACTGTTGGGAAATATGAGCATATATCAATTTGACACAGCCTTCCCCAGAGTTATCCCAAGACACAAATCTGACTATTACAGCCTTAATCATATTATCATATTTCACATGCCCTCCTATTTTGACCTACTTTAAGATATATATATTTTTTTTTATAACGTGGATCAGTTCTCAATGGGAAGCAGAGTGCTTTACATTGCACAACAAAAATAGGAGCCAACATACTCCATGCAAAGTAGTTTACACATGCAGTAGAACATATGAAAAAACGGGAACAAAAACACAATGATATACGTATGAGTCTCGGGGAAGGAAAAAAGATACGATATACTTTGGATTTAAATTCTACAAAGTATAAAGAATATGGGCTTCTAAACTACACAAACATACACTCATGTATGCAATCAAGAGACAAAACAAACAATGGCAAGTGTTAGAGGAAGAAATAGATATCATAACAGCGGAGGAAGTGTCAGGGAAAGGATTAGTGGGTTTGAGAGAGGTGAAACGAGAAGCATAGAAATTTGACATTAAGGCCCATATTTATACTTTTTGACGCAAACCAGTGCGACGCTGGTTTGCGTAAACATTTTTTATCGCCGGCTAACGCCATTCCTGCGCGCCATGCGGGCGCCTTATTTAAGGAATGACGTTAGCCAGCGCTGCGGACTGGTCAGAGTAAAAAAAAATGACTCAAACCAGTCAGCACCGGCATAGGGGAAAATGGGGGTTGTGCGTAAAAAAATGGTGCAAGTCAGGTTTGAGGCAAAAATAATGCTCAAACCGGACTTGCGCCATTTTTTGAAGCACAAACCCCATTGAAATGACTCCTGTCTTAGCAAAGACAGGAGTCATGCCCCCGTGCCCAATGGCCATGCCCAGGGGACTTCTGTCCCCTGGGCATGGTCATTGGGCCCAGTGGCATGTAGGGGGAGGCAAATTAGGCCCCCCTATGCCGCTTTAAAAAATAAAAATAAAATCTTACCTCAACTTACCTGTACTTACCTGGGATGGGTCCCCCCATCCATGGGTGTCCTCCAGGGGTGGGTGAGGGTGGCAGGGGGTGTCCCTGGGGGCAGGGATGGGCACCTCTGGAATCCTTCCATGGTCAGAGACCATGGAAGTGAGCCCACAGGTCCCTTTAAGCCTGACCCAGGAGTTAAAAAATGGCACACATCAGGCTGTGCACCGTTTTTTAAGGCCCGCCCCCTCCTTTGCGTCATAATGACGCAGGAGTATAAATAAGGCGCACAGGCCTTAAAGTCCTTTTTTGGGGGGGGTGACGTCTACCTTGCATGTCATTTTGATGTCCGTGGGCTCGGGCATCAAAGTTTAAATATGGTGCACGGTTTTTGACGCTCATTCGGCGCAAACAGAGTATAAATATGCCCCTAACTTTGATATATTTTTTGGTCTCGCTACATACACCTCCAGCTGTCTGTGAGCAGCACGCAGCATTGCATACCTTACTCCCCAGACTAAACTGTTGCTTATGCTTAGATGGATTTTTTGTCAATCTCATTTCCAGTTTTATTATTGGTGGCTTTCCAGCCTAGTCTAGTGTTGTTCTACCCCAGGACTATATTTTCTTAGTATGGGCTTGGCTGAGCAGTCTCCTTCCAGTGCAGACCTCATGGAACACATTTTTCTTAAGCTTTTTTCTGTGGCATTTTCAGTTTACACTCCTTGGGAGTGCATGGCCCATCATGTTTTACCTGCTCTTTCTTTACTCTCCCATGTCTTGCTTTCGGCTTTAACCCTCCTTTAAGCCGTGCTCTGTTCCAAGTGGAATCTGAAGTGCCTTCTGGCCAGTTGGGAAGCGAGACCAAGTGCCATTGCCAATGCTTTTCGATACAAGGTTTCATCTTTAGTGGGAAGGTTTTTTTCGGAGAGTGGCATTGAAGAGCAGAAGGCCTCTTTGTTTTTGTTTTTATTTGACCTAAGAAGTTTGAGGATCATTTGGTTGATGTTGCATGTCATGTGAATGCAACCAGTTAGGGAGACAGTTTCAGCTAGGTAGGTCAGATTATGAATGAGTATGGCTTTGTCACTGATTCAGAGGCATTTAAGTTGGATGCGGGCTGGGAAGACAGTGAGGATTCGAGAAAGTACTTGTATTGTGATAAAACCTTTGCATGGAAGACAGTTTTTGAGCATTTGGTGTCCACTGTAAATGACACTGTGAAGTAAAGGTGAGAGTTGTCAGCGTACTGATAAAGGAAACTGTCAAGTGGGATTAGCGGTGTCCTGCTATCATGGGAGGAGGGTTAGAATAAAGATTAAAGCCGTGGGGCACACAGTATACTATCAGAATATATATATATATATTTAAAGATTACTGTTCTTCACATCACATATATACATACCTCAATACCTAACAATAGATTCATTGTCAAGGTAGGTAGATGTCGAGTGAAGAACTGTAAATATGTACCTTTATATACTTACCTTGAAGATATAGTGATAGTAATATGATATTGTGATTGTTGATATTCAGCAGTAGATATGTTTGTAGGTCAATATTTGTGCTTTGATGTTCTGTTATAAAGCGCATGTGATAGTGGCAACAAAAGTCATTGGAGGACTCAAGTGACACAGTTGGCAGAGACAGAAACCAGAACAGAACCAATTGGGGATTGTTCAGGAGTTGCCTATGTCAAATGAGAGTATGTTAAGTACGCTTTTATGTTTGTTGGAAAGTGGATTATTGATAAGGGCCGGTAAGTACCTACACCTAGCAATAGACCACTAACCCCCACTTAGATCCAGTTAGGTCTCAATAAATTAAACCTAGCTTTGCAACGATCGACAAGGCTTAACTTAGGAGGCAAGTGTGTAAAGCATTTACAAATCACAAAACAGTAAATAAGTAAAACACGAAACACATAAAAATCTAACACCCACTTATAAAAATAGATTATATTCTTATCTTTAAAATGACACCAAAATGATTAAAATCAGATAAGGGGAACCAGTGAAACGATTTTTTAAAGAATTAATGTTTTTTAGCGCATAGAAGCAACTAGCACTCAAAGGGTTAAAAAAGGTCACACTGGACAGGGACAAAGTCCAGAGTTCTGGCAACCCACAATGTAACACTGTTACACTTCCTTTCAGAAGTGTTTCTTGATCCAGGAAAGTGGTCCACAGCACCAGTCAAGGGTTCAGAGGCTCTGGTTTGCCTCTTCGGGTCTGGGACTACAACTCCCACAAAGCAACTCTTCAACTTATGGAGTTGCTCCAAACGTCTCCAAACTTCTTACACTTCTTCCAGAGGTTCTTTTTGGGTCATTGAAGTGTCCACAACTTGATCCAAGGTTCCAGAAGCCCTGAGTTGCTCCTTGGGAGTTGGGACTACAATTCCCAGAATGCACCTGGTCAGGATCCTCAAATGGCCACTGGACGCTGGTCCACTGGGCTCTGCTTGCAGGACTTGATGCACGGGACTCTGGGCAGCTCCATTGTACATGTAGCAAACAGGGAGCCCAGTCCTAGAGTTGCAGAAGCAAGGAAATGTCCTTTTCTTGTTGAATCCCAAAGTGTGCAGCTGGTGCAGTGCTTGTGAGTGCAGTGCTCAGGTGCAGGCCAGGGGTCCAGAAGGGCAGTCCTTCTTCTCCAATATCGTCTTCAAGAAGGGATCTGAGGTGTGGGTGCAGCGCTGCCATATTTATCCTTGCTCCTGGGGTGAAAACCAGGGGGACCTGGTTGTCCAATAACAGCAGGTTGCTTCCCCCTTTGATTACCACTTTGTGGGAAGTGTGGCAAAAATCAATCCCAGGGACCACCATTCTTCAAAAATCCAACATGACTGAAACAGATTTTTGGAGGTTAGATCTTGCTGACCCCAACCACTGGTGTGGCTAAAAATCCTACACACACCTGTCTCCCGCCCTCTCCTAATCTAATCAAGAGGGCACCTAAAGGTCTGGCGTTGCAGGAAATAGGGGAGGTCCTGAGCTGCTCCATATATCCTTCCCTGCTTTTGAAGACCAGTTTGACTGCTCTCCCCCTATCTTGTTTCACCATCTGTTGAGGCAGATCTCCTACCCCAGGCACATCCTCTGTGTTCAGCCCAGGCCACTTCACACCTCATCAAGGCAGCCTGGCCAATCAGAGAAGGGTACTACAGAGCTGAAGTTGACAACTTTCCGGTAGAGTTTTAAAACTCTTTCTCAAACTAGTTATATTAAATCCAACAATGGCAAGTTGTGGGGGTTATTATAACAATTAATTGGATACCAAACTCAAGATATCTGTCTCTTGTGGGGACTTAGTTAAATTAAAATTAAGTCTCCCCATTTTAGCCTATGGGGGCCATTCACTACAGTGAGGGGAAAACAAATTTGGCTATTTTACCTCACCAGGGCTTATAAAACAATTTGTATAAGGTCTCTGCTTATAGTTACATGGCACCCAACCCTAGGGACAGTTAGGGCACACCTTAGGGGTGACTTATATGTAAAAATAAGGTAGTTTAAGACTTTGGAAGTACTTTTAATTCCAAAGCCGCATTTTCATATACCTTTGATTTAAAAGCAGCCATCAAGGCAGGCCTGCCTTTAAAATAATCCTGGGCACCTCAGCAGTGCACCTATGGGTGCACCATCTCTGCTAGGGTCCCTAGACCTATATTCCCTAGCATACTTTTAGGTAGGTAGAATTAGCCGATTGTAATTAACCTAATTTTCATACTCATTTTACACAGATCACAGGCTGTTTATAAGTACCACGGCACCATCAGAGTCAGGAAAACACCAGCAAAACCGGAAAAATGGGGGAAGGTAGGGGGCCTCAGCAATCAGCCGTGTTTTCTCACAATGTTCAACAGTGCAGAATGTCTTAGAAAAGTGTAGATAATGATATCATGCAAGACTTGTAGATTGGCAATTTCAGTGCCACAGCTTCAACAGAAGTCATATTGCAAGATTTGGAGTAGATAGTGTTGTTCTCCGTGGGACTGGAGATGTTAGGCTACAAAATCACCAGGGATTCTACTGAGGGATGGCACAGATGTGATATGTGAATGATTTGCTGGATCATAGGGTTTAAGGTTAGGTTAGATGTTGATAACGTTCAGATAAGTGGCTGGCAGAATAAATAAGAAATTTGAAGACGCCTGATTTATACCAGAGAGAAGAGGGCTAGAAATTGGTCTAGGTGTGGATATCCTGTGGAGCTGGGGTGGAGCATGAGGTTGCTCAATACCAGTGTTGAAATGTTCAATTTTGACAAATATAGTTTTGATCTTTTTAGAGACAAATTTGTTCATATTTTATACTTTCTTGAGTGAGTGGAGAGTAATCGGGAATGAGAGATGATTGTAACAGTGTGTAACTGTTTTGAAAATCATGGAGTTCATCTTTGTTTTAGTTATGGCTATAGAGCAGTAAGGAGGTTAGCTTGATGAACTTAAAATTTTTAAATGGCTTTTGGGGGATAGCTGGTTTTTTGGTGATCTGGTGGAGTGCTATGTCTCCCAATCTAGGATGGTCTGATTTTTGGGCTCAATTGGTTGCACATAGCCTTAACCTACAAGGTGGCCCAGGTACACCACTGAGCTCCACCCTATCTGGCATTTGCTTGCCTTTGTAGTCAGGCCTGCCTTGAGCAGGGCCTGAAGCACTTCCCTCAGTTAGACAGGAAATTATCCCAGATAGAACTGAATACAGCTATATCATCTAGATAAGCTACACTAAAAGATTACATCCTGGACAAGACTCTGTTCACCAATCTTTGGAAAGTGACAGGGGCATTTTTCAAACCAAAGGGCATCACCTTGAATTGAAAGTGGCCCTCTGGGGTGGAAACTGCTGATCTCTTCTTAGCTCCTGGACTTAGGGCAATCTGCCAGTATCCCGAGGTCAGATCAAATGTGCTCAGGAACTTAGCAGCCATCAACCTAACAATGAGGTCATCAGCTCTAGGTATGAGATGAGCATCAATCTTTGTGGCTGCATTCAAACCTCTCTAGTCTACACAGAATCCCAATTCCCTTTTCCCACCCTGGGGCTCAGGTTTGGGTACCAGTACCACTGGACTTGCCCAAGGACTATCAGAGGACTCAATTACCCTTAACTGCAGCATCATATCTACCTCAGTTTTGATATTGGCTCTGACCTGGTCCGACAACATGTACAACTTATTTTGACAGGCAAGCTGTCACCAGTGTCAGCATCATGGACACACCAATTGGGAAGTCCAGGGGTCTGGGCCAAACTGCTCCAACACTTGTCTGCAGTCCTTTTGCTGCTGGACTGTCAGTTTGGGGGAGAGTACTACTCCCTCCACTGACCCATCTTGTGTGTTGGTGGAGAGGAGGTCTGGCAGGGGTTCACTCTCCTCCTCCTGTCACACATCTGTGGCAATAAGCATGGTCATATCTGCCCAGTCTTGGTTGGGTTTAAGTCTGTTGACACGCAGGACCCAGTGGGGATTCCTGGGGGTGCCAAGGTCCATCAGATGGGTGACCTCACCCCTTTTCTCCAGAATGGGGTAGGGCTCAGTCCACTTGGCCTGGAGGGTCCTGGGAGCCTGGTGCTCCAAAAGCCACATCAACTGACCTGGATGGTACTTAGGTGTAGTAGCCTTTGGTCATGCCAAAGCTTCATGAGCACTTGGCTGGCCTCCAGGTTGCTGCTTGCCTTCTTCATGTACTGTGCAATACGTGACCGCCGGCCCAACACATAATCAAGCAGATTCTGTTTGGACTCTCTGAAAGTCTACTCCCAAGACCCTCTCACCAAACACAAAGGGCCTCTTATACGGTGCCCAAACAGTAACTCAAATGGGCTGAAGCCCACGCCCTTTTGGGGTGCCTCCCTGTAAGCAAACAGCAGGCATGGGGGAGAACATCCCATCGCCTCCCAAGTTTGACAGACAAACCCATGATCATGCCCTTCATGGTTTTGTTAAATCTTTCCACCAGACCATTGGTCTGGGGATATTATGGGGTGGTGAACTTGTAAGTAACACCTCATTCATCCCACATTGCTTTCAGATAGACAGACATAAAGTTTGCACCCATATCTCAGACCACCTCCTTGGGAAAGCCCGTTCTGGTAAGTGCACCAAGTAGGATCCTAGCCATTGTAGGATCAGTGACTGTCCAGATGGGTATTGCCTCTAGATACCTAGTGGCAACGTCCACTACCACCAAAATGTATTTGGTGCCCGAGGCAGTTGGTGGGTCTAAGGGACCAACAAAATAAATCCCCACCCTCTCAAATAGAGTCCCAATGAATGGCAGTGGCATAAAGGAGCCTTTGGCTTGCCTCCTGTCTTGCCACTGGCCTGACAGGGGATGCAGGAGTTAAAACATCCTTTACTTTTTCTGACATGTGGGGTGAATAAAAATGGTTGGACAGACTATTCCAGGTCTTAGTTTCCCTCCAAATGTCCTGCCAAGGGAATGTCATGGCTTAATGTGAGGAGGAATTCCCTTTACTTCTTGAGGACCACCACTCTCCTGGTTGCCCCTGATTTGCGGTCCCTGATATCCCCCTGTTCTTGCCTGGAGACAGTTTACCTTAGGCCCTCAAGAGTGGGACACTCTCTTTGCTCCTGGCATAACTCTTCTCTGGTGGGTCCACCTGCCCCTTGCAATTCTGCCAAGTCAGACAGAGCTTGCAGGGGTGGGGGCCCTCCCTCAGAGGTCAGATCCTCACCCTCAGGATTGGATTTGTCGTGCACCTCTGTAACTTCTGAGGCTGACAAATCAGATCCTGTGCACCTTCTCTTACTTCTAGAGGCTTAGCCCATTGTTCCAGGGTCCAAGTGTCCAGCACTTCCCTGTTGTGCTGCTTGTGACCTGGTCACAGCACACACCCATTCAGAGAGGTCCAGCATCTGAGCATGGACCCTTCTTTCCACCTCTGACCATTAGTTGCTTCCAGATCATTTCCCAGTAGACACTCTACTGGGAGGGCAGGAGACACAGCTACCTTTTTAGGGCCAGTTTCTTCCCAATCCAAGCTTACCTTGGCCGTGGGATGGAGCTTGGTTCTGCTGTCTGCATAAGCCTCAAGGTGGAATACACCAGGTAGTATCTGCTTTTGGGAAACCAGTTTATCTGTGACCATGGTCACACTGGCTCCTGTATCCCTTAGAGCCTTCATCTCAGTCTCGTTGACTTTAGGCCTCTGCCTGTACTTCTCTATGTTTGGAGATAAGGCAGCCAGGGTTGCAACTTCCACCCTTCCCACAGACACTAAGGTGTACCCTGAACCCATCCCCGGGACAACGTCCACTCCCACCCCTACACTAGCAATTTTAAAGGACTACCCACCTGTGGGAGCTACTTGGAACAGACAGCATCTCCTCTTTTGTGCCCAGGCTGATAGCTCTCAAAACACCTCCCTTCCTTGGCATGTTTCTGAAACTTTCCTGCCTTGACAGGATCATAATGCTTCCCCTGATACCCCATCCTCTTGAAAGTGGCATGGCTCAGGCTCCCTCCACACCTGATGCAGTGTTTGGGGATTCTTGTGGGGACTCTTTTGACTTTTTAACGTCCTTCCCTTGGTCTTTCCCCTGGGAAGAATCCTGTTCCCCTTTCTTTTGATCACCACCTTGGGGTTTGTTATCATCTCTGGTTCATAACCATTCCTCTACTACCTCTGCCAGGTCCTGGGTTTGGACAGCTTAGAATCTACCAGATACTGGTGTAACTTCTCTGAGACACAATTAGTCAGAAGGTGCTCCTTCATCATCAAATTGTATAGCCCCTCATAGGTACCTACCTTCTTACCCTGTATCCAGCCCTCTAGTGCTTTGACTGAGATGTCCACAAAGTCAACCCAGGACTAGGCATTGTCCTTTTGGGTGCTCCTGAACTTTATCCTATACTGTTCTTGGATGAGATCAAACTTCTGGGTGAGGCACTTCTTCATATTGGGATAGGAGTCTGTCTCCTCTTCCCCTAGGGTCAGGAACCTATCCCTCCCAGATATTAGGAGTGAACCCTAATAATGAGGCGTAACACTCCTCATCCTGAGAGCCCTCTTACAGGCTGTCAGCCACTTGCCTAAGCCATCCTGCTCTTAATAAGCGGGAACCACCCCGTTGGGTAGTCTAGGAAATAACCCACCACCCCTGGACATCTCAAAGTCGTCTTTACTGCCACCACCTCTCTGTTCTTCTCTTGCCCACGTTCTTTTCTTTAGGGACAACTTCTCTATCTCTAGTGCTATATAGGCCAAATGGACTACAAGCTCTTTCTCCCTGAGGGACAGGATAGCCCCATCTAAATGGGCTCCCCCCTCCCCCAACTAACTCTAGGCAGGACCCTGGTAACTGTTTGGAGGGATGTCCTTCTCCTCCCCATCACTGAGGTGTAGGAGTTCTCATTCCTCTGAGAGGCTGGAACTGACGTCCACCCTCTCTTCTCCCACTGGAACTTCCTCTGAGCCAACCTTCTGGGTCTCTGCCCAGGCCTCAAGGGATTTAATCAGCTCAGCCTTTCTAATATTAGTGGCTGCTGGCAATCTGCTCTTAGTGCACAACCCTCTAAGCTGGACTGCAGTTAGTGTGGGTAGTCTAGCCGGATCGAGCTCCATAGTGTCCCATAAGTTTTGTGTCAAAGAATTTTTTTTTAGCACAAATTAAATCAGAAATTTAGAAAAATGAGAAAAAATAATACATTGAAATTAGTCCAGATTAAAAATTAAAAAACATGTTTGTACTGGGACAATTTAAAGGATTTTTAATTTGCTTCACTTAAAACTATATTGTGATATTAAGCAGAAGCATTGAGTCCAACCACTGCGAACCAAAAATGTTGGACAGTGGATTATTGGTAAGGGCAGGTAAGTACCTACAATTAGCAATAGGCCACAAAGTCCACTAGGTCCAGTCAGGGTCTCAATAAATTAATTCAGCTCAACCTTTGGTAGATTGGTAACGAGCAATTAGGGTTAATTTAGGAGACAGGTTTATAAAGCATTTAATAATGACAAAACAGTAAATAAGTAAAGCATCAAAACACAATTAAAAAACACCAATTTATGAAAATAGATTATATATTTATGTTTAAAAAGACACTAAAAAGACAAAAATTCAACAAAGGGAATCAAAGATGTGACATTTTTAAAGATTAAGGGGGTCATTACGAGTTTGGCGGTCCCAGGACCGGCATGTTGGTGGTGGCGGTCGTACTGCCAACAGACTGGCAGAGAAGACCTCCATTTCATGACCATGGCGGTATTCTCAACAGAATACAGCCAAAACAACGCCGGCACAGCCAGTGTGGTCTGGCCGCCACAGATGATGGTAGCCGCCTGCAGGCCGGTGAAGATCATCTTTTTCCCTGAAAGATTATGAGATTGCACCCGCCAAGGTTTCTGCCGTGGTCGCAGCACCACGGAAACCCAGATGGAAACCAACTGCATAAAAGGAGACACCAACCTTCAGGAAGCCATACTCATCTGGAGCCTCAATGCTCACACAAAGACTTCAGAATCTGTGACAACAACAGTGACAGCAACCTTAAGTATACATACTTACTTGTTACTGTTGTATATTGTCAACTTTTGTACACACTTACAACATACATTCGGAAAGGGGGTACGAGGGCGACACTCACTTATAACTGCACACATATACACAACAAATACGGCACCATCACACACACACGCACACACAGATGTCACAAACACATATAGGTACGCATGGAAAGACTGCACAGAACCACACAACACCACAACACATCACAAAAACAACATAACCTCACCATTTCCAATCACTTGGAAGGGATCTAGAGGGGACACTACCCAGGGACTTATCAAACAGACTTCACAACGTAACAGCAATAGGCAAAACACACATACAAATACACAGTGAAACCACTTACAATCGATCTACAAAGAACGCAGTGTCCAACATTTCATGCTAATAATGTTCACACAGTCAATGCACACAAAGCCACACAACACACCAAGAAACACATCACAACACCAACAACACACAATGCCAACACAACTAAACCCCTTGAACACACAAATGTACATCCCACAACACATACCCCACAACTTTCAGACAAAATCACTGGGCACAACCTCCCATACTGCTTAAACAACACCAGTAGCCCAAGCAGAACACACACACTCATACAGACGCACAACTAATGTCTGCCAGTAACAACTACATACTACAGAAAGAAATGCATGGCAAAGATGAAACAAAGAAACCAACAACTAGTTGGTTCAAATTATTATTTGTAGCATCATATTTTAAAAACAAAGGCCATAGGCTAGTCCTTTTGCAAAACAACACAATGCACACAGTGCACATACATATGCCCCAAACTTGACTCTTGATTGCCATGTACCCTCCACAGGAAGGGGCATCAATGGGGCAGGCAGACACCTAAGGGGTTATCTGTTGGGGCAGGAAGTTTGGGGTTTGGAGGTGGGCCTTTGGGATCTTGCATGGGGGTTTGGGCTTGGACTTAGTTTAGGGGAGAGTTCGCTTTTAGTTGAGGAGTAGACTTCTTGGCAGTGGGAGGGACATGGAAACTTGCAGGGGGAAGGGGAAGCCTTGGAGGTGGAAGGGCCAGACTTGGGGAGGGACACAGCATGTTTAGGGTTATCACGGGGTGGGTGAGGAGTAGGGAAAAGGGCAACTCCTAAAGGAAAGATTTTTTAGACACACAGAGGCAGTCACAGCAAAAGGGTTTGAGTGTGGAGGAAGAGGAAGTCTGAGGTGTTGGTGTGGATGATTTGGGTGCATGTTTGTGTGAATTATGTTTGTGGGTGCTGGGTGTCTGTTGGGTGGGTGAGTGTTCATGTGTCTTGGGAGGAAGGGGGTGGAGGTGCTGGGAGATGCTGTGGTGGGTGGGTGAGTGTCTGTTGGGGTGGTGGCTGCAGGTATAATTGATGTGTTGCATGTAGGCGTGTCTGTGGGTGTGGTGCATGCGGATGTGGTGACTGGGGTGAATTTCTGAGGGTCTCCTGTGGAGCTATCTGTGGGTAAGATAGGTGTAGTGGCTGGATCTGTGAATGTTGGTGTGGTGTCTGCATGTGTGTCAGATGTTGTGCCTGTGATGCTGGGGTTAGTGGGGACGTCAGGGCAGGTTGTGACTGTTGCTGTGTGTGCAGGTGTATGTTGCTTGTGTGCATGCCTGTAGTGTGTCTTGTGATGCTTGTGTTTGTCTGAGCTACCCTTGGATGTTGAGGTGGATGTATGCTTGTCTGTCTGTGTGCTTTGGCTGGGTAGGGGAAGAGGGATTTGGGATTGGGAAGAGGAGGGAGGACGGAAGACAAAGAGTGGCTGGCTGCCATCAGTGTGGAGGCCAGAGCCTGAAAGGATCTCTGTAGGCCCACCAGTGCACCGTGAATGCCCTCCAGGAAGGCATTACTCTGTTGGACTTGAGTTGCCAGTCCCTGGATGGCATTCGCAATGGTCGACTGACCCACAGAGATCGACTTCAGCAGGTCAATAGCTTCCTAACTGCGGGCAGCAGGGCTGGTAGTGGCAGAGATGCCTGTGGCAAAGGAGATGCCCACCTTCAGGGGTGAGTGCTCCATAAAAGTAAACTCATCTCACTTCAAATACAACACAGCATGTTGCTTTGCAGTCACATACCTAACTTGTGAATCTGTCCATATCTTTCACAATGTCAAATACCACAGATGAATACACAACATATGGGATAGATAAATAGTGTGCCTCACAAAATGACATTGAAACATCTATCTGAATGCTATAAAAAATGTATAATGGTTATCTGGACCCACTCATCTCACTCATTGACACATAGACATCAATTCTATGTCCTGCAATAAGGGTCTAGTTTGCACACAGGATACAACTACAGACAACCACAGGGAGCATACCAACATCTCCAATACAATGGACACAAAACAATGTATATGAATGCCACACACTATTCTACTGTACATGCTGATTAGAAGCCTCTACGTGACAACATCTAAACATCTACATAACTAACAATTGTCCAGGCATGTGAATTGTTACATTAGTACAGAACTAACACTTTCATAACCAATTACTAATGTAACCATGAATGACACATACACCTAGAGTCAAGCAAATTGAATGACAACATATCTGATAACACCAGCATGTGTTAATCAAATGAAAGCCCTGTTACACTATTAAGTCAGGAAGAAATGAGCAGATCCATTACTAGAACTTTCCAAACAGCCTCAGATTAGCAAAGGTAAGTCTGGCAGCGAAGAGTTTTCAACATAACAATAGGCACGAAGTATCAATTGACACATGATGTAGGCACAAAAAGTGTATGTTTCACCCATATAGATATGGTACTGCCTTATATAGAATGGGAAATATATATGGGCTAAGGGATCAACAGCCTAGCAACTTACCTGCTCAACACGAAACACATTAGAATAAAAGGTATTTGAACACATCAATGTTATGTCTTCAAATGTCAATGTATTATTACCACCTTGATTTTCGCTATGTAGGATGTTCACCCTGATCAAACTTCACATTTCCCAATGTCTGAACCTAACATTACAATGGGGACACCTCCTCAAACCTCATAAGGAGTGTAGTACATTTGTCATGTCAAAATCCTGATTGGGATGACAGCCTCACATGAAGTTGCCATCTATTTCAGGGCACAGGATTACTTGGCCCTGTTACTCATCTGTCAGATCCAATGTTGCACATTGAGCACGATCCAGTGGAATAGGACTGGTCTGAGACAAAATAGCAATACAACTTACCAACTGGGTAAATGGAATTGGGAACACTAGGTGGGAAGGATGACACAGCAGGTTACACATATGTATTGCTGAGTAGAGTTACACACATGACACAGTCACATGTGCATCTCCACATGCTGTCATACTGTTTGGTTGACAGAGGTGATTAACATGCCCCTATACACAATACAATGGCCACATATGTGTAGCAATGTTGGCAACTGTAGTACTATGTCTTCCTAGGAGACACTTTACCTGTAGCACTTACCACATTGTCACAATTGCAATACATAGACATCATTTAACTGACAGAGGCATGTACATGGGTTCTGTCAGTACTTACCCCTTTGTGGCTGTTGTGCTGCCCTCAAACACCCATCCACCTCAGAGTAGGCCACCGCCAAAATGCGGGCCATTAGGGAGGGTCAATGTCTGACAGCCACTCCTCCCTCGTTGGGAGGATATCCCCAGTTGGGCCTCTGTGGTCTTTCAGGGTCAGCGTCTCAGGTCCTCCCACCACCACTTCCTACAGTGGGTGCTCTGCTGGCTGCATACACCCAGGTTCTGCACTTGCTTGGTGATGGCTTGCCAGATTCCCTTTTTTTGATGGGCAATGACCTGCATGGATAACACAGACAAAAGCAAAAAGTCAGGTCCACATGCACTGTACCAATAGTAGTGTACAGAATACTTCAGTAACAGCAAGTAGGCAAACATTTTCATCCTGTGCATTATATCTGTAAGTACTGCCTTCATGTTTAGTTGTCTATTAGTTCCTGTGAGCAGTCATAGATGAATATGCATGTGTAGTGCATTACGTAATTGAGGGAATTTGCACCAAGGAGAGTGTCATAGGATAAATAGCTATTTGCTGTACTGTAGATGTCAGAGGTTGCAACCCGACCTCGACAGCAGATATGTGTGACTTAAATATGGACATTTACATGATGTGTGCATGCTTCACATCACATAACATATTTACATGTTTCCACATAGTTACCCTGCCATGAGTAGAGGAAGACAACCACCAATTTACCGTCCACTTGTAGACCTGTACATCTTGGAGGAAAGACATAACATCGATAACTATCGGCTGAATCGCCATACAATCATGGATCTTTGTGATCAGTTAAAGCCAGGTCTGATGCCTGCCATACGCAATCCCTATAATATACCTCCCATCGTTCAAGTCATGTCAGTGCTGCACTTCCTGGCCACTGGATCCTTTCAGAATACAGTGGCCCTAACTGCAGGGATGTCTCAGCCCATGTTCAGTCTGGTTTTGAAGGATTTACTGTGTGCATTGTCGAAGCACCTGGACAGCTACATCAGGTTTCCCTAACGTGCAGATTTGCCAGTGTGAAAGCAGGGTTTTATCATATGGGACACATTCTACATGTGGTTGGAGCCATAGATGGCTCCCATGTAGGCTTGGTTCCCCCCAGTGCCAATGAACAGGTGTATAGGAACAGAAAAAACTACCACTTTATCAACATTCAAGTGGTGTTTCTGGAAAACCAGTAAATTTAACAAGTCAGTGCTAAGTATCCAGGATCAGTCCATGATTCCTTCATCATAGGGAACAGCAATGTCCCACTGCTAATGACATGACGCAACATAGAGAGGGCCTGGCTGATTGGTAAGTTACAATTAAAATGTGTGTTTGCAAAGTATGTCTCCTGCCATCACAATGTTGCACGTCCCACATATGTTTGTGTTGTTCTACCAAATTACTTACAGGTGACTCTGGCTATCCCAACCCCCCCCTTTGGTTGTTGACACCAGTGAGGTACCCAACCACGTTGGGCAAGTCTGCTACAATAAGGCCTCCCGGAGGACAAGGCATGTGATGGAGTGAACTTTTGGGCTCCTGAGGGCAAGATCTAGGTGCTTGAACATTTCAAGAGGAGCCCTCCTCTATTCACCCAACAAGGTATATCAATTATTTATTGCCTGCTGCCTGCTTCATAATCTTGCTCTGGGATGTCAGATACTACTTCTACCAGATGAGGGGGAGCCAGCAGCACCTCTGGGTGGAAATACAGATTTGCCAAGTGATGACGAGCCAGAGGAAAATTAAGCAAGAGACTCCAAGGCAGATCTTACCAATCAGTAATTCAATTGACCACAAGGTATGTGAAGTTTAATTAATTTTGTGATTCAATTTTGTGACCTCAAGTTGATGAGTAGTATGTCGCCTCCTTTACACATCATCTGTGGGGTTGTAGGTATCTCCAATGCCTATGAGTGTGCATGCAGACTGAAAATTTGTGCATGCAGATTGAAAATTTGTATTGTGTACAGGACAGAGTGGTCTACAGTAACATGTTTTGTTTTAGAAGATGCAAAGTCACAGTTACGGACATGACATCTCTGATTTGATTAATGCTTTCTGCTATGTCCCATCCCTTTTCTATATTATTCTCTATCATTCACAGATTTGCTGAGATCCTATTTGGCTCATCAATCTTGGCAAGTAACAGACAGTCTCAGCAGCAGATGGGAGCTGCAGGCAGATATGAGAAGTGGATATGGCTGTATCATGGGAATTAAAATTTGGAATCTTAGGTATGGGTATGTGATAAGGCTTTACCAGGTGATACAAAGGAACACTCTGTGTGCCTCTTGCCTTGTAGGATAGTATGCCCTAGCATAGTATGCCTACTCCCATTGGCGGCAGGACCATCATTGTCAAGGGTGACAAGATGAGACTCAACTGTCTCTACAGTGGGGCACAGTGGACGGAACTGTCCTTGGGACACAGGTTGGGGGGCGAATGGTTGCCTGTATTGTAGGTGCAACAGGGGTGGGAGATGTGAATGTGGGCAGGGTGAGGCTGACAGTTGTTGACTGATCAGGTGTCCCTGATGGGCCAGGTTTTTCGTCAGTGTCCAGACATCCAAGGGTGTTGTCCTTGCTGGGGCCTTCATCCAGAGGGACAATGACAGTCT
Source organism: Pleurodeles waltl (assembly GCF_031143425.1). Lineage (NCBI taxonomy): Eukaryota > Metazoa > Chordata > Amphibia > Caudata > Salamandridae > Pleurodeles > Pleurodeles waltl. Next base: position 252,819,853 of record NC_090443.1, read on the forward strand.
CTGGTATCCTGTCCATGGTGACAGTGGCATGGTTACCAATGGGAGAAGTAGAACAAAGAGTTCTGGTTACTTTGGGGGTATTGTTGCAGTAGCATGGGATACAGACAGTGCCTCCACATGATCTCCAGCAATGACAATGACAGCTGCTGCACAGAATAACTTAGAACAACAATAAGCTCTGTGACCTGAATTCCATATTCCATGTTTAGGGTTGTTAAACTATGTTGGTAGTGATTGTACTGCTGATGCCATCTGATGTTGCTTGATTGTTGACATGGCGGTTCACCTCTGTTACCTAGTGAACTGTCTGGCATGATAGATAGCACAAATAAGAGCTGTACAATGCACATTAGTTTCATTGTAGGGACACAGTATACGAGTAAGCAATGGACATTGACCTGTATCTGGATGTACTGTATGTGCATCCACTCAGCCATCTGACTTTCCAACCCAGGTGAGTATATTTCTATTTTAGGAATTTTTAATCTGAGGTCAGCATGAGTGGGCACTCAAATATAGCTTTGTTTTGCTTGTGATGATAGTGTGAGTGAGCTATTGCTTTGCTGCCCTTGTCATATACTGTTCCACACTAGGACATACATTCAAGATGGTTTGGATAGATAGCTAGTTTAACATACATTACATCTTATATTTGGTGCACTCTCCGGGTTTTCACAATGATGGGATATTGCATTCTGGGCGTTGTAGTGCTATAATTTGCCAGTACATCACATACCATTTCCAAGGGCTGTGGGGTCAGGTGTGGAATGCCAGAGAGGGGTATTAGGTCATTTGGACAGAGGTGTCATGGGTGTTGTGTTAATTGGGGTGGGATAAGTTGTTGATAGAGCATGCTGTACCTGACAATTGAGTGACATGAATGTTGTAGTGACTTACCAGATTCCAATCTCAGGTATTCCTGTCAGGCTCTCAGGATGCAATATGTCCAAGACCTTCTCCTCCCAAGATGTGAAAGTATGGGGAGGTGGTGAGGGCCCACCAAAAGTCTTCATTACCACCAGCTGGTGCCAGGTGGCCATGGAGCGTACCTTCCCCCTGAGGTCATTCCACCTTTTGCTGATGTCCTCCTTGTGCGTGGATAGCTACCTACAGAATTGACCCTATTGACTATCCTTTGCTACAACTCCATTTCCAGGCTAATGATGTTTGCTGGACCTATGCTCCGCACAGGTGTGGCTCTACCCTTACATTTTTGTCTACCATGACCCTCAGATCCTCACCCAATCTGTGAAACGTGGATGTTTTTGTGGGGACATGGTAGTGGTGGTGAAGACAGAGTGGTATTGTTCAAAGTGAAAGGCTGCAGAAAAGAGAAATGCTGAGGTGTAGGTGCTGTTATGTGAGTGGTGACAGTTGTTGTGGGTTATCTGTGGTAGTAAAATGTTTGTTGAGTATGTTGTGCAGGTGTGTGATGTGTGTGTAGTGAAGTGTTTATGGGTGCCTATTCTTACTTTTTGTATCTGTGTAATATGTAGGTTGGCTGTGTGTGGCTTTTTGTTTGTAAAAGAATGTGGGTTATATAGGGGTGTGTTATATAGTTGAGTGTATAGGTCTATCAGGTGTGTGGATGCGTGTTAGGTGTGGGGTATTCAAACCATCCAATGTGGTGCTGTGTTCAGTGTAATGTAGTAGAGACTGCCGCTGTTCGCACCCCCAATGGTTTTCCGCCATAGATTTACCACTGTCATGATTTGTGGATCGGTATCTGATGGGAGGATTTTTGTCGGGCTGGCGGTGCTGGTGGTGGGACCGCCTCTTTTCTGTCCTCCAACATCCTGGATATTTTGGAATATTGGCTTTTTTTTGGTGGAATTTACAGCATAACTCTTAATACTGTGTTTGGATTACCACCAACATGGCGGTCTTTTGGTGGCCACCATCGCAGAGGTCTTACCATCAGATCTTCTAAGTCATAATGAGGTCCTAATAAATGTTTTTGAGTGCATAGAAATCAAAAGCGCCAATCGCACTTGACTGGGGCAAAGTCAAAAGTTGAGATCAACTGCAATGGAGCCCTGCTTGGTACACTGGACAGGATGCCTCAGTCAAAGTTTTACCTTGGGACTTAGAATTTTTTTTGAGCAAATCTCACCAGCCGAGACGAAGTCACAAGTTGAAGCCGACCTCGCTGGACCCTCTTCGGATACATGCCGCTGGAGGTCTCGGTGAAGAGTTCTACGCACTGAAGAAGGGTGCCTGCACAAGCAGGGAAGTGACTCAGTCACTCCACAGGAGATTCCTTTGGTTCTTCTGGTGCAGGATGAAGACAGGCAGTCCTCAGAGCGTGCACACCTTGGAAACTGTTGCAAAAGCTGGCTGGAGATGAAGTTGCAGGTCACAGGAGTTGTCCTGGATACTTTGTTGCAGTTACAGCAGTTCCTAGAGCAGTCTGAGGTGATCCAATTGTCAGAAGCTGAAGCAGAGGATGCAGAGGAGTCCTGGAGGAATCTTGCAATCTGAATCTGAGGAAACGTCCAGAGGAGAGACCCTAAATATCCCTGAAAGGGGGAATTGCTACCTACCCAGGTATGCACCTATCAGGAGGGGTCTCTGACATCACCTGCTGGCTCTGGCCACTGAGAGGTCTCCAGAGGGTCCCCACACCTTGGAATCCAAGATGGCTAATGCCAGGAATACTCTGGAGGAGCTTTGCGCACCACCCCTGGGGTGATGATGGACAGGGGAGTGGTCACTCCCCTCTCCCGTGTTAAGTTTTATACCTGAGAAGGGACTGGGGGTCCTTGAACCGGTGTATACAGGATTGTGCAAGCAGGGCACCGTTTGTGCCCTTCAAAGCATTTACAGATGCTCTGGGAGGCTGCCCCTCCAAACCTGTGACTCTTATTTCCAAAGGGAGAGGGTGAGTCACCCTCCTCCCAGAGGAAATGTATTGTTCTGCAGAAACGGGATTGAGCTGCTCAGTCCCCAGGAGGGCAGAAAACTGTCTATGAGGTGGCAGCAGATGGGGCTGCAGTTGAAACCTCAGAGAGCTGGTTTGGCAGTACTCGGGGTCCATGATGGAGCCCCCAGGGTACATGAGATTGGCCATCTAATACCAGATTTGGGTTGGGTGGACAATTCTATGATCATAGACACCTCACCTGGCCATATTTGGAGTTACCATTATGAAGCTACATATAAGTATTGACATATATGTAGTGCACTCTTATAATGGCATCCCCGCACTCACGAAGTCCGGGGAATTGGCCCTGGACAATATGGGGGTGCCTTTGCTAGTGCAAGGGTGCCCCCACACATAGTAACTTTGCACCTAGCCTTCAGTAAATGTAGGTTAGACATATAGGTGACTTATAAGTTGCCTTAGTGCAGTGAAAATGGCTGTGAAATAGTGTGTGCACTATTTCACTCAGGCTGGAGTGGCAGTCCTGATGAAAGGTTTGCATGAGCTCCATATGTGTGACAAACGAAATGCTGCAGCCCATAAGGATCTCCTGGAACCTCAATGCCCTGGGTACCTAGGTACCATATACTAGGAACTTATAAGTGAGGTCCAGAGTGCCAATCAGAACTGGAATATGGAGTCACTAAAGTGTAGTGCCAAATTTGATAAGTAGAGAGAGCTTAAGCCTTGGAGTTCTGGTTAGCAGAACTTAAGTGACACAGTTAAGCATACTCACAACACATATAGGCCACAAATGATGAGCACTGGGGTCCTAGCAAGCAGGATTCCAGTGAGACAGGCAAAACACACTGATGAACAGGCAGAATTGGGGGGTAACATGCCAAGAAAGATGGTACTTTCCTACACACACACCCCAACAAATGAGGGACAATAAGGCTAGCCTTGCCCAGATGAGTCTTCATTGTCTAAGTGGAAATATCTGGAGAGTCAATCTGCATTGGTGTACTTACTCCCAGGTCTATGTTCCACTGGAAAGTCCATCCCCTGTAGGGAAATGGATCACCTCAACAATTTAGGGTTTTCTCCTTTCATCTGTTTTAACCATAAGAGAGGTTTGTGGTTTGTTTGAACAGTGAAGTGAGTCTCAAATAAGTATGCTCTCAACTTCTTCAGGGCCCACACCACAGCAAGGGCCTCCCTCTCTATGGGTGACCAACACTTTTCTCTAAGGGTCAACCTCCTACTGATAAAAGCAACAGGTTGATCCTGGCCCTCAGAGTTCAGTTGTGATAGCACTGCCCCAAACCCAAGTTCAGATGCATCTGTCTGGACATTGAATTTGTTAGAGTAATTTGGGCTTTTTAGGACAGGTGCAGTACACATAGCCTGCTTAAGCTCCTCTAAAGATCTTTGACAGCTGGCTGTCCACAATACCTTTTTAGGCATCTTTTTAGAGGTGAGGTCAATAAGAGGGGCAGCAATGGAGCCATAGTCCTTAATGAACCTCCTGTAATACCCAGTGAGACCAAGAAAGGTTCTGACCTGGGTCTGAGTAGTAGGGGGAGACCAGTCTAAAATAGTCTGGATCCTCCCCTGTAGTGGTTTAATATGTTCTCAATCTACCAAGTGGCCCAGCGAAACCACTTTCCCCTGCCCTATCTGACATGTTGAAGCCTTGATAGTGAGGACTGCCTTTTGCAGGGCCTCCAAAACTTTTGTCGGGTGGAACAGGTGGTCATCCCAGGTGAAGCTAAATACAGCAATATCATCTAAGTATGCTGCACTAAAAGCTTCCAGACCTTGGAGGACTGTGTTCACCAGCATATGGAAAGTGGTAGGTGCATTTTGCAAACCAAAGGGCATAACTGGAAACTGATAATGCCCTCCAATGGTTGGAAATGCAGTTTTTGGCTTAGCATCATCTGATAACTTTATCTGCCAATACCCTGCAGTCAAATCAAACGTGTTTAGGTACTTGGCAGAGGCCACGGTAGCTATGAGCTCATCTGCCCTGGGTGTAGGGTGAGTATCTGTTTTAGTTACAGTATGGAGCCCTCTATAGTCCACACAAACCCACATTTCTCTCTTTCCTTCTTTGCTATGAGGTTTGGGGCAAGCACCACTGGGCTGGCCCAGGGGCTATCTGAGTGCTCAATAACACCTAGGTCTAACGTTTTCTGCACCTCAGACTCAGTACAGTCTCTGACATGGTCAGGCGGCCTATAAATCTTACTTTAGGCAAGTAAACTGTCTCTAGTATCAATGGTATGTTCACACCAAGTAGTGGTACTAGGTGTGAGTGAAAAGAGGTCAGAAAATTGGCCTAGTAAATTCTTGCAGCCCTCCCTCTGCTCTGCTGTGAGGCAGTCTACAAGTACAACTCCTTCCACTAAGCCATCAGCTTCAGTGTTGTAGAGAGGTCAGGGAGAGGGTCACTCTCTTCCTTCTGACCCTCATCTGTGGCGATGAATAAGGTTAGGTCTGCCCTATCATAGTAAGGTTTAAGGCGGTTGGCATGAAGTACCTTAAAGGTACTTCTGGCAGTGCTAAGATCTACCAAATGCATGACCTTACCCATGTTCTCCACAATAGGATGTGGTCCACTTCATTTGTCCTGGAGTGCTCTTGGTACCACAGGCTCCTAAACCCACACCTTCTGTCCTGGATGGTACTCCGTCAGGACAGCCTTCTGGTCATGCCATAGCTTCTGAAGCTCTTGGCTGGCCTGAAGGTTCTTATTGGCTTTTTTCATATACGCAGCCATCCTTGTTCTTCTGCCATGTACATAGTCCACAATGTCTTGTTTTGGGTGCCTCAAAGGTTGCTCCCACTCTTTCACAACAGCAAGGGGACCCCTAAGAGGGAGACCAAAGAGGAGTTCAAAGGGGCTGTAGCTCACTCCATTCTGGGGTACCTCCCTGTAGACAAAAAGGAGGCATAGCAGGAGGACAACCCATCTCCTTCTGAGTTTTTCAGAGAGTCCAATGATCATGCCTTTGAGAGTTTTGTTAAATCTTGCAACCAGTCCATTTGTTTGTGGATGATAGGGTGTGGTGTATTTGTAGGTTACACCACACTCCTTCCAGGTAGCTTTCAAGTATGTAGGCATGAAGTTTCTACCCCTGTCTGATACTACCTATTTAGGAAAACCCACCCTGGAAAATATTCAGAGGAGGGCCTTTGCCACTGCAGGTGCTGTAGTGGTCCTTAAGGGGATGGCTTCTGGATATTGCGTGGCATGGTGCATTACACTAACATTAATCTATTACCAGAAGCAGTTGGAGGGTCAAAGGGACCAACAATGTCAACCCCTACCCTTTCAAAGGGCACCCCAACCACTGGCAGTGGGATTAAGGGGGCCTTTGGGGTGCCAACAGTCTTGTCACTGGCTCGGCAAGACACACAAGAGCAACAAAACTCTTTTGTGTCCTGTGACATGTGAGGCCAATGAAAGAGAGGGACAAGTCTGTCCCAGGGTTTTGCTTTGCCCCAGATGTCCAGCCAAGTAAATATCATGTGCCAGAGTTAGGAGGAATTACTATCCTGCAAGGGAATGACCAGTCTCCTGGTAGCACCAGGTTTTGGGTCCCTTGCCTCAGTGTAAAGGAGATTGTTGTCCCAGTAAACTATGTGTGACTGTCACTGGTATCCCCATTTTGCTGTTTGACAGCTTGCTGTCTTAGACCCTCTAGTGTGGGATAGGTCTGCTGTGCCACACTCAGTTCCTCCCTGGCAGGCCCCCCTGCACCCAGTAGCTCAGCTGCGTCAACTTGAAACTCCTCTGGTGTAGGTTCTGCACAGGGAGTTGACTCCTCCTCATCAAAAGGGGAATCTTTTGAAGAGGGAGGGAGAGTGGACAAGTGTTTGCCCTTTCTACCCCTAGTTTTTAGGAGGACTTGATCCATTGTTCCAGGATCCAAGTTTCCCTGTCCTCTTGGCTTTTTGGCCTGAGCCCGGGTAAGAACAAAGATGTGCCCAGGAATGCCCAGCATGGCTGCATGGGCCTCCAACTCCACTTCGGCTCAAGCTGAAGTTTACAAATCATTGCCCAATAGACACTCTACAGTTAGGTCAGTGGATACCACAACCTTTTTAGGACCAACCCCCTCGAGGTTTATTCACAACAGCCATGGGGTTGCTAACAGTGTTGTTATGGGCATCAGTAACTTGGTACTGATGACCTAATAGGTGTTGCTCAGGGGCAACCGTTTTTTCCATCACCATAGTGACACTGGCACCTGTTTCCCTGTAGGCCTCAACCTGAAAACCATTTATTAGGGGTAGTTGCTTGTACTTATCCATATTAAAGGGACAAGCAACTAAGGTGGCAAGGTCAATGCAACCATCAGAGACTAAAACAGCCTCAGTGGTCTCCCTAACTAGACCAACACCCACAATATTACCAAAAGTGAGCACAGCTATACCCTTTGTTTGGCTATTTGTAGAGTTTTTTTCTACCATCACTGTTGTTACTAGGGGAACTAGTGGAAGAAACTGAGGTTGTGTTAGTAGAAAGCCTGTTGTTTCTCTTGGGACAAGTGGGGTCACTTGCCCAATGGCCTTTGTTCTTACACAAATAACACCAAGGCTTTTTGCGATGATTAGAAGAGGATTTGGACCCACCACCCCGACAGTATTTCTGTGGGACTGATGAAGACTCTGATTACTTTTTATCTTTGTCCCCACCCTCGTCATGTGACTTACCATCCTTCTTCTTGCTGTCCTTATCACCCCCTTCATGAGCTTTTCTGCTCACCCTTGTTCTGACCCATTTTTCTGCCTTCTTTCCTAAATCTTGGGGAGAGGTCAGATCTGAGTCCACAAGATATTGGTGCAACAAATCAGACACACAATTGTAAAGAATATGCTCTCTCAAAATCAGATTATATAAGCTTTCACAGTCAGACACTTTGCTGCCATGTAACCAACCTTCTAAGGCGTTCACTGAACATTCTACAAAATCTATCCAATCCTGTGAGGACTTTTTTCTGGTTTCTCTGAGCTTGATTCTATATTGTTCAGTGGTTAAGCCAAATCCATCCAAGAGTGCAGTTTTCAGATCATTGCAGTTGTCTAAGTCATCTTCTCTAACATAAAGGAGTCTATCTCTCTGCTTTCCAGAGAAAGACAACCACATGAAGCAGCCCACTGTACCTGAGGGATCCTCTGAACTTTACAGGCCCTCTCAAGTGCAACAAATCACTTGTAAATGTCATCCCCCTCCTTGTAAGGGGGACAATCTTATGCAGGTTTCTAGAATAAAATGTGTTTTCTCTGACAATGGAACTTCTGATACTACTGTTGCTGCTGCCACCATGGGGAACTAACCCCAACCCCTGTCTTTCCCTTTCCACAGCTAGGGATTCCCTATCTAAGGCCAACTGTTGCTGCTGTATCCTCAGTCTGGCCTCCTTCAACCTCAGCTTTCTGAGTTCCCTATCTAGGGATTGATCCTCAGGTTTGAATGTGTGGGACACTTCTGATACAGAAGTGACATGGGAATGAGCAGAGGGTGATCTTTCACTAACTTAAGTTACTCTAGTGCCCTGGCCTCTCGGTGTGAAGGGTGCCCTACCTCTGTGTGACCCCCTCTTACTACCAGTTACACTAAGATGTTTGTTAAGGGAAAGATCTGTGGAAGGACTCTCCCCTGGATCTGATCTTCAGGACCCTCTCCTGAGTCTGCTTGGGTGGAATCTCCCTCTACCTCCCCTTATGATTGTACCTGACCAGTAGGATACTCCTGGCCATCTTGAAAGAGGAGATTCAAGAGAAATTCCTTGTTGTGGTTCTTCCCAGTCCCTAAGCTTCTTTACAAGCAGAGATCCCTCAGACTTTTGAAATTCAGACTTTCATAAGTGGACTTAACAACCCTGGGGGCTAGCCTCTACAACAGACATAGTGAAAGAAGAAGTTTAGGGAAAAGAGTAAACAGTTAGCAAACTATTTGACCTAACTTTTTAGAGGAAAAGAAAAAACTTTTCAGAACTTTTAAAAGCTTTTAGAAAGTTTGAAAGAACTTTTTGAAAGTGAAAAAAATTACTGCTTGGTATAATTGAATATAGCTCTAAGTAATGGAGTACACTTTTCTTGTGAAAAGCACTAGTAAAAAAGTGGAAAAGCAATTGCAAGTATTTATCCCACTGCTGCACCACAAATCTAGGAGTCTGGCCTGGTTTGTAGTGGGTACCTAAGGTACTTAGGCCCATATTTATACTTTTTTAGCACCGTATTTGCATCATTTTTTGACGCAAAAGTGGTGCAAACTTACAAAATACCATTGTATTTTGTAAGTTTGCACCACTTTTGTGTCAAAAAGCAGCACAAATGCAGCGATAAAAAAGTATAAATATGGGCCTTACATCTTATACCAGGTCCAGTTATCCCTTATGAGTGGAATGTAGGCAGTGTTCTAGCAGCTTAGGCTGTCTAGGGGTAGCTGTAGCAGAGCAGCTTAGGCTGAACTAGGAGACATGTAAAGCTCCTGCAAAACTATTATAGTTAAACAGTACTGATACACAATAAAAGACAATAATCATTGTTACCAAAAATAAAGGTACTTTATTTTAGTGACACAAGGCCTAAAATAGCTTAGAGGCAATACTCCTTCTGGAGGTAAGTATTGTACACAATACATACACCAGTAATCAACATCAGATAATTAAATAGTCATAGAATAGTGCAAACAGTAGAAAATACAATAGATTGCAAAGGGGCTAACGGCAACACAAACTGTATACTAAAATAGTGGGATGCGAATGTCAAAATCCCCCCTAAGCAAGTGTAGTGTGTAGATAGGCACTGAGAGTGTAGGAAAACACCAAAGGTAAGTAAACTACCCCACCCCAGGGCCTAGGAAAGAAGGAGTAAAGTATAGCAAGTTCCCACAGGACTCACTACAAGTCGTGATAAAGGATTTTGCAAGAACCAAGCAAGACTGCAAGCAACAAACAATGGATTCCTGGACCTGAAGACCTATGGAGAGAGGAGAACAAGTCCAGATGTCGAGGCGAGTCCAGAAAGAACAGGAACCCCTGCCAACCTAGTAGAAGGTGCAAAAGTGGATTCTCTGGTCAGAAGAAAAGCAGAGAAGAGCACCAAAGAAGTTGGCTGCTGGTTCCTGCTTGGTGCAGGCGATGTCCCATGTCGAGTTGTTGGATGCAGGCTGTTTGCGTCACTGGATTCTGCCAACACGCCTTGGTTCAAGTAAGTATGTTGTTTGCATTAAAAAAGTGCTGCCTGGACTCAGGAGGGACCTGGGGGGTCTCAACTTGGACTGAGGAGACAGAGGATACTCTTAGAACTTCAGTGAGCCTTCAGAAGACCAGGCAGCACCCACAGGAGTCCCAGAACATGGGGACAAAGAAGAATGTTGCAGCACTACACTGGAAGGTCCACGCCACCGGAGAACAACTCAAAATGTTCTGGTTGACCAGGGTAAAAAGAAGGACTTTCCTACACAGTCAAACACTGGAGTGCAGATAATCTGGCTCAGGAAAGTCCTTGGTGTCACAGGGCTGGTGGATTAGAGAGACAGGCTGTGGGATGACCATGCAGTCATGGTTGGACCAGGGAAACAGAATCCTTGATTTAAGTTTTGTTTTGGGGAAGTTCTTAAGTTTCTAGTAGGACTGAAAGAGAGGAGTCCAAAGACTCTCCTCTTCCAAGTATTTAGTTGGCCCAGCAAATTAGGAATAATTTCTTCATTTCTGCTTTTGAGATTTGTTTTTGACGGCTTAGAATGTTGGTGACTTTGACAGTTCATTAAATTGTGACAAGAAAAGAATATGGTTCAAGCCCTTTGTACTTTGTTTGATGAGGTCTGCTAGGGCTGCTCTTGTCCTATCTGCCATCTTCCAACTGGAAAGGGATATCTCAGTGTTTTATAATGTGCAATATGAAAATATGAAACTGATGTTTCTTTATTCTAACTAAGCCTGTCCGCTGGGTCATCTGACCTTAGCCTGCTGATATTATTCATTAAGTCCTTTAGAATACATGGGACCAGTGGAAATAGAAACTGAAATGGTTTCTATGCCTGTCTGAGCTGAAATTAGTTTAAGGAGAGACAGAAGAGAACAAGTAAAAAAAACAACAAGAGTGATATAAAAACAAAGATGGCCAGCACGGATTTGGAATGCATCCAAAAGAGTGTCAGCCATCTTCCATGCTGATCTTCTCAATTCCAGCAGAAAATGAAGCATAAGGGTTAGAGCGCCGACCTTGCCGCTGGGGAGCAGGGTTCAAGTTTTGGAAGGAGGATCAACATCCTAGAATTCCGGACTAATCATTTAATTGAACTAGTGCTCACATAAATTGCTCTGATACCTTCCAGCTATTTTGGATTAATAAAATAAAAGAATGAACAGTGGGAGTGGATTGGGAAACATGCTTGTTCTTGAAATGCGTGAAGCCACAGGAAGAGTAGGTAAATGACAAGGAAAAAACAAAACAAGCACAGGGTAAGCGCTGTGCAGGCAAAAGCACAAAGAAAGTCCCACAGAGCAGATGAAAACAGTTCTTGGGACATGAGAGGATGATAAGAGAAACACACAGAGGAACAGCAGAAAAAAAGTATGCTACAGCCAATAGAAATGGAGGAAAAGTAAGTGGAAAGCACAGGAACCAATGAAAATCAAGGGTGGGATGTAAGCCCCTTTTAAGATTCATATTAAAGACAATAATTTCACAAACGCAGGAAAAACCCCAAAAGTGCCTGGCCTTACTGTGGTATTGCATGTGATGTGCCTAATTAAGAGTGCCACTCTCACTACTGGGCACTATCGCTCCAGGCAGTTCTCCTTAATGAAGTCTCAAGCAATTGCCCAGAATGTTCTTTTTAGGGATGATGTTCGTGCACCTAACTTGTACACATGCAAGTGTGTGGGAAGTCTAATTCCAGCATGTGGCACTGGGGACATAAATTGTATGTCATCCAAAAAATGGTATTCAACCTGTGGGGTGTAAGATAAGTTGTGCGTAAGTAATTCAATTGCATGTAGCAGTATCGTGTGTTTCTAGAGACCTTAAGGAGGTGGGCCTGTATGTGCTTCTGCTCTTTGTCCCCAAGCGCCCAACACATTACACTCTCCCAGAACGTTCTCTGTTTCCTTAGGGGAGTGGCAGAAATTGCCTGAAGAGGCTTATACAACCAAGAAGAAGCTTAGAAGGATCCTTATTTTAGGACTCCAAGATACTACAGATATCATCTTCTAATCTGTTCTGCATATCCCTGGCCTTGAGCTTATAAAAGGCAGAGTTGTGCATTAGATTGCCCCTAACAGTGGCTTTCCCCACCACCCAGAGGACCTCTGTAGAGGCCATAGAAGGTTCCTTGTCGGGCAGATATTGGCACATGTGCTCCCTGAGCTCCTGATTAAACTTCAGCATGCGATAATGGAAGAGATTCAACATCCAGCACTTAGAAACAGGAAAAACATGATTGGGGTCAAGCTTGAGTATGACAGGGGCATTGTCTGATATCCCTCACTACTATGGTACAGCATGCAGAGTGACTAATATGGAATGGGTTAGTAGAAAAAAATCGTTCAGGAGCCTCGATAGGGAGGAAAACAAGGGTGCTCGGCATGGTTGCCGGTATATACAGACCCTAGATTCAGGGTTTGGCCCATAGTTGTAATCTTCATAAAAACATAACAACCCATGGGGTCTGTCCATGTTTTTAGGAGAGTGAATGGCAAGGATTTGTGGAACAGGATGGCTACCCCACACTTTATCGGGGGCAACGTCGCCCCACCTCTATCAACAGGAGAAAAAGGCAGGAGACTACTACTGGAAACCTTCCCACCCAGGCCCTCTGCAATTTGTTGGACTCCAGAGGGGACAATATTTTTGCTTTTGAAGCTATATATGTGAGTTTTTTCTTTTGCTTCATAAAATGAGTGAGGCCGTTGATGTTTGTGAATATATGAAAATACATTTGACCTATGGGAGCAGGCATTGAGTGTGAGGCCTGTGCTAATGCAGACATTCATTAAGAGATGGGTAGTGTCTGTGAGGGCCAGTGCAGACAGGCATGGCCCAGGACCAATCAAATGACATCTGAGGGTAAGGTGGGTGCAGAGGTTAGGGAGAGGTTAGGGGGCAGTAACGTCAGGGTAACAGAGCAGCACCAATCTTACAGTGTACTGACTGTTGGCAAGGCAGAAGCCCATAGGCTTCAAGGACAAGTGTGCATAGCTCCATGCAACAAGTATGAGTGAGAAATATAAACAACAATAAACTGTAAACAAGCAAGCTCATCTCTCAGGCCCTTGCCCACCCAGCTCTCTCAAACTAATAACGTTGACTAACAACGATTGCCCCAAATCACCTTGGATGTGATATTCCCCAATAAGGCCCCCATCCACTCAGTCCACACCTTCAATCAAACCAATCACCCCAGTCAAATACAGGTGGTGAGGGAACTAACAGCATCATGGATGCCCAGCAAATGCAGTTATAACAGCATTATTGTTCGGAAGGCAGACACAATACACCTAGGAATAAAAAGAGCACCCTCAAAGACCTCCCACTGGAGACGGCAAGGCCCAAGTCCCAACTCTCTTGACAGTGGTTGGATCTTACCAAGGAGTGCAGGTGTACAGGGTCAGGCAGATTGCACAGAGGTCCAGAAGGTTAATGATTTGATGGGAAAGCATGACTTCACTCCTGTGAACCACGTCTGTGTTGGCCATGTATGCATGTACCTCTCGTTGTTTAAGGATAGAGTCCAATCTCTGGCATTCAGAAGAGAAATCTGTCAAGTATCTTCATGGGCAGCAGGCATGAACAGCTCCCCTGGGATAAAGTGTTGGTCACTTGCAATGTAGTATCCCTGGCCATTCCTGTGAACCTAGGCAAGTTTGCTCAAGGTCATCTGGATCATCAAATTCCTGTTTCTTTCCATTGATGGCCAGAAGCATGGTGACCAGTTCCAGCAAGCCCTAGTAGATGCCACGTTTATGGAGAGGTGGGCAGAACACAAGGAATTCCTTCCATAGAACAACAGTGCCATGAGAGAAGTCACTTGACTTGATGATATTGGCATCACTATGGAGAAAGGGACCATTCTATCACTTGGTTGAAGCGATGGCAGATGAGCTTGCTGGTGGTAGAGGAAGCAAGTGATGATAGGTCTGGGAGTGTTGCGGTGTGCGTTTCCTTGGTCCATATCCTGTGCGCCCTTTGGAATTCCAATAGATGGTTGAAAGTTAGTCCTGCAAAGAACACAGAGAGGAATCTGTCCATATCTTTCATCTCTAGACCTTCTAGAATGCTGTGAGCATGGACATATTTGTGACTGCTACATTTTTCCATTTGTCAGCTTTCTATGCAGGTACCACACTTCATTGCGGGCATTGGAGCTAGTCTTTAAACCATTAGTTGCTCATCCAAGGCCTACAGTCATCAATCGGTAGTATTGAGTATCACTTTGAAAGGGCACAGGTCGGTTCAGAAGGAATTAAGTTCAGTGGCTGGCGAGGTGGAAGCCGCATGCATAGAGTCTGTGGTAGCCTTGATGTGTGTAAGTTCTGTCATGAGCGTCCCCAAGGTGATGTCTCCCATTGGCTCTGTTGGGCATTTGCACCTGCCGGCTACCACTTCCATAAACAACAGCTGAACAGCAGGAGTCATAATTCTGGAGAATGTGGAAAAGGCAATGATCTGGTGGGTGGTGTGTGACCAAGCAAGGGAACCTGTGACGCGCAGCAGCAATCCTCAGGCCACACCCACACAGCAGTCAATCATTCTAGGTGCAACTAGCCCTCCGAGACCCTCAATGAGGCCATGGCAAACTTGGCTTGCTCCTGTTTCTTAGATGTGTCCAGTTTTTCAGATACTTTTGAACAAAAGTTATTTAATGCTGAGTGATGAAGGCTGCTGTGGTACGAAACCTGGCATTGCCTACGTGATTTTAGTTTCCCAAATTGTAACTTGCTGCGGCCACCTAGCCAGCATCAGGGCAGTCAAACCTGCCCATGGGATCCCCTCTAAGCCAGTAAACATAAAGAGACACTTCCTTTCCACAGTCGAGCTGCACCAGTGTGGTCTGTGTGAAGCCACTCACTCACAGCCACATGCTTCCTAAGTTCAGCGGTGCCACATCAGATGCGGTAAGGCCGAACCCTTACAAATGCCATTCTACAGACCTCACACTGAACATCGCAGCTGCCCACTGTCCCCTTCGTTAGAAAATGAGGAATATCACATGGGCTACTACTCCTCATCTGAGCATGCCTCAATGTCAATTATCCTCCAGGGTCATTGGGGGCATGGAGTTAGGGAATGTGGAGGTGTTGGGGTCTTCTCCCGACCGCACAGCAGATTGCAGCATTCCTGGTGCTCTAGGGTAGATTGCAATGTACGCAGGGTCCGCTGCTTCACAGCCCATGTCCAGTTGCTTGTGTCTTTGAATAGGGGGACCCCAGGCCTCTATAGTGGGAGGGTGCTGGGTTTAAACCAAACCCCTGAGGGTCCTGTGTCCTGGTTGCACCCGCAGGAGGAGCATGGCAGCTGGGGCCAGCTGCTTGCTGCATTGAACTGCTGGGTGGTTCAGGAACTTCCGCGGGAGACGGCCATCTTGGGTTCGCTCATGCTCCATCTCAGTCAATTTCTGTTTTTTCGCATCAGTAGGTTGAGGGCCACAAAGGCTTTATATATTTCAGCCTCAAGTGTTTTTGGTAGCGTTAACCACTGCCAGTATGCGGTCAACCATAGGGTACAGGAGAGCCTGCCTTGGCCCCAGCCCTGCATCTCTCATAGCTGCTGCTTCAGAGTTATCCTCATAGAGGAGGAGGAGTGCCATCTGGCTCCATCCTGGGCCCACTTGCCCCATCCCGTTTAGACAATTCCTGCCCAAGTCTGTTGACCCTTGAAAGGTCCAGCAAGAAACAAAGTTGCGGTGCAGATGTGCCTCTTCCCGCACAGAATACCGGAATGCAGCAGTGACAAAAATGTTAGGAGGGCTGCGTGTAGGCAGTGCACCAAGTGTTGTCTCTTCTGCAATCCGGGGGGGTGGGGGGGGTGAGTCTTGCAGTCAAGTTTCTGGCGACAGCCAGATGGGGCATCACATGCCCTGCCAGGTGTAGCCAGTCACTTCAGGCGGGGATCCCAAACAGTGAAGGCGGCAATTGTGACCTCAATGGAGTCCCTGCTAAGCATCAGCTGCTCACTGCCAACCCAACCAAAGGCCGTACAATGGCACACCAGCAGCAAAGGAAGTCCACCCAATTGAGGTAAGGAGTCCCAAGCAGATGTGCCACAGGCTCCACTTCACAGCAATTCTCTGGTAGGCCAGGCAGCCTGTCCCATGATAGTCATCCCTCTAACCAGCACTCCAGTCCAGCTGCCCAGGCAGCCAGCCTGTGCCTCCATCTCTATTCACCTCCTCACAGGAGGCCGAACTCATGAGAGTTTGCCGTTCTCCCCCTGGGTCCCCCTTCTTGCTGGGCCATAAGGTGCAGCTATTCAGGCCCAATCCCCGGCTGTATCAGGACTAGGCTTGGCTGTTGGCATCCACCATGGCCCGATTTCGTGTACCACCGGGGTCGTCAAGGAAGCAATCTGCCCTAGTCACTGTCCCCTGTCACAAGCATCGATGGGTGGCTGCGCATGTGCTGGAAGGTGGGTCATTAGTTGTGTGGCCTGCACAAGTAATGGGTCCGCACAAGACCACCACCGGGAAACAAATACCCCATTGTAGCGCTTGACTCTCACAGGGTAGGGTTGCAGAGAAGTCCAAGGCTTACTCAAGGGAGGTGGTGTGGGCTAGTAATCCACATTTACGAGCACACAAGCATGACACTTAAAAAATGACTGTCCAGTCTGCTTTTTATTTTTATAAAGTAAAAGTACATTTATTACACACTCACTTCTCAATACTATGCAACAAATTACAAATATACACAAACTGATGGAATTACTTTTGGATGACATTGTGTAATCTCTCATGTCTCCCCTCAGGGACAACCCACATGGCAAAACAATTCTGGTATTCTAATGCAACGTCTGACTGTAATGTAGAGTGAGGGCACTAAAATCTGGCAAATAAGTATATCTACTGAGCAATAAAGTGCTTATCAGTCTCATTCCGCAAATCAGCGTTGACAAGAAACATTTAGAGATAGGTTTAAATACTTTAAAAAGTGAAGATTACTTTTGGATTACTTTTAGAGTACTTTTTGGTTACCCTGGATCAACCTGGCGTAATACCATCCTGCATACGATGGGGTACAGTCACACAAACGTTGCGTAGGGGGGATGCTGCACTATTCCTGCAGCTCCCCCTGGCAATAGGCACTTGGTTTTTGGTGAGCCTGTATTCCTGGGGTCACCACAAGCTGAGCACACAGCTCAGAATGACGTTGGGCCTCGCAAGGCCTTGTGGGACATATGCATAATGAATGAACGGCTCTCCCGCTGCACCCGAGAGAGCCTCTTTGCGTTTCTTCAGTGGTTTTGTTCCTCTTGCGGCCTTGCACTGCACTTTCAGATGCCCTTGGTGGAGGGCAATGTGGGGAGCCCTCCCCAGGCTGCCCTTATGGTTGGGGGTGGTGTCTGGTCCCACATGGACACCCGTGTCATGCTGCCTCCTTGGTGGAGAGCAGCGTGGGGAGTGCACCCCCCAGCTGCTCTCATAGTTGGGGGGTGTTCCACCCAGACAGCCCAGTCAGGTGAGTGCTGCTGAGGAGTGGCTCTGGGAGCCCAGCCCAGCCACTCCCTTTGGCTCCCCACACGGCCAGCACCTCCGGGTGCTGCAGTGGCAGCTGGCCGTTCCTTTGGTGTCTGCTCGCTCCTGTGGGCAGACACGTGCTGCTGGGCTACCTGACGGGCCGCCTGGGCGGAGTGCAACTGCACTCCCCTCTCCTCTCCTCTCCTGCTGAATCGGGGACCCAGGTTGGGGTCTGCTGTCCCCCTAACCATTCCAGGGATTGTGATAGCGCTCCTCACCTTTGGCCTCTTTGTTGAGCCCGGGATGGGGTCTGGTGCCCCTCTGGCCATGTTCACAAGGAGCGTGATGGCACCCCCTGACTTTGTCTTCTGGTGGGGCCTGGGATGAAGTCTGGGGCACCATCGCCACCTTCACTGGAGTGCGACAGAGCTCCCTGGCTTAGTCTTCAGCCACCGGCTCTTCCTCAGCTGGCGGCTATCTTCATGGAGGTCACAACAGCACCCCCTGATTGTTCTCAGTGGGGCCCTGGATTTGTGGTCCAGGGCCCCGGTCCGCCATATTTACAGAGCAACCGTGCTTCTCATCTTCCTTCTCAGTGGGGTCCCGGGATTAGGTCTGGGGCCCGCTAAATTCGTCTTCACAGGTGTCGAGTAGCAGCCCCCAGCTTTGCTTAGTTTTGGGGGAAGGCCCTGGCCAACACTGGGGGCATTGACCAGAGCAGCAGCTGAACCCCACGCACTTGGAAGCTCACTCAGAAGTTGGGCAAAGGTCACAGACCTTCCCCTGTGGACATCTCAAGCCCCCAAGGGCTGATTTTGATGGTTCTGCTGTCATTTCACTCCTGGTGATGAGCATTCTCATTAAGTCTCCTTGCCTAGAAGGGTCCCAGGTTGTAGGGAGCCAGTCCCACTGACTCCCTGCGCCAGCACCTCTTTTAGGTGCCCTCCTTTACTTCTGGGCAGTGGGGTCTCCTTGTGCTAGCCCAGACTTTCCCCCAACTAGTCCTCAGAGGGAGTAAGGGGGAAACTTACCTGGCTCTGGCATGCACATTGAGGGCCTGAAGTCATTCAGGGGCAAAGTCCCTGCCCCAGGGGCAGCCAGGAGTTTCTTCTTTCCAGCTATCCATGACTCCCCTCTGCAGTCCCAGTGTCCAGCAGTGAAGCACAGCCAAGAGAGTGAGCTCTCAGCTGTGCACGACCTTTTAAGTGGAGGCGGAAGTGTCCAGCAGGCCTGCACCTCTGGCCAATCCAGGTGTACCACATCACTTCCTTGTCCCTGTCCCCTCCTTCCTGCACAGTCTTCTGAGATAGCTAACAATTGTTTCATCCTGGACCTAGGACTACATGTGCTCTTAAACTCAGCCCCTCCTTCCTAACTTTCCTTTCAGGGCTTCTCCACCCATTTCCTGGCAGGGGCTGACAGCTGGCTGATTGATGCAAGGCCCTGCTCAGCAGTACTTGACCCTAATCCTGAGCAGAGTCAGAGACAAATGACATTCCTGGATTACCCAAAAGTTGTACAACTATGCTTTTGTAACCTACTGCATCATTCTTTTCATACAGGTTACAGTGTACATTGGTGTGACTCTGGTCTCTGTGGGCCCTAGGGTACCTGAGTTATGCCCTAGGCCACCTTTTCCCATTGACATTACAGTAAAATGACAGTAATCACACTGACTATCCCTCCTCTGTGTACACCCATCTCATGAGGCCTACTCCAGGTCACCACCCACTCTGCATAGTTCCTTCTGTGCCAGGCTCCCTAGGAGACTCCCTCACAGTAAAAGGTCAAAAACCATGTGGTCAAAAAGTGGAAAATCAGGGTGGACCAGATGGTCAGAACCGTCCTGTCACAGGGAGAGACCCAGCAAGCAGGAATACTTTTCATGTATTTTCCTGTTTTAGTTTGAAACAATTCCAATTAATCTTAGTGGTTCGCAATCTGACCTAATTCATGAATACTCATGAGATTGGTTGCAAATTGTGACTTACTACAATTAGGGGCCATCACAGGGATGGTGATCGGGATAGAGTCAGCATACCACCATGTCTATAGCCACTGGTTCAGTATTTTTTTATAACACAGGCCATTTTTCTTAAAGGAAATGAGGCTACTTATCGAAAGTTTTACATTTTTAAAAGATTTTTTGTGAGTAAACAGTGGTCTCCTAGACCGCTGCCTACTCCTCAACAAATGTTTGTTTAATATTCAGAAAGGGAAGTGGTCTCATGGGGACACCATCTGCTTGGCAGATGGTTCACCATCCATTGTTGTGAGCTGTTAAAGTGCAATGCTTTTCAACAGTATTTCAATAATATAACAAATCACTATTTGAAAGGAATGTCTTGAACAAGCCCCATCCAAATTCTAATGCCCTTCTAAATCAATTTTTGTGATCAGTAACCAGTTTTGTGATTCGGTAATTGTTAGAAATGGGGTCTTTGGTTGGCAGTCAGGTTACCCCCTGTCCAAGCAATGACCCTCACTCTAGTCAGGGTAAGTCACACACAATCCAAATTATCCTCTGCCCACCCTCTGGTAGCTTGGCACTGAGCAGTCAGGCTTAACGTAGAAGGCAATGTGTAAAGTATTTGTGCAATAAATCATGCAATAACACAGTATAGCACCACAAAAATGCACTGCACAGAGTCTAGAAAAATATATATTTATCTGGTAAAATGCAGGTCAAAAACAATTAAGATGCAATAATTATATGTTGAAAATATCACTGTAAAAATGATGGAAAGTGTCTTTAGTCTTTTAAAAGCAATCAATGTCTCTTTCAAGCACAAAGTAGCTGGTTTGCGTTCAAAAGCTCCGCAAAGATCCGCAGGGGAGGAGATGCATGGAAAACAGGGAGGTGTGCGTCAATTTCTCAGGCCGCACACTGCGATGCGTCATTTAGTTTTTACGCAGGGATGGCTTTGTGTCGGTTTCCGGTGCTCGTTCATGGTTCCTCTTTGGGTTGTGGGATTTTCGGACACCCCAGGGACGATAAGTGGATTTCCGGTGGATGAAGTCACAGGGGCTGCATCGATCTGGTGGGCATTGCGTGGAAATTTCTACCGCACGGCAGGCGCTGCGTCGATTCCTCTCTGGAAGTTAGGCTGCATCATTCCGGCTCGGCTGTGCATCGATCCAGTGGGCCGTGCGTCTAATTTCTAGTCGCTATGCTGGTGCTGCGTCGATCTTCTCGTTGCAAAGCCGAGCTGCATCGTTACAGTTTGACGTGCGGTGGATGTTGTGCCGCAATGCAGGCTGTGTGCTGTTTCTGGCAGACTGTGCGTAGATTTTTGCTGCACAAGGATTCCTTCTTGTAGAGATGAAGTCTTTTTGGTTCTGAGACTTCAGGGAACAGGAGGCAAGCTCTACCCTTCGAGAGCACTTCTGAGCACAGGCAGAGAGCAGAAAGGCAGCAGGGCAACAGCAAGGCAGCAGTCCTTCACAGAAAGCAGTCAAGTGAGTCATTGGGCAGCCAGGCAGTTCTTCTGGACAGGTTGCAGATTCTGGTTCAGGTTCTCTTATCCAGGAAGTGTCTGAGTTGGTAGGGGCAGAGGCCCTATTTAAATACCCAAATGTACTGTGAAGTGGGGTAGACTTCAAAGAGTGGCTTGAAAGTGCACAAGGTCCCCTTTCAGTTCAATTCTGTCTGCCAGGGTCCCAGTGGGGTGTGTGGCAGTCCTTTGTGTGAGGGCAGGCTACTGTCTTTTGACATGTAAGTGTCAAGTCTTCCACCCTCCCAGCCTAGGAAGACCCATTCAAAATGCAGATGTATGCAAGTGAGGCTGAGTATCCTGTGTTTGGGGTGTGTCTGAGTAAATGCACAAGGGAGCTGTCAACTGTACCCAGCCAGACATGGATTGTAAGGCACAGAAGGATTTAAGTGCAGAGAAATGCTCACTTTCTAAAAGTGGCATTTCTAAAATAGTAGTATTAAATCCAACTTCACCAGTCAGCAGGATTTTGTATCACTATTCTGGCCATACTAAATATGACCTTCCTACTCCTTTCAGATCTGCAGCTACCACTCAAACAGTATAGGAGGGTAGCCCCACTATTAGCCTATGAAGGGAGCAGTCCTCACAACAGTGAATTTAGAAGTTTTACACTACCAGTACATGTAAACTACACAAGTACATGTCCTGCCTTTTGCCTACACAGCACCCTGCCCAATGAGTTACCTAGGGTATACGTTAGGGTTGTCTTATATGTAGAAAAGGGGGAGTTTTAGGCTTGGCAAGTACTTTTAAATGGCAATTTGAATTGGAAGTGAAACTGCACACATAGGCCTTGTAAAGGCAGGCCTGATACAAGGATAAGGAGCTACTCAAGTGGGTGGCACAATCAGTGCTGCAGGGCCACTAGTAGCATTTAGGCCCGTATTTATACTTATTTTGCGCCACATTTGCATATTTTTTTTACGCAAAAGTGGCACAAACTTTCAAAATATAATTGTATTTTGAAAGTTTGCGCCGCTTTTGCGTCAAAAAGTGACGCTAATGCGGCACAAAAAAAGTATAAAAATGGGACTTCATTTACAGGCCCTGGGCACATGTAGTGCACATTACTAGGGACTTACAAGTAAATTCAGTAGTCCAATTGGGTATGATCCAATGTAACTATGTTTAAAGGGAGAGAGCATATGCACTTTAGCACTGGTTAGCAGTGGTAAAGTGTGCAGAGTCTAAAAACCATCAAAAACAGTGTCCAAAAAGTGGAGGGAGGCAGGCAAAAAGTTAGGGGTGACCACCCTAAGGCTGTCAGGTCTACAGTAACTAATCACAAAATAGGTTTACTACATTCCAAAAAACCATTTAGCAGTGACAAAACGTTTGTAACTGGGAAGGTATTACCTACTAGTGGCTCAGCCTCTCAGGAAAGAGAAAATCTCAATTGCAAACCCTGAACAAAAAAACTGAAGGAAGGTTTTTTTTGCCGTATACTCAACAATGCACTACTTAATGAGGAGAGGACATTGGCTGTGTCAAGATATAAATACACAAAGTGGGCAATACCATGACTAGACCAGCTGGCAGGGCACAGCATATCATCAGGAAAAATGTTTTCAACAGGTGTCTATGTCATCGATCAGAACTGAGAGGGTTTTGTTCAGAACATTCTGTGAGGAAAAGAGAAGCCATGGTAACAATTACTAGAAGTTGTTGCCATTATCACTGAGGCATGACGAAAGAAAGTGTCAAAGTCCATGGGTCAGTCAGAGATTGAACATGAGGCCCAAATGATATCTGGATAGTGAAGCCCTGGTAGAGCCAGCCATTGCTCGTATATCACCCTGGGCAGAAAGAAATTTAAGGGGCATATTTATACTTGTTTTGCACAGAATTTGCGTAATTTTTTTTACGCAAATTTGGTGCAAAACTAACTCGATATTTATACTTTGGCGCTAGACCCGTCTAGCGCCAAATTTATGGAGTCAAAGTGATTTCTTGGATGTGGAAACCTACCTTGCATCAGTGAGATGCAAGGTAGGTGTTCCTGTGCAAAAAATGACTCTATGGCCTTAGCACCATATTTATCCCCTGTGCTAAAATCACACATGGGGGAGTAGAGGTCAAATAATGGTGCAAAACTTGCTTTGCACCATTATTTAATGCCTGGATGAGTGAAGGCGTTAGGGGATCTGTGGGCCTATTTCCTTGGTGGAACACCAGGGAATAAGAACACAGGTGCCCTCCCAGGCCCCAGGGACACCCACACCAGAGGTACAGCGGAGGATGGGGTACCCCATCCCAGGTTAGTATAGGTAAGCACAGGTAAGTATTTTTTTTAAAGTGCCATTGGGGGCCGCGAAATAGGCCCCCCTACATGGCACCTGGTGCAATGGCCATGGCCAGGGGAACCTGGTCCCCTGTGCTGGCCTTTGGGGTGGTGGGCAGGACTCCTGTCTTTTCTAAGACAGGAGTCATGTGGTATGGATGGTTTTACATCAGAAAATGACGCTAGGCTGGTTAGAGCCATTTTTATTTTACTCTAACCTGCCTAATATTACTTTTTGGTGCAAACCCTCTTCTCCCATACCGCAGCCCCACCCGGCTAACGTTATTATTTTTTACGCTAGCCTACCCTTTTCACCGGCTTGCACCATTCCATAAATATGGTGCCCTGCTGGTGGACAGAAATGGTGCAAGCCGGTGCTCATCTTTTTGGTGTAAAACTGAGTTAGTGCAGTTTTGCACCAAAAAGTATAAATATGCCCCTTAGTCCCATCACTGATGTTGATGAAAAAAATGAGGTGGTGGGGGCCATTTTTGTATTAACAGACAACCCTCTGAATGATTACATCACAGCAGTGACTGTCCTCTGAATGCAAACATCTCTGTTGCTCTCCAAACTCACATGAAGTACACACAGCTTATCTCTGTCAGTCTGGTGCCAAGTTCCTTCTTGGACCAGTGGAGGTTGTAGGTTTGGGCTGGCAGCGGGTCAGATGGAGATGGGAAGGTCGCTGATGCAGTGTTAAAAAAGGGATTTGAAAAATACATAGCATAACTATATATAAAATAACATATTACGAACCTATAGTCAAACCTACCTCATTACACTGTAAACAATGCAACAAAACAACCTCTAAATTAAACAAGCATTGGCAAAGACAATGAGTCTCACCCTTGAGACTTATTTTGAGAATGTCTTTACGTGATGCTGTAATGCCCAGTGAAGATGCTGTGCAGCATTGCTAAAAAAGTATTAAAGAAAGTACAAAGATACAGCTGTATCATTTTGTAGCTGCTTGCATGTGTGATGTGTGCACCATTACACAGATGCACCTACAAAATAGTGTTGGTACCATTATTTTTTCATTTATGGATCTGAGATTGAGCAGCAAATTAAAAAATTAAAAAACAAAAAAAATGCAGTGCAAAAGTGGAGGGGCTGGCAGAAATTCACAACTGGGCCCTCACCTCCAAAACATAAATACATAAATAAAACATTTTTGAAAAAAAGACTGGATGTAGGGTGTAGGAGTGAAGCAGCATTGAAGCCCATCCTAACATTGGCAAAGCATGAAAAACACGAAAAAGCCAACGGTTAAAGGGGAAGTCAAAATAGCATACTCTCTCTATATTTTTTTTAATGATGGCCTTGGGGTTTCAGCCAAACAAAAGAATGCATATCTGTCAAAAAAAGAAGAATACTAGCATCACCTAGGAAGTGCAACTCCCTGACCATTCTATTGACACTATGGGGGTCATTCTGACCCTGGCGGTCACCGACCGCCAGGGCCAACGACCGCGGAAGCACCGCCAACAGGCTGGCGGTGCTTCTTGGGTACCGCCTCGGTCAGAAAAGGGGAACCGGCGGTTTCCAGCCGGTTTTCACCTGGCCCAGGGAATCCTCCATGGCGGCGCTGCTTGCAGCGCCGCCATGGGGATTCCGACCCCCTTCCTGCCACCCTTTTCCTGGCGGTTGTTACCGCCGGGAACAGGATGGCGGGAACGGGTGTCGTGGGGCCCCTATGAGGATGCAAATGCAGTGTTATTGTTTCAGTGTGTGCCATCTTCTGCATGGGTGTGTTGCCCTATATGGTTGTTATTGCCCTGGCAGCTTAGCCTTGTGTGAGTAGTGATTTGGTGGGCTAGGTGATTGTCTCAAGTGTGCATGCTTTAGTGATGTGTGTCCATGCAGGTCTGTTATGGCGGTCCGTGCAGTGGTGTTATGTGCAGGGCTTGGTATTGGGATGAGTGGGTTGTGATGGTGGGGTGTATGTGAGGTGGTAGGGTGATGGGGTGAGGGTGGAGTTATGTGATGACATTCAGATAGGGGGGTGATAGTAATAAATGAGATGACTTACCAGAGTCCAGTCCTCCTGCTTCTCCTGCCAGGCCCTCGGGATGCATGATTGCCAAGACTTGCTCCTCCCATGTTGTTAGTTGTGGGGGAGAAGGTGGGGGTCCACCGCCAGTCCTCTGTACTGCTATCTGGTGTCTTGCTGCCACAGAATGCATCTTCCCTCTTAGGTCGTTCAACCTCTTCCTGATGTCATCCCTTGTTCTTGCGTGCTGTCCCACGGCGTTGACCCTGTCCACGATCCTCCGCCAAAGCTCCATCTTCCTAGCAATGGATGTCTGCTGCACCTGTGATCCGAATAGCTGTGGCTCTACCCTGATGATTTCCTCCACCATGACCCTTAACTCCTCTTCTGAGAACCTTGGGTGTCTTTGTGGTGCCATGGGTATAGTGTGTGTAGTGTGTGTGAGGGTGTGTGGGGTGATGTGTTGGGGTGTGTGCTGTAAGGTGCGTGGATGGTGTATGGGTAATGGTGGTATGTGACTCTGGTTCTGTGGGTGCTCTTGGTCTGTCTCTCTCAGTTGGCATCATTTTTTCATCATAAGAGGTTGTGGGTATTGTGGGTGTATGTTTTATAGTGTTGTGGGTGTGGTGCGTGTATGTGTGTCAGGTGTGTGTAGTTTGAACTGTCCAATATGGTGTTGTTTTGTATGTGTGTGTGTATTTTGAATGCAGCAGTATGTACCGCCAATGGTTTAACACCTGCGGTGATTATTGGGTCATAATGCTGAGGGCGCGGTTCTGTTGGCGTTACGGTGTGGGTTTTGGTGCCGCCAATTTATCACTGACCTTTGGGCTGGCGGACTTGTGTGTGTGCCTGTATAGTGACGGATTGGCATGTGTGTGTCATAATATGGGTAGCGGTAATCCGCCGCAGTGCCAGTATGTTGGCGGTAAGCGGGACTTGCATGGCGGTAAGCGGGACTTACTGCCAATGCAATAATGAGGGCCATAGTGTCAAGAAAGGAGACAGGTGAGGTAGAGAAAGAAGGGAATTTACACAGCGATACAAAGAGAGAGGGTGAGGGAGAGAAATCTGAGCTAGCAACAGGTGTATGAAAGGTTGAGGGGAGGCAGAGGGATAAAATTTGAGATATGGTGGGTTTATTTGGAGAAGGAGGTGCAGAGAGATGAGACAAGAGGTGACAATAGAGGAAAAAGAGGTATAAATAGAGAAAGAGATGAGGTGAGAAAATAATAAGATAGTGGGAAAGGTGAAGTAGAGGGAAGATCAGAAGTAGAGAGGTGAGATAAAAAATAAATAATGAGATAAATTGTGATATTAGACAGTGAAACAAGTGGAGTAGAGCTAGATGAGATAATGATGGAGACATAAGGTATGGAGAATGAGAGGTCAGGTAGAGAGCGAGATTTGCGAGAAGTTTAAGAATGGCCAGGGTGTAGGAAGATGGAGAGAGATTGAGAGGTGAGTTTAATAGGATGAAATGTTTGAGTGAGATGAGGTACACAGGGGAGAGATACAGGGAGGTGAGGTGGAAACAGCACAGTGAGGTGCAGAGTGAGCTGTGAAGATAGTTGGGGAAGAGGGAGGGCATAGAGAGGTAGAAAATTAGACATAGACACACAGATGTGTAGAGTTTAGATTGTGAGAGGGAAATCCAGATAGAGATTTTTTTGAGAGAGAAATTAGGTAGAGATTGTTGAAACAAAAGGGGATAAGGTACAGAGTTAGGTGGAAAGAAAGTGGGGTCAAGTGAAAGTATTGTAGTAGAAGCTTTTAGGTGAGGTGAGGAAAGAAAGATATGTGAAACAGAATTTTTAAATTGCCAACAACTGATTAATAACAATTTAAAAGAATTTGTATTTGTGCACACTTTCATTAAAGTGAGACTTCTGACTGTTCTAAATACTTACTGAAGGCCCCCTTAGATGTTGGGGTGCCTGAGTACTGTCCACTTTGCCCATGCCTTAAAATGGATCTGGCAGTAAATGATTTTCCTTACATTTAGTACAATTGTTGTTTTTCAAGTGAAGTTGAGTTACTGTGTTGAAAACTACAATATTTCACTTCTCTGTGCGTGAATGTCTGTAGCACAGCAAAAGGCTGGTGCAAACATCTCTCTTTTAAATGTGGAAAAGATGTAGGCACACAAGCCAGATTTATGGGCTTTGTGGTGACCGGCGGTGCAGGGTCACCTTGCTGTGCTGCTCTGCCTCACAGGCAAAGGACAGGAATGTGTTGTATTTATCCAGAATGCAGCACACTTGGAAAGAGGAAAAACAAGGAGAAATAAAGATATTTCTCCTTGTTGCACCTCCCCTGGGAAGGCTTAAGGTTTTGGCACATTCCCATGTTTACAAGCTATTGTAAATCTGGGGATGCGTCAAAATCCATAGGTGTTGTGTGGGAACCACCACTGCAACGCCCTTGCAGCAATTTGCTCTGCCGTGCCTTACCCCATATTTCTGAGTCCATTGAAAGCCACACAAAGTGGCTTTGTGTGGCCTCATAGAAAAGGTATGAGCTGCCTTTCATCACACTGTTTCCTCATTATTCCTCATTTAATGTTAATTCAACAATATCGTGATTGGTGCCAGTTGTAGTAACATGGGTATTGAATCATGGTGTTATCAAATGACCAAGCTGTAGATTTATTCCACATTTGCAATTTGGTGGCAGCCTATATTGTGGAGTTGTTGTATGTGCATGATATTTTAGTATTATATCTAAAATGTCTGCTGATTATTATTAACTCTCCCTCTTTTCAGATATATTTAATATGTTAGTGAGCTTTTGTCTAAGCAGGTGCAGAAATGGCCAGATTCACAAAAAGTGGCACAGTGCGATGCTGCGCCAAATATAGGCAGTGGCAAAATTGACAGCGCCACTCTGCGTCACTTTTCAAATGCAGGGATGCCCCGTATTTCTTAGAATATGGCACACCCATGCGTTTCACCCTGGGCTGGCTCTAAATTTAGCTGCCTAGTGCCAACACAGGCATCCTTGCACCATCATGCAAGGATGTCTGCGATGAGGGGTTTGATTGTTTATGTGCAGGAAGGTGTCCCTTCCTGCACAGAAATAATCACTAATGGCGATTTAGCACTTCTGTGTGTGCTGCAGAAAGCAGCACACACAGAAGTGCCAAAGAGTCATTTTGACACCTTCCTGCACATAAACAATCATTACTGCCATTTTGCTCTTCCTATGTATGTCTATGCTTAACGCCACCTTGTAAATATTGCGCAGGGCATAGCGCCACCGGAGCATCATGTAAAGTGTCACTCCGGTGGTGCTAGTGGCTCAAAAATATGCACCCTAGTGTTTTTGAAATGCTCATTTCTCCTTGGCAATGCTTAAAACGTGCCTGTATGCTTAGTTTTCCAGCAGACATTGCCCTGCTAGTACTGTTGCTTTCATTGTTTTCATTCTCTTCAGCGTTTTCCTCCCCTCCACCGTTTACGTTAAACAGTATTCTCCAGGAAGAACAATAAAGATATTTCACGGATAAAATATTAAATAGATACAGACTAATGAGAACAGCATTGGAAGTTCTCTGTGCCACTAAGCTTCAAACAAAGGATGCCTTTGAAATCTTACCTTTGATGCACATCTCGTACTTTGCACATAAATAATAAAGGTACTTTCATTTGGAAAAAAACGCACCTCTAAAAAGCTACATTTCAGTCAATTGCTTTGGAAAAGCCAGACCATTATTATTTTCCTACATACATAGAGAGATTACATAGGCAGAATTCCACCATTCATAGAAACAACATTGCAACCATAAACCACCCACTCGAGCACAGTAGGCACAGCTTCGTGCTGTTTTTTTCATGATATGGTTTAAGGTCTGTACAAATTGCACTAAAGCAAAGTGGACAACAGGCTGACTTCATGCAAAATGCAAAAATGTCTTAAGGATTTTATGGACCATGTGCACAGATATATTTTGGGCTGCTCCTTTGGAACATTTGGACATAATCTTCACTGACATCTTCATGAATTTGCAGTAGATCCAACACATCGTCTCGGCCACGTAGTTTCTAGGAAGCAACTGCCATTAACTTCATAAAAATGTTCATCAGTCACTTTCACCTTAGAATTCATCGAGAAAATTGGAGATCTGAAAAGCAATTTACCAATCATGTGCTCTAAAAATAGCATTTTCTTTTTTACCTCAGGAGCACCTTAGCCATCATGTACTACAACAATATCCTTCCTTTTTACTTTAAAATCCCAGGCACTTCCTCGAATAAGGCAAGAAAAGAAGTGCAGAGTTACCTTGATGAACCCAGGAAACAGCCCACACCAATACTCTTCTCTGATAATCTACCACCAACTACGTAGCACCTAACATAATCAATAAAAATCCACTGACCCATACTATGTTTGCTTCGTCTTGCACTTGAAAAATATCATGAAGCTCACAAATGACTTAAAATTCGAGGTCAGCACCCTCCTACACACAGTTAACCTCATCCCGAAAGTGAGTGTAGACCCTCACAGCCTCCTGAGTGTGATATTTTGAAAACCAATGCTCTCTACATCATGATGTGCCCCCTGATCTCACTGTCAACAAGTAAGGAAAGAAACAGCATAAATGCAGTTATATTCAATGAAATCTCTGCTCTTTCCACAGAAACTTCCCAAACTGCTGCTCTGAAGGAACGGATGTGCCCTGCTGTGCTGACATGGTGCCTGCTGCACTCTTGCCTGAGTGAGAGGAGAACTGGATCTGCAACTACGTACTTTAACCCAGGACCACAGTGTGACTCCATAGTCCAGTATGCTGTCCTCCTGATATGAGCCTCAGTGACATAAAAGGCTCCCAACATCCCGAACCAGCCCCTGGACCCAGCTACAATGAGATCAATGCCTCCAAGTGGTGCCCCCCAGGTCGTGGACCCTTGATGTGGCTCAAAGGAGGTAAATTCAAGCTTTTGGGCTCTTTACAACCATGAATGGGCTGGTTCACACCAAGACCGCGCTGCTCGCACTGCGATTGAATGCAAAGCTCTAGCATTCACCTCTTCACGCTACAATGCTGTGATGCTGGCGAGCTCTTCATGCTACGGGCACAGCCTCGTGTGAGGCTTTCCCTACTCCTCGCAGCACCCTCCATCGCTAATGGGACTTTTGGCACATATTTGAGAAGGTAAACTTCAGCAAGCCTAACCTGGTGACTGTAGCTGACCTGTACTCCATTGCGGTTGGCTAAAAAATGTGACTTGTACTTTGTCCAGCACAACCAGATATCCTGTGTTGGTATTTTGTAATTTTTGGTGCTATTTTCACTTTAATCATTAGGAATTCATATCTGTGGTTCTACTGACTGGATTTTTATTGTGTTGGTCTTAATTTATTTATTACATTTTGCTCTACTTTCCTAACTTGGTGTGGAATCTTTTTTGTGTGGTGTCTTCAGTGTTTTACTGTTTGAAGTGTTGCAAAAATACTTTACACACTGCCTCAAAGCTAACCCTTCCTGCTCTGTGACAAGCTACCAGGGGGTTAAGCACAGTTGATTTGAGGATTGCCTGTGCCTTACCCTGTTTTCTGCTAGACCAGGGCTCACACCCCAGTCAAACAACAATCCATTTCTCAAAACTACCTTTAAATTGTCAGCCCAGGATACCCCCAACTAAAAGGCCCAATTGAGCCCATAGAAAATAATCTGGGCATATTAATGATTTGACCCTTCACTGCTCCTGTGTTTCCAGCTATACCTGATTTGAACCTGTCTGATGATGTGACTTTATAGTATTGCAATTTATTTGCTGTCTCAACAACTTCCATTGAAGGTTCTCTTCTGTTTGGGCTGTATACTATTATTCTGAAGGTGGATACAGGTGGAGCCTCCTGGTTTTTGCACCAGGGGTAAGTGCTCTGCATGTGACATGGGGGCGGGTCAGTGGGCAAGGGCTGTCCCCATTGAATAGTGACATGTGATGAATTACCTATGACAGATTTGACTGTTTTAACTCTGTGGACAAAATTGTAAGTGATTCTTATTTACGGGAGCATTACCAGGTTACACACCAGGGTCATTTCTTGCAAGTTTCTGGTAGTGGGACACTGGTAGGGGTCTCCCCTAATCCTAACCTGGCAAGGACATACTAATTCAAAAGAGGAGAAGGATTTAATATGGTGAAGCATACAAGAGTTGCAAACTTGAGGGGTAACATTTATGCAACTTCATTGTTTGTCCACAGAGCAAAACTATGCATATTTCAAGTCAAATCAGCACTGGCAAGAACAGGTCATAGTTGTCAGTCATGCAATAGCTCTGGGCTTGTAACTGGGCCTCTGACCTCTGAGAAGGAGGTAGTTGTTGCACCTAAAGAAGAAGGGCAGGATATAGGAATGAACACAGCAGGCCTCTTTCAAGATGTGGCTGGGCGCAATAGGACCCCAAAGACAGGTAAGAATGATCTAAGGAGTCTATTGATAACAGTGCTGTAACTGTAGATGGAAAAGGCAATGGAAAGGGGCTGGAAAAAAAAGATCAGCTTCAGGAAGATAGCAACATGATTGCACTACAATGTAAAACTAAGGACTACCCGCTATTTTTAAAGGGAAAATCTGTACTTGGGGCATCAAAGGTCACTTCAACCTTCTGGGTCAGCCCATCCCACAGCTCTTTCATCAGACCCCAAGCTCAGATACTAGGTCATCACATCCCCGGCTGATTCCACCTGCTAGCTCGCAGTTATCTAGTCCTGACTGGTTTTGGCCTCAAGACTTGATAATTCTCCAGTCACAGGAGTCACTACAGTCAAGTTGGCAACATGGTGGCAGGGGAACAGTGCAGTGGCATTTTAAAGTTACACTGAATTTAATTATGGATGAATTTAGGGACATGAAAGTCTCACAAGCTAATTGCAGCCCTGCATCAATGTTTGTCTAAGATTGGAAAAGCAATGGAGAACTTTCCGCAAACAATGCAGGAAGCTGATTCCAAAATTTCACATATTGAAGAACATATCACTGCAATGCAGGACAAAGTCAATCATGTGACAAAGCAGAAGGCTTTCTTGGGGAGTAAAATTAAAGACTCTGAGAGCCACTCCAGTTGATCCAATCTGTGCCTCATGGCTGTTCACAGGGTTGTAAGGGCCAACATGTTGCTCAGTGGGTCAAATAATTTTTTAAGAGTCATGCCCTGCCAGAGTATGCCATAGGCCTGTCAATAATACAGGCTCACAGGGTCCTGGCACAGCCATTTACGAACTCAAAACTGCCATGCACAATTCAGGTCAATTGTTCGGATTATTGTTTAAAAGAGCAAATATTAGCCAAAGAAACAGAAAAGAGACAGTTTACAACTAATGGCATTACTCATTGTCTATTGTTTCCTGATATGTTGCAGTGGAAGCATGCCGTCACAAGGAATTAGTCAAAATGTTGTATTTGTTCAAAGTTCAGGGAGCCCAGGCTGCAATTGCTCAACAGTCAAAACTCAGAGGTCTGGTCAAAGGGCAGCTCCATTTCATTACCAATTTGGCGGAAGCTCAAGAGTTGTTATGAAAGATTTCTAACTGGTAACATTTGGAATTGTAACTGGTGTTTTGGGTTGTGGGAGAGCAGGGGTTGGTTGTCTTCTAGAGATGTTCTACCATGGCACCCAGGGTGGAAGATCAGAGTGGCAAGAGGGGTATTGAAGGCTCCTACCCTCTTGCATAGATTTGGGGTTGTGTGAGGTCACGGGAGGCAGGGTTTTAGGGAGTCTGTTGAGTGGTGCGATACACAAGGAGTAAAAATGAGCAGAATCAATGGAATTTTAGAACCACTAGGATGGATTGATGGCAGAAGGGTTCTCTCTCAAAGAAAGTCATCGGGATATGAGCCTTAAAGTTAGGATTTTATCCTGTAATGTTAATGGTATCTTTAACAATCAGAAGTATTAGATAGTTGACTTTTTTTTCCCAACACATTTTATTTCTTCAGGAGACTCATTTGAAAAATAATTCCCGAAGCTTTTTTATGCTTTTTTATTTTGCTTCAGCCGGTTTGGCGGTGAGCGGGGTAGCAATTTATCTTGGTAAATCAGTGGATTGGGTGGTTACTCAAGTTCAAAGGGACCTGAATGTTAGATGGATCTGGCTTTCTCTTAGCGTAAATGGTCTCCCTCTGAATGTGGTAAATTATTACGCCCCAGTAGCAATTGATTCAAAAGCAATTTGACAGCTTAATAATATTGTCATGGCAGTGGTTGGTCCAATTATTTATGAGGGCAATTTTAATTTTGTTCAAGATTTAGCTTGGGATACATCTAATAAAGCGAAAAAACAATTGAAGCTGCATACCAAAAAGGTGATGGGTGGAATAAAGCAGGATCATCAATTGATTGACCAATGGCATAGAGATCATGTGGGTGTCTCCCGATATACTTGTTTTACACGCCCTTTTCAATCAGTGACCCGGATAGACTATTTTCTCATTTCATGCTCCCTGAAATGTACAGATTCAAATATTTGGGCTAATTCATTGTTAGACCACTCCTTCGTCATTGTAGAAATCAAACTAGAGACAAGAAGAAGGAGAGGTCTAGGTGGCAGATGGATTGTAGCCTCCTTGCCTATTATGAATGGCTATCGAGTGTGAAAACGTTAATTTTGGAGTTTTTTTCAGTTGAATACGGGTGCAGCCTATTTGTTTTCAATTTGAGTAGCCTAAGGCAACCATCCAAGGGTGGATGATAGCACTGTTGGCTCTATAAGCTAAAAATTGCACACTGCCTATAGCTGAGTTCCAGTCTGCTGTTGATGTCGTTCTCGAGATGAGCCGTTGCTATCAGGCGTCACAATGGTAAAAATAAAATATGCAGCTGGCCAAAGCTAAATATAAGCTTAGGGTGTTTTTTTTTTTTTTTTATATTAGAGGACATTAAGGGGGTGATTCTGACCGCGGCGGACGGCGGTCGCCGCCCGCCACGCGGTTCCCGCCGAAAGACCGCGGCGGTCATTCTGGCTTTCCCACTGGGCTGGCGGGCGACCGCCGAAAGTCCGCCCGCCAGCCCAGCGGGAAACACCCTTCCCACGAGGACGCCGGCTCAGAATTGAGCCGGCGGTGTGGGAAGGTGCGACGGGTGCAGTTGCACCCGTCGCGAATTTCAGTGTCTGCTAGGCAGACACTGAAATTCTTTTTGGGGCCCTCTTACGGGGGCCCCTGCAGTGCCCATGCCATTGGCATGGGCACTGCAGGGGCCCCCAGGGGCCCCGCGGCACCCCCTACCGCCATCCTGTTCCCGGCGGGAGAACCGCCAGGAACTGGATGGCGGTAAGGGGTGTCAGAATCCCCATGGCGGCGGAGCGCGCTCCGCCGCCATGGAGGATTCTCAAGGGCAGCGGAAAGTCGGCGGGACACCGCCGACTTTCTGTTTCTGGCCGCGGCTGAACCGCCGCGGTCAGAGTGCCCAGCGGTGCACCGCCAGCCTGTTGGCGGTGCTACCGCCGACCTCCGCCATGGCGGTAATTACCGCCAGGGTCAGAATGACCCCCTAAGAGTTTGAGGGTGTTTCAACAGCGGGTTTATGAGGAGAGCCAGATGGTTGGCAAATTTCTTGTGTGGTCAACACAGGTGAAGCTTGAGGCTGCTTTAGTTACCGAGCTTCAGAAGCCATGATCAGGTGTAGTAGTCTCCAGTAGGGACGAGGTATCAAACTTTTTTTGCAGCACTATAACAATTTGTCTGAGAGCAAATATTCGGTCTCTGAGGAGAGTATAACATAATATTTTCAGTCCATCATGCTGCCACAATTGTCAAACTTGCAGCTAGAGAAAATGACCATAGATATATCAGTAGCTGAGATCCAGTAATCCATTGCCACTATGCCATCTGGGAAGGTTTTTGGCAATGACAGCCCTCCAAGTTTTTCAAAGTTTTAGCCACTGAGCTTGTACCTTTTCGGAGGAGCTTTTCAATTTTATAAAGGAAGGAGTATTTGTAAATTCAGATCTAGCTGGAACAGTGGAAATAAACAGGGAGACACGCCAGAGGTGTCCTCGTTCAACAGTCTTATTTGTATTTTTTTATAGAATCCTTGTCAGTGAGGATCCAGAGAGATTTGGGGATAGAGACTCCAATAGAGGGGATGTCAAAATTACAATTATTTGCTGATGACATCATCCTATACTTCAGCCCAGAAGAGCTGAACATTCAAAGGGTGTTGGGTGAGCTTGACCAGTTCCAATTGATCAGAGGATATAACATCAACCACAATAAAACAGAATTGCTTTTATGTAATACCTCTGTAACTAATCTCCCTTCCAGTCTTCAACAGCAGGCTTGTTCTCGTAATCCGATCTGGTATTTGTGGGTATAAGTTACTAATTGTTACTTAGGCCCATATTTATACTTTTTGACGCTAAACTGCGCTAACGCAGTTTAGCGTCAAAAAATTTAGCGCCGTCTAACGCCATTCTGAAGCGCCATGCGGGCGCCGTATTTATGGAATGGCGTTAGCCGGCGCAAGCAGACCGGCGCTGCCTGGTGTGCGTGGAAAAAAACCACGTAGACCAGGCAGCGCCGGCGTTGGGAAAAAATGACGTTAGGGCGTCTTAAAATGGGGCAAGTCAGGTTGAGGCAAAAAAATCGTCTTAACCCGACTTGCGCCATTTTTTAACGACGCCCATCCCCCATCAACATAACTCCTATCATTGTAAAGATAGGAGTCATGCCCCCTTGCCCAATGGCCATGCCCAGGGGACTTCTGTCCCCTGGGCATGGTCATTGGGCATAGTGGCATGTAGGGGGGCACAAATCAGGCCCCCCTATGCCACAAAAAAAAAAAAAAAAATACTTACCTGAACTTACCTTAATGTCCATGGGATGGGTCCCTCCGTCCTTGGGTGTCCTCCTGGGGTGGGCAAGGGTGGCAGGGGGGGTCCCTGGGGGCAGGGGAGGGCACTCTGGGCTCATTTTGAGCCCACTTGTCCCTTAACGCCATGCCTGACCCAGGCGTTAAAAAGCGGCGCAAATGCGCCGTTTTTGGCCACGCCCACTCCCGGGCGTCATTTTTGCCCGGGAGTATAAATACCACGTAAAGGCCTGGGAGTCATTTTTTAAGACGGGAACGCCTCCCTTGCATATCATTAACGCAAGGAAGGGGTTCACGCTAAAAAATGACGCACACTCCAGGCACTTTGGCGCCCGAAGCGTCTAACGCCATAGTATAAATATGGCGTTAGTTGGCGTTAGTTTAGCGTCGAATTTGCGTCGAAAAAAACGACGCAAATTCGGCGCAACCAGAGTATAAATACGGCCCTTAGAGCTTTATCAATTAATGTTAGAAATGGGGTTTTTGGTTGGCAGTCAGGTTACCCTCTGTCCAAGCAAAAGCCCTCACTCTAGTCAGGGTAAGTCACACACTATCCAAGATTATCCTGTGCCCACCCTCTGGCAGCTTGGCACGAGCAGTCAGGCTTAACTCAGAAGGCAATGTGTAAAGTATTTGTGCAATAAATCATACAATACCACCATATAGCACCACAAAAATACACCACACAGCGTTTAGAAAAATATATAATATTTATCAGGATAATTGTAGGTCAAAAAGAATAAAGTTGCAATATGAATTTGTAAAGATATCACTGAAAAGTGATATAAAGGCCCATATTTATACTTTTTGACGCTAAACTGCGCTAACGCAGTTTAGCGTCAAAAAATTTTGCGCCGTCTAACGCCATTCTGAAGCGCCATGCGGGCGCCGTATTTATGGAATGGCGTTAGCCGGCGCAAGCGGACCGGCGCTGCCTGGTGTGCGTGGAAAAAAACCACGTACACCAGACAGCGCCGGCGTAGGGGGAAAATGGCGTATGGGCGTCTTAAAATGGGGCAAGTCAGGTTACGTCGAAAAAATCGTCGTAACCCGACTTGCGCCATTTTTTTTCGACGCCCATCCCCCATCAACATGACTCCTATCATTGTAAAGATAGGAGTCATGCCCCCTTGCCCAATGGCCATGCCCAGGGGACTTATGTCCCCTGGGCATGGTCATTGGGCATAGTGGCATGTAGGGGGGCACAAATCAGGCCCCCCTATGCCACCCAAAAAAAAAAAAATATATATAAAAAATAATACTTACCTGAACTTACCGGAATGTCCCTGGGGTGGGTCCCTCCATCCTTGGGTGTCCTCCTGGGGTGGGCAGGGGTGGCAGGGGGGGTCCCTGGGGGCAGGGGAGGGCACTGTGGGCTCATTTTGAGCCCACTTGTCCCTTAACGCCATCCCTGACCCAGGCGTTAAAAAGCGGCGCAAATGCGCCGTTTTTGGCCACGCCCACTCCCGGGCGTCATTTTTGCCCGGGAGTATAAATACCACGTAAAGGCCTGGGAGTCATTTTTTAAGACGGGAACGCCTCCCTTGCATCTCATTAACGCAAGGAAGGGGTTCACGCTAAAAAATGACGCACACTCCGGGCACTTTGGCGCCCGAAGCATCTAACGCCATAGTATAAATATGGCGTTAGTTGGCGTTGGTTTTGCGTCGAATTTGCGTCGAAAAAAACGACGCAAATTCGGCGCAAACGGAGTATAAATACGGGCCAAAGGCCCATATTTATACTTTTTGACGCTAAACTGCGCTAACGCAGTTTAGCGTCCAAAAATTTTGCGCCGTCTAACGCCATTCTGAAGCGCCATGCGGGCGCCGTATTTATGGAATGGCGTTAGCCGGCGCAAGCGGACCGGCGCTGCCTGGTGTGCGTGGAAAAAAACCACGTACACCAGACAGCGCCGGCGTAGGGGGAAAATGGCGTATGGGCGTCTTAAAATGGGGCAAGTCAGGTTACGTCGAAAAAATCGTCGTAACCCGACTTGCGCCATTTTTTTTCGACGCCCATCCCCCATCAACATGACTCCTATCATTGTAAAGATAGGAGTCATGCCCCCTTGCCCAATGGCCATGCCCAGGGGACTTATGTCCCCTGGGCATGGTCATTGGGCATAGTGGCATGTAGGGGGGCACAAATCAGGCCCCCCTATGCCACCCAAAAAAAAAAATATATATATAAAAAATAATACTTACCTGAACTTACCGGAATGTCCCTGGGGTGGGTCCCTCCATCCTTGGGTGTCCTCCTGGGGTGGGCAGGGGTGGCAGGGGGGGTCCCTGGGGGCAGGGGAGGGCACTGTGGGCTCATTTTGAGCCCACTTGTCCCTTAACGCCATCCCTGACCCAGGCGTTAAAAAGCGGCGCAAATGCGCCGTTTTTGGCCACGCCCACTCCCGGGCGTCATTTTTGCCCGGGAGTATAAATACCACGTAAAGGCCTGGGAGTCATTTTTTAAGACGGGAACGCCTCCCTTGCATCTCATTAACGCAAGGAAGGGGTTCCCGCTAAAAAATGACGCACACTCCGGGCACTTTGGCGCCCGAAGCGTCTAACGCCATAGTATAAATATGGCGTTAGTTGGCGTTGGTTTTGCGTCGAATTTGCGTCGAAAAAAACGACGCAAATTCGGCGCAAACGGAGTATAAATACGGGCCAAAGGCCCATATTTATACTTTTTGACGCTAAACTGCGCTAACGCAGTTTAGCGTCAAAAAATTTTGCGCCGTCTAACGCCATTCTGAAGCGCCATGCGGGCGCCGTATTTATGGAATGGCGTTAGCCGGCGCAAGCGGACCGGCGCTGCCTGGTGTGCGTGGAAAAAAAACACGTACACCAGACAGCGCCGGCGTAGGGGGAAAATGGCGTATGGGCGTCTTAAAATGGGGCAAGTCAGGTTACGTCGAAAAAATCGTCGTAACCCGACTTGCGCCATTTTTTTTCGACGCCCATCCCCCATCAACATGACTCCTATCATTGTAAAGATAGGAGTCATGCCCCCTTGCCCAATGGCCATGCCCAGGGGACTTATGTCCCCTGGGCATGGTCATTGGGCATAGTGGCATGTAGGGGGGCACAAATCAGGCCCCCCTATGCCACCCAAAAAAAAAAATATATATATAAAAAATAATACTTACCTGAACTTACCGGAATGTCCCTGGGGTGGGTCCCTCCATCCTTGGGTGTCCTCCTGGGGTGGGCAGGGGTGGCAGGGGGGGTCCCTGGGGGCAGGGGAGGGCACTGTGGGCTCATTTTGAGCCCACTTGTCCATTAACGCCATCCCTGACCCAGGCGTTAAAAAGTGGCGCAAATGCGCCGTTTTTGGCCACGCCCACTCCCGGGCGTCATTTTTGCCCGGGAGTATAAATACCACGTAAAGGCCTGGGAGTCATTTTTTAAGACGGGAACGCCTCCCTTGCATCTCATTAACGCAAGGAAGGGGTTCACGCTAAAAAATGACGCACACTCCGGGCACTTTGGCGCCCGAAGCGTCTAACGCCATAGTATAAATATGGCGTTAGTTGGCGTTGGTTTTGCGTCGAATTTGCGTCGAAAAAAACGACGCAAATTCGGCGCAAACGGAGTATAAATACGGGCCAAAGTGTCTTTAGTCTTTAGAAAGTAAACAGAGTCTCTTTCAAACACAAAGTACCTGGTTTCTGGTGGAAAATCTCCTCAGAGGGCCACAAAGGAAGAGGTGCGTGGAAAAAGGGTGTGTGCGTCGATTTCTCCCCAGCACACCCGGACTTGCGTCGTTATTTTCCACGCGGGGAAGTCGGGCGTCGTTTTCCGGCGCGCGGACAGTCTCTTTCTGTGGATCGCGGGGGTTACCAGATGTCCCGGGTCTGTGCGTGGATTTTCCTGCTTGTTCTCCGGCTGCGCGTCGGTCTGCGGGGCTGCGCGTCGAAATTACGATCTCACGGCAGGCGTCGCGTCGATTTCTCCTCTAGACTTCGATCTGCGGGGCTGCGCGTTGAAATTACGATCTCACGGCAGGCGTCGCGTCGATTTCTCCTCTAGAGGTCGGGCGGCGTTGTCCTTGCGAGGCCGTGCGTCGGATCTTCGATCGTCCCAAGAGCGTCGCGTCGATCAGCGTCGGAGTGCGGTGTTTTTCTCGCCGCGAAACAAGCTGTGCGTCGAAATTTTCGGCGCACGGAGCGTCCAAGTGAAAGAGGGAAGTCTTTTTGGTCCTGAGACTTCAAGGAACATGAGGCAAGCTCTATCCAAGCCCTTGGAGAGCACTTTCACAGCCAGACAAGAGTTCAGCAAGGCAGCAGGGCAACAGCAAGGCAGCAGTCCTTTGTAGAAAGCAGGCAGGTGAGTCCTTTGAGCAGCCAGGCAGTTCCTCTTGGCAGGATGTAGGTTCTGGTTCAGGTTTCTTCTCCAGCAAGTGTCTGATGAGGTAGGGCAGAGGCCCTGTTTTATACCCAAATGTGCCTTTGAAGTGGGGGAGACTTCAAAGAGTGGCTAAGAAGTGCACCAGGTCCCCTTTCAGTTCAATCCTGTCTGCCAGGGTCCCAGTAGGGGGTGTGGCAGTCCTTTGTGTGAGAGCAGGCCCTCCACCCTCCCAGCCCAGGAAGACCCATTCAAAATGCAGATGTATGCAAGTGAGGCTGAGTACCCTGTGTTTGGGGTGTGTCTGAGTGAATGCACAAGGAGCTGTCAACCAAGCCCAGCCAGACGTGGATTGTAAGGCACAGAAGGATTTAAGTGCAAAGAAATGCTCACTTTCTAAAAGTGGCATTTCTAGAATAGTAATATTAAATCCGACTTCACCAGTCAGTAGGATTTTGTATTACCATTCTGGCCATACTAAATATGACCTTCCTGCTCCGTTCAGATCAGTAGCTGCCACTTCAACAGTGTATGAGGGCAGCCCCAATGTTAGCCTATGAAGGGAGCAGGCCTCACATTAGTGTAAAAACGAATTTAGGAGCTTTACACTAACAGGACATATAACTACACAGGTACATGTCCTGCCTTTTACCTACACAGCACCCTGCTCTAGGGGTTACCTAGGGCACACATTAAGGGTGACTTATATGAAGAAAAAGGGGAGTTCTAGGCTTGGCAAGTAATTTTAAATGCCAAGTCGAGGTGGCAGTGAAACTGCCCACACAGGCCTTGCAATGGCAGGCCTGAGACAAGGAAAAGGGGCTACTTAAGTGGGTGGCACAACCAGTGCTGCTGGCCCACCAGTAGCATTTAATTTACCAGCCCTATGCACATAAAGTGCACCTTACTAGGGACTTATAAGTAAATTAATAGTCCAATCAGGTATGATTCAGGGTTACCATGTTTTAAGGGAGAGAGCATACGCACTTTAGCACTGGTTAGCAGTGGTAAAGCGCGCAGAGTCTAAAAACCAGCAAAAATGAGGTCAGAAAAAGAAAAGGAGGAAGGCAAAAAGTTTGGGGATGACCCTGTCAAAAAGCCAGGTCCAACATGACCCCCTCCCAGCCTAAAGCCAGGGTAGACTAATCAACACTCTGATGGACTTCCCTGCTTAAGGCGATAGAACATGGACAATGGCCCAGTACTGCAGGGGCACTCGCCAGTTCTACGCCTTTCTGAACTCAGTGAGGCTTCTTTGTCTATACTCTCTGGGGCCACTGATCTGGCCCATGGGGAACCCTTCTCATCACCGGAGGACCCCATCTGTACAGCTCCTAACTTTAATTTGCTTACAGATGCATCCCAGTATGCAGACAGTATCACCATGGCCAACAAAGTGATGTGGCCCATTCCATTCCTTGGGTCTGACTTCTGTCCCCAACCCAGGGAAAACTCTGCCCACAAGGACAGAAACCAACAGATGCCACTGACAGCTGTCAGTGTTATGAGCCAGGCCCCTGACCATCCACTGCTAGGTGGAGACCCTGAGGGGGGCCGTTGGCTGAGCTTCTCCTCCAACTGGGGGGCTGGTAGGGAGCTCCCAAGGGATTCCTGTAGCATCCCAGAATGGGGGGTAGTAACCCCAGGGGTCTTGCACACCTTCTCCACTCTCACCAGGCCAGGGGTGGGTCCCTGATACTGGTCCCTCAGCCCAGGGTCTGTACTCTGAGGCTGAACAGAGG
Organism: Pleurodeles waltl; assembly: GCF_031143425.1. Classification (NCBI taxonomy): domain Eukaryota; kingdom Metazoa; phylum Chordata; class Amphibia; order Caudata; family Salamandridae; genus Pleurodeles; species Pleurodeles waltl. The sequence continues at coordinate 252,862,092 of NC_090443.1, forward strand.
GCAGGGGTGAGTCCTTCCTCCCCGTGCCTCCCCATCGGGGCTTACATATCCTCCTCTGGGGAGTGGTACTGCCAGACATCTGAACTGTTAGGGCACCCTTGGGGGTTGGCCCTCTCAGCTCTCCTGACACTAAGGGAAACTCATTCCCCAGAATGCAGTCAATGGGCAGCTGGGGACTAACTATGACCCGCCTCTGGGTCACCTCCCCACCCCACTCTAGGGACACCCGGGCCATGGGGCGGAAGAAATCTTCCCCAATGGCTGGAGTCACTCTACACACCTGTCCGGTGTACTGCTCTGGTGACACTAGTCTCTCCACAATCATGGTAAGACTAGCCCCTGTGTCTCTCAGAGCGGTGACTGGGATCCCATTCACTCCCACCTGGTGGAAGTGACGACTCCCACCCTCAGGGATCACCAGTTTACCCTCTGAGTCCACCTCCCAACTAAAGGAGATGAAGGCATGGTCTACGACCTGCCCCTGGGGACTACATTCCCCTAAGGCCACATGGGCCACCCCTGTAGAGGTCCCAATATTGGGTGAGTTCTTTGGACAGACAGAGTCCCCCTTCCTGTGTCCTATCTGGGAACACTCAAAGCAGCGGGGTTGGGAATGGGATGCTTTGGGCCACTGCCCACCAGAACCCCCACCCTGTTTCTCAGATGAGGTATGGGAACCCTTTCTTCCCCCCTTACTCTGGGACTCGTCTGGGTCATTTCTAACCTCCCCCTCACTTTGTTGGGGGGAACCGGAACTAGCCTTCTCGGGGTCACTCCCAGATACCTTTTTGGACACTCTGGTGCTTGCCCAGAGGTCCGCCTCCTCAGCAAGCTTCCTGGGATCAGTCAGCTTACTATCCACTAAGTGCTGGCACAACTCTGTAAAAGTAGTATTAAGCATATGCTCTCTCAGAATCAAGTCATATAACCCTTTATAATCAGCTACTTTGTTGCCCCGCACCCATCCATTCAGTGCCTTACTGGAGAAGTCAAAGAAATCTACCCATGTTTGTGTGGTTTGTTTGGTGCTGTCCCTGAACCTCTGACGGTATCCCTCAGGGGTCAGCCCAAACTTGGCAAGTAAAGTGGCTTTCTGAAGTGGGTATGTGTTTTGATCAGGTTGATCCAATGTGAGGAGTGTATCCCTCCCCAATGGTGGTACATAACCCCACATAGCTACCCCCCATTGCCCTTCAGGAACCTCATGAGCCCTTAGTGCAACTTCATAAGCAGCTAACCATTTATCTATGTCATCTCCCACCACAAAACTGGGCACCACATTTTTGGGTATACGAACCTTCTTTTCTCCAGCAGGTCCTGTCAGTATGCTGCCACCATTATTGCTGGATTCAGACTGTCTTGCCTTGATCTCCAGCTCCTTGAGACTCAGTTCATGAGCCAACAATAGTTTCTTTTCAGCCAAAGCTCTTTCAGCTTCCACCTGTTTGGCTGCTCTTTCAGCTTCCGCTTGTTTGGCTGCCCTTTCAGCTTCAATCTGTTGGGCTGCTCTTTCAGCCTCAGCTTGTTTGGCTTCTCTCTCTGCCCTTCTCTCCTCCTGTTGAGCCTCAATTTTCAATTTTGCCATTTGCAATTGGAACTCCCTTTCCTCTCTCCTTTCCTCTGCGGTCAGGCTTTGCATAGAGACACTGCTCCCTGGTCTGGAAGGGGGCACAATTGCAGTGGTAACACCATCCACAGATAGTGAAAATTCCTCTGAGGTGCCATTTTCTGGCTCCTCTTCCTCATCATCCTCTAAATGGGCTTCTGCCCAGGCCCTCAGCGCCACTTGAAAGTCCTCCTTTCTGGAGGCCCCTTGGGTGGGTACCCTCAATGCCCTGCAGAATCCTCTTAGTTGTTTGACCGTATATGCATCCAACTGGACTAGGTCAAAGTCTCCTGTCTGAGACCCAGTCAGAGACATGTTGAGTGAGGATTTAGTTTTTGAAAATTGTCAGGAAAAAATCAGGTTTTCAAAAAGAGATAAAAACCAAGTTGACCTTCAACTGTGGGTAGGTAGTGAAATACTTAGCTACTGTATGTCACTGCACAAATACAAGTCCTATCCTCACCGCTGATCACCAATGTTAGAAATGGGGTTTTTGGTTGGCAGTCAGGTTACCCTCTGTCCAAGCAAAAGCCCTCACTCTAGTCAGGGTAAGTCACACACTATCCAAGATTATCCTGTGCCCACCCTCTGGTAGCTTGGCACGAGCAGTCAGGCTTAACTCTGAAGGCAATGTGTAAAGTATTTGTGCAATAAATCATACAATACCACCATATAGCACCACAAAAATACACCACACAGCGTTTAGAAAAATATATAATATTTATCAGGATAATTGTAGGTCAAAAAGAATAAAGTTGCAATATGAATTTGTAAAGATATCACTGAAAAGTGATATAAAGTGTCTTTAGTCTTTAGAAAGTAAACAGAGTCTCTTTCAAACACAAAGTACCTGGTTTCTGGTGGAAAATCTCCTCAGAGGGCCACAAAGGAAGAGGTGCGTGGAAAAAGGGTGTGTGCGTCGATTTCTCCCCAGCACACCCGGACTTGCGTCGTTATTTTCCACGCGGGGAAGTCGGGCGTCATTTTCCGGCGCGCGGACAGTCTCTTTCTGTGGATCGCGGGGGTTACCAGATGTCCCGGGTCTGTGCGTGGATTTTCCTGCTTGTTCTCCGGCTGCGCGTCGGTCTGCGGGGCTGCGCGTCGAAATTACGATCTCACGGCAGGCGTCGCGTCGATTTCTCCTCTAGACTTCGATCTGCGGGGCTGCGCGTTGAAATTACGATCTCACGGCAGGCGTCGCGTCGATTTCTCCTCTAGAGGTCGGGCGCCGTTTTCCTTGCGAGGCCGTGCGTCGGATCTTCGATCGTCCCAAGAGCGTCGCGTCGATCAGCGTCGGAGTGCGGTGTTTTTCTCGCCGCGAAACAAGCTGTGCGTCGAAATTTTCGGCGCACGGAGCGTCCAAGTGAAAGAGGGAAGTCTTTTTGGTCCTGAGACTTCAAGGAACATGAGGCAAGCTCTATCCAAGCCCTTGGAGAGCACTTTCACAGCCAGACAAGAGTTCAGCAAGGCAGCAGGGCAACAGCAAGGCAGCAGTCCTTTGTAGAAAGCAGGCAGGTGAGTCCTTTGAGCAGCCAGGCAGTTCCTCTTGGCAGGATGTAGGTTCTGGTTCAGGTTTCTTCTCCAGCAAGTGTCTGATGAGGTAGGGCAGAGGCCCTGTTTTATACCCAAATGTGCCTTTGAAGTGGGGGAGACTTCAAAGAGTGGCTAAGAAGTGCACCAGGTCCCCTTTCAGTTCAATCCTGTCTGCCAGGGTCCCAGTAGGGGGTGTGGCAGTCCTTTGTGTGAGAGCAGGCCCTCCACCCTCCCAGCCCAGGAAGACCCATTCAAAATGCAGATGTATGCAAGTGAGGCTGAGTACCCTGTGTTTGGGGTGTGTCTGAGTGAATGCACAAGGAGCTGTCAACCAAGCCCAGCCAGACGTGGATTGTAAGGCACAGAAGGATTTAAGTGCAAAGAAATGCTCACTTTCTAAAAGTGGCATTTCTAGAATAGTAATATTAAATCCGACTTCACCAGTCAGTAGGATTTTGTATTACCATTCTGGCCATACTAAATATGACCTTCCTGCTCCGTTCAGATCAGTAGCTGCCACTTCAACAGTGTATGAGGGCAGCCCCAATGTTAGCCTATGAAGGGAGCAGGCCTCACATTAGTGTAAAAACGAATTTAGGAGCTTTACACTAACAGGACATATAACTACACAGGTACATGTCCTGCCTTTTACCTACACAGCACCCTGCTCTAGGGGTTACCTAGGGCACACATTAAGGGTGACTTATATGAAGAAAAAGGGGAGTTCTAGGCTTGGCAAGTAATTTTAAATGCCAAGTCGAGGTGGCAGTGAAACTGCCCACACAGGCCTTGCAATGGCAGGCCTGAGACAAGGAAAAGGGGCTACTTAAGTGGGTGGCACAACCAGTGCTGCTGGCCCACCAGTAGCATTTAATTTACCAGCCCTATGCACATAAAGTGCACCTTACTAGGGACTTATAAGTAAATTAATAGTCCAATCAGGTATGATTCAGGGTTACCATGTTTTAAGGGAGAGAGCATACGCACTTTAGCACTGGTTAGCAGTGGTAAAGCGCGCAGAGTCTAAAAACCAGCAAAAATGAGGTCAGAAAAAGAAAAGGAGGAAGGCAAAAAGTTTGGGGATGACCCTGTCAAAAAGCCAGGTCCAACAATTAAATTATCAGGTGATTAAGAAGAAGGTTAAGGACCTCTTGGACAAGTGGGCACGTAATACTCTTGCATTAGTAGGCAGGGTGGCCTTTATCAAAATGTCGATTATACCCTAGTTGATATTTCTTTTTGCCAATATCCAGATAAAATAAATAAGTCTTATTTTAAAGAACTCAAGGTATTTTTTCATCGTTTTGTGTGGAGTAACAAGGCTAGGAACGTTAAACTTTCTATACTTCAACTAGTCATAAATCAGGGCGAGTTAATTCCCCGCAGATAGCTATCTATCACAAAGCCTCATTTAACAATCTTTTAGCACAATTGATTGACTCAATTGGGTCACTAGACAATTTTATTTTTTTGAAAAAATGGTGCAGGAGGCAGGTTCCCAGCTCCTGGTATTTATTAAGTCGACCAAAAGTCCCAAAAAATTCCTGGTATAAAGTGAGTCATCAAATAGGTGCAATAGTGCAAATATTTTATTCTTTGGAAAGTATGTCAGCAGGATATGAGTATGTACCTTAATGGATGTAGATATTTTGGCCCACATGTATGAATGTTTGTAATTGCGATTGCCTAATTGCGATTTCATGCGAATCGCAATTCCAATGTACAACACTCCTTTAATTTTTTTTTGCAATTCCCAGTGGGTGACAAATAGACCTACCTTATAAGTATAAATGAGGTAGGTCGCAATTTGTGACCCACTGGAAATCTCAAAAATCACAGGGATGGTGGCCTGCTGGTGTCAGCAGACCACCATGTCTGTGATTGCTTTTAAATAAAGCAATCTTTTTTTAAAATGCAGCCCCTTTTACTTAAAGTAAAATGGACGTGTTTAAAAAGCAAAAAATGAAACATTTCAATTTCATTTTTTAAGTAAACAGTTGTCTATGGGACCACTGTCTGCTCTTAAAAAACGTTTTTTGCATGAATTCACATAGGGGAAGGGCCCCCTTGAGGACCCCTTCACTTTTGCGAATGGGTTACTACCAATTTGAAATTGATGGTAACTGGGATTGTTTTGCAACCACATTTTTGGTCACAAAACAATCATATATACCACTGTGGGGTGCTATTAGGAAAGGATGCCCTTGGCAGGCCCCTTCCAAATTGCCAGTCGCAAACACACTTGGGTCCATATTAATACTTTTTTAGCGCCGCATTTGCGCAGCGTTTGGACTCAAAAACGGCGCAAAGTTATTAAATACAATTGTATTTTGCAAGTTTGCGCCGCTTTTGCGTAAAAAAATTATGCAAATGCTGCGCTAAATAAGTATAAATATGGGCCTTTGTGATTTGGTAAATAGATTACAGAATCACAAATTTGAGCTTGGGCAAAGGGAAATGCCTTTTCTTGTGAGCAAGCAGCCCAATTCGCAGATCAACAAAAAGCTACTCACATCTGGCCCTTAGGTTTTAAAAAAAGCATGTAGCCATTTAAAATTTTGGAATACAAATGGTTTTAAACAAATGGGTGATTTTGTTAGTACAGGGCAAATATATGACCTGGCAAGATCTTTACAGGAAGTGTGGTGAACGATGCAAGCCCCTTTTCATAGGATTTCAGCAGATTATCCGGCTGGTGAAAAACTGCTGCCCAATTCTAGATCATCATTCCATTCCGCATTGTCGGCCTTGTTCAGGACAAAGGTTTGTGGGACTGGTAATTGGTATTACAGAACAAAGGTGACTGCCATCTGGTCAAAAGCTTTTTAAGTAAAATCAACCACTTGACCCAATGCACTTTTTCAGAGGCAGAGTGCCAGTTAAAATCACAGTTAGGTCACAAGGCTTTAAGAGCAACTAATTTTAAGAGGATGTCCTTTCTATCCCGTTGAATGACGTTACTCCAAGGACTCTTCACAGGATGTACCCGGCCTTGCAGGATCGTTGCTTTTGCTGCCATCAACAAGGGAGGAGCGATTGGCTACGCAGTTTCTTTTCCTGCCCAAAAGTGGGACAGTTTTGGGAAACAGTGTTTACAGCCCTTAGTTTAGGATTATAGACCATACTCTATCCAGAGGCAAGTGTCGCACTTTTTGGCTTTTCAAAACAACATCACCTTGGTAGGAAAAGGCGGGGTTAGGTGTTTATTGCAATGTCTTCTTTAATAGATTAGTCCTTGATCCTTCGGTGATGGAAGTCATCTGGATTACCGACATACGAAGAGTGGTTTATTAAAATGATCCATACAAACAAGTTTGAAGAGGCATATACGAGAAGAGTGGGTTGCATTAAAAGGTTCACTGCGTCATGGCAGCTTATTGAGGTAATAGAACAAAATACTTAGTAGCACTCTACAGCATAAGTGCATCTTTTTGGACTGGCAACTTTTAGAGATTGGCTTTAACTTATCTGTGTTGCTATATTGCCTTGTATGAAGTGTATTGCTAGTTTCTCATAGCTGCACAGACAGCTATCCATCGAACATACCAAAGCACAGGTACATTTTAATGAGCTGGGATTCCTTATTAGATGTGGCAGCAGTAGGAGAAGCTGTAATCAGATATGTCAAGTATTTTACTACAACATAGCATGCTTTCTTTGTATTTTGTCATCATTTTCTCTAAGCTACGTGGGCACGTATTTATGGAACATATCAAACCACAGATGCACTTTCAGGGGTTGTCCCTCTTTATTAGATATGGCATCAGTTATCGAGGTGAATCATCTATGTTGCATATCAAAGTAATTTTGCACTTTTTCTGTTAGCCACTTTTTAATGTATCAATGTTTCTTGTTACATGTCATTGTGTGGCTTTTTAAGATTATACAGGGTCATCATATTCATATTTGGGTATCCAGTAGGTACGTCAGCCTTCGTGTACTTTTGGCACTATCCCTATAGACCAATCTAAGGCTGATAAGTATTTCCCGTTATCAGGCATTCCCAGTGTTTCATGTATTCTATTTTTATATGTTTTTTATTTGATTCTGCTCAATTAAAACAAAAAACGTATATTCTCAAGTTCATGCTTCACTCCCACATCTGAGGCTTGGCACAGTCTGCAACCTGGTAACTAAATCCATATCAAAACCCACCAGTGAAAGTCATCTATTCAGTGCCTGGTCGTTAGGCTTGTTTCAAGTCTTGCTCATTATCAGACTGCTGTTATGTGCTGAGAACTGCTCGCTTGGATCCTTGCCTCATACTACAATAGGACCACAGAGCAGAGAGACAGTGGACCTGCTGACAGAAGGATATATATTCCCATGAGTGCACCACAGAAATCTTTCTGTGATGCAGCTCCTCCTTCTGCCCACAGCTAAGGCCAGTGACCCTGGGAATGGGAAGCCTGCCAGCCACAAGATGCTTTGATAGGTCTGAATGGGTCACTTCTTTGCACGTTTCTTTGTTGATTCATCTTGTGATTGTACCAGAAGGTGGCAGGTCAGCGGATGAAATAAGTTAAATGCACTAACCACAGTCCACTTTTTGAACAAACATTCTTTCTATAAAGACTGCACAATCCTGCAGGTAATGGATTAATACAAGTAGGGCGTTAAACTTGTATTGCGCTCAATGTTCTCTAATGCTTCCGTTGATTCCAATGTGTGAGTGCCTATGATCCAAATCTGGGCCTAATGGATATGCTTGTTTGTTTATTCCACTACCCCTTCCTCTTCAGAGTATCCAAAAGGTGGTTTGCTAATCTGGGTAAAGCTTGGAGTAAAGACTGGAATAGTCCAAATTAACCTAAATTATCCTGAGGGCCAGGTGCTGTAAATCATTGATTTTCATCATTTTCAATTTTACATCATTGACTTTCATTATAATGACTTCTCCAGTAACGCCACCAGGAATTTTCAGTCCTTATTTAGGATTGTGGATAAACTTGTGCTTAACTCTAACTCTGCTGCTTTGGCCTGTAACATCATGATAAGTGGAGACTTTAACAGAAACATTAGCTACTTATCTTCTGATGTTGGTGTTATGCATCACTGTACGAGGAGCATAACAGCTGGGACCTCTGATTCAAGAGTTGCCTAGTTAAGCCACTATGGCCCTCTTTACAACCCTGGCGGTAAAAGCCGCCTACCGCCATGCTGACGGCCGCCAACATACCATGGCCACCATACAGACACCCACACAAGTCCGCCACACCAAAGGTCAGTGATAAACTGGCGATAACAAAACCCACACAGTTACGCCAACAGGAATATGCCCACAGTATCACGACCCACGAATCAACGCAGTGGTCTTTCAACCGCTGTAAACCATTGGCGTTACACACCGCCGCGCTCAAAATACACACACATTTGCAAAACACCACCACATTGGACAATTCAAACTACACCCACCTGACACACATACACATACCACACCCACACACTCACACCACTATAAAACAGACACCCACAATACCCACAACCACTTATAACGAGAAAAAAGATAGCTGACTGAGAGAGACAAGGCAGGAGCACCCACCCAATCACAGGCACAGAACAACATCACCCAAACACCATTCACGCACATCACAGCGTACACAACAACACATCATCCCACACATCACCCCACACATCTTCACACATATCACTCACACCACATCCATGGCACCCCAAAGATACCCCAGGTTTTCTGAGGAGGAGCTAAGGGTAATGGTGGGGAAAATCATCCGTGTAGAGCCACAGCTATTTGGATCACAGGTGCAGCACACGTCCATTGTAAGGAAGATGGAGCTATGGCGGAGGATCGTGCACAGGGTCAGCGCCGTGGGACAGCACCCAAAAACAAGGGATGACATCAGGAAGAGGTGGAACAACCTACGGGGGAAGGTGTGTTCTGTGGTATCAAGACACCAGATTGCTGTACAGAGGACTGCCGGTGGACCCCCACCTCCTCCCCCACAACTAACAACATGGGAGGAGCAAGGCTTGGCGATCATACATCCTGAGGGCATCGCAGGAGTAGCAGAAGGACTGGATTCTGGTAAGTCAAATCTTAACTCCCTTATCCCCCCTATCCTACCTGCATGCCATCACAAACTCCTACCCCTACCCTCACCCCCATCACTCCAACACCTCACATACACCCCACTAGCACAACCCACCCATCCCAATACCAATCCCTGCATGCAAGTTGGGAGACTGGGGCTTTGCACTCCCCAGGACCAAGCAGTGGGCAAACCACCCACTTGAGAGACTGTGGCTTTGCACTCCCCAGGACATCGATGTGGGCATGTAGCCCCCTCCAGGACCGGTGGTGTAGTAACATCTCCCGGCTCAGGTGCCCCCCCTTCCCCATCCCCCTGAAGTGCCTGTGTGTTTTCGACCTGATGCCCCTGCAGTGTTCTCTCCGTTTTGAGGCAGGAGTCAAGTGCGGGCTTCGCCCATGATTTTTTGGCCCAATGGGCCATGGACATTTGCAAAGGACAGTGTAAGGCCTTCTGTGCATATTGTAAATATTTGTTTATGCTTTTTTTCTAAACATTTATTATGTCTGCCTATTTCTAATATATCACTGATTGGAATGTATTCCTTTTGTCCTTGCATTCTTCCAGGGGGTTACGGGGTGTAAATGTAATGTTGCTGCATGTTTTTGTGTGTATGGTGTTGTGGGTGAAGGTGAGGGTGAGGGTGGGGTTGGGGGTGGGGGTGTTGCGTGTGTGTGTTACTCTCTTTTTCCTCCCCCCTCCCCTGTGTGCTAGGTGCAGTACTCACCGTCGTCGTCGTCGCCGCGGCTGCCGCCTTTGATATCCATTGTGTATGAGAAGATACACCAGCATGGGGAGGACCTGAAGCTCGGGCTCCATGGCGTCCTGGTTCCTCGTTTCTTGTCGAGAGGTGAATGGATTCCCTTCAAAGTCCTGTTTTTGCCGAGCTTTTGATGTCATTGGTACTGCCCCGGAAAAGCTGGAGGATTGGCGAGTTGTGATAGGGTGGGCAGTACATTGTCTTCCACTTGTCTGTTGGCGGTTACCACTGCGGTATTTGTTGCTCCTGCCATGACGGTCGGAGTGTTAAAGTGGTTGTCTGTGTTGGCGGGTTCCGCCATGGTTGTGATTCCATTTTTTTTACCGCCGGCCTGTTGGCGGTATTACTGCCGCTTTAACACCAACCGCCAGGGTTGTAATGAGGACCTATGTCTCAGATTGTGACCTGTTGAATATGCATGACGGTGCTTATGATAAAGCACCTAGTGTACACACTTATCATGGGCAGGGCTATAAATCCATAGTTTTATCACCTGCAGTTTTTCACAATTTCTTTATATCAGTGAGATACTGTGCTCAGCATGCAGTGACCCCATCACTTTGACTACTACGCTACTCTTACCATTAGTGTGGCATTTACACGATAAAAGAAAAATTCTAATTGAACTACTTAAGAATAATCTGGATATTTTTCTGTCGTGCTTGGCTGAGACGTCCTTCGGGGAAAGTCTGTGTACTAATTTTAGGGCATTGTGTACTGTAATAAAGGATCAGTTGTTTCAGCCAGCTACTAGGTCTGTTTGCCCAGCCTTGTGCTGGTTCTAAAGATACTGCTCCAGAGCAAACAGAGATCTGAGAATAGTATTGTTAGTCAGACCTAAAGATCATAGGGCCAGATTTATGGAGCCCTTGCTCTGTTTCAAAGCCACATTGGCGTCATTGTTTAGCGCTAATATGGCGTTGGAATGGAATAAAATGCTGCACCATATTTACAAAGTGGCCCAAAGCATGTATTGCTCCACTTTGTAACTCCATGCTGCACATTATGCCTGCACAGGATATATTGTATGGAAGGGGGGCGTTCCAACGCTATAGGGGTCCAAAGAATTATGCAAAGGAATCTATAAGATTCTTTTGCACCATTTTAATCTGCATTTTTTAATGCTTGCTAAGATGAGGCATTAAAAAAGGCTCCCATTGTATAATGGGCCTCTGGGTGCTTTGCAGGATTAGGGTCCTCACTTTTTGACGCTAGTCCTGCAAAGCACCAGGCCAGCATAAAAAATTATGAAGCGAATCAACTACTGCCATGGTGCCCCGTATTATAAAAACGGCCCTACCATGGTGGCGTTAGGGGGCGCTAAGGGGTGCACAAAAAAGCGGCGCTGCACTAGGTGCAGCGCCACTTTTCATGAATATGCCCCTTAGTGTGATTGCCCTGGCTCAGGCAAAGTATAAGGAGGTGCTGAGGATCAGGAAACGGGAATTTCAAAGAACTATCTGGGATTGTCTAACCTGTGCAGCAGCAATTAAGAACTTCTCTGAGTTCTGGAGAGTGGTTAAGTAATTTCACGCAGAGAAGTCTTCTCTTACTTTGATGAATAGCCATAATACAGGGGATCAGTAGGTCGTCCTTTTTAACAGCATTTCTTGCAGTACCTTGGGTGGCATTGCTCATATAGGGGCATATTTAAGAAAAGTGGCACTGCACACAGTGCAGTGACACTATTCTCACTTCCCTTAGCGCCGCCTAACACCACCAGGTGTGCACCATTTTTAAAATAAGGCGCATCATGGCAGTAGTTAGGGGACTTGTGTCAGCATTTTTTGTGCTAGACCGGAGCTTGGTAGGATTAGTGTCCAAAGTTTTGATGCTAATCCTGCAAAGCTCATTGAGGCCCATTGTAATCAATGGTGTGCCTCCTTTTAACGCCTGCTCTGAGCAGGCATTAAAAGTTTACAAACAAATGGCTCAAAGAAATCTATTTCTTTGCACCATTTTTTCGGACGTCCTAAAGAGGGAACCCCCCTTTGGATACATTATTCCTGGCACAGGAATAATTTAGCGCAAATGGTTACAAAGTGGTGCAATGCATGCGTGGATTTTCGCCTTGTTAGTCCACATCAGTGTAAAAACAAATGACGCTAATGTGGTGTAAAGAGGCACTAGGGGCTCTTAAATATGCCTCATAGAGTCTTTAATTCAAGTTGTGAAGAATAATAGGCTTCAGTTTAAAGTAAAGGAGGTCATTATTGCCCTTAATAGTCGCTCTCACTCTAAAGTCCCTGGACTGGATGGAGTACCTATTGACATTTTTAAGTGTAGAATTGATCTTTGGGCTCTGCCTCTGGCTAAACAACCTAGATGTGAATGTACTCTGTCCCCCCATGGTCCAGCTCTACTAAAGTTTAAACTATAGTTTAAAAAAGGAAGCCAGACTGATCCTATGGGGCAGATGTATGAAAAGTGGCACTGCACCTAGTGCAGCTCCACTTTTCTTGCGCCCCTTTGAGTCCCCCTAATGCCACCATGGTAGCGCCATATTTAAAATACGTCCACCATAGTGGTAGTTAGGGTGGCTAGCATCATAATTGTTGATGCTAATCCGGCACTTTGCAGGATTAGCATAAAAAATCAAGACTCTAATCCTGCAAAGCACCCAGAGGCCCATTGTAATCAATGGGAGCCTCTGTTTAACACCTGCGCTTAGCAGGTGTTAAAAAATGTTGATCAAAATGGCACAAAGAAATCTCATAGATTCCTTTGTGCCATTTTTATGACCCCCCCCCGCAGCACCGGAATGCCCCCCTGCATACATTATGCCTGGTGCGAGGATAATGTGGCGCAAGGGGTTACAAAGTAAATATGACACAGCGTTTTTCCCATTCCAACACCACATTAGCGAAAAAAAAAAATGATGGTATTGTGACATTGGAAAGGCGCAAGGACAGCATAAATCTGGCCCTAAGTGTTATAGACCCATCTCCTTAATCTACTCAGCTGTTAAAATTCTGGGCAGAGTTATTTTTTAATAGATTGAGAGAGTAGTGTGATAACAGTTGTCTCTTATCTCCCTGTCAATATGGGTTTAGGAAAGTCTAGGAATGATGGAACAATGTCTTAATCTTAATTTGTTGCTAGGAAAGTATACTTTATGGAAAAATGTCAATTTCATATAGCTTTTATGGACTATTCCTATGCCCTTGATAAAGTTAATTGCAGTAAATTGTTGGCAGTTATGCTGGAGATAGGGCTAGATGCCACGATTGTGCATTTCTTGGCCTATCTTCATTGAGATTTATGTGCCAAAGTGAGGTTCGGACCTAACAGTGAATGACCCAATGCTATTAATTTGCAGAGTGGAGACTGTATTTTAGCACCCTTTTGATTTGTTTTTATATCAATAAACCTTGCCTTTTTAAATACTATCACACATGAGGTCCCTTATGTCGACTTGGTTCCTGTACCTGTTCTGTTGTATGCTGATCGTGCTGTGCTTAAAGCATGGACACTCAATACCCGAGGAGCCTTGTGTAGGAGGCTGGCCTTATGTGTAGTGGGTACCTATGGTACTTATACCTTATAACAGGTCCAGTTTTTCCTTATTAGTGTAGTGGTGGCAGTGTCTAGAAACCAGTCTCTCTAGAGGTAGCTGTGGATGAGCAGTCAGGGCTTATCTAGGAGACATTCAAAGCTCATGCAATACCACTGTAGTCACACAGTACTCACACACATGACAGAAAAGTGTTACAAAAATAAAGGTACCTTATTCTGGTGACACAAATATCAAAAATACCATAAAGACTATACTCCCTTAGGAGGTAACTAATACACATATTAAATACACTGGTATGCAGAAATAGGCATAAAAACAGATAGAAAACGGTCCCCCACCTTGGCAAGTATAGTGTGTAGAGCGGAGCTGGGAGTATCAGAAAAGCCCAAAGGTAAGTACCACAACCCACCCAAGTGACCAGGAGAGCAGGGGGAAATCAAAGTAACTTTCCCAGAACACGCACAGAAAAGAGAAGAAGAATTACACAAAACCCAGAAGAGACTGTATGACACCAACAGAGGATTCCTGGACAAGAAGACCAGTGGATTAAGTGTTCCCAGTCCATGAAGCACAGAACAGTCCAAGAAGGGCAGGCGCCCCTCCTAACCCGGATGAAGGTGCAAAAGGAGAACCACCGGTGAAGAAGAAAAGTCAGCACTGCACCCAAGAAGACAAAGTCGTGTTCCTGGAGGGTGCAAGTGATGTCCCACGCACAATGGAGGATTGCAGGCAGGTTTGCGCCGTCGGAGTCTGCTAACAATCCTTGGCTCATGCAAAGCTTGCGGTTAGCGTAAAATGTTGCTGCCCGGAACATGAAAGGACCAGGTGGACTTTACACAGGATGAGGAATCAGAGGCGGCCCTCAGAAACTCAGAGAGCCCATAGAAGACCAGACAGCACACACAGGAGTCCCACAGGATAGGGACAAGAAAGTTGCAGAACAGGGGCCCATGCAGCACTGCAACAAGGGCACTCACGATGCTGGAGAACCACTCAGGAAGCTTTGCCTCACACAATAGAATGCTGGGGGCCGGGGCTACAAGATGCATGGAGGACTTGGAGGATGGATGTCAACAAGCCTTGGCAGCTGCAAAAGACACAGTGAACAGGGGTATTGTCTTGCAAGGGAAGGCAAAGTCTTATCCCCACCAAAGTGGGACAGTTGGAAGAGAAGACTGTCTGGAGCACTTCAGTCTACCACCAGTGATGCAGGATCCACACAGCTCAGCAGGAGAGTGGCTCTACACAGCCGGTCATTGACGAAGTTGGTGCCAGCAGAAGCAGAGGAGTGACTCCTTCACCCCAAGGGAGAGTCCTTCACTCTTCTGATGAAGGGTAAAAATACGCTGTCTTCAGAGGATGTACGACTAGGAAATTGTTGCAGTTGCTGGCAGGAGCCGGAGATACAATGTTGCAGAAAGCGTCTTTCTTGTTTGTTGCAGCTTGTAGAGTTACTGGAGGGTCCAGATGCAGTTTCTTCAGTGAGAAGTCAAAGTGGAGGATGCAGAGGATTCCTGCTGGAGTCTTGCAATTTGAATCTGAAATGGGGGATTGGTCACCTAACCAGGTAAGCACCTATCAGGGGAGGGCTCTGACGTCACCTGCTGGCACTGGACACTCAGATGCTCCTAAAGTTCCCTGCCAACCTTGAATCTAATCTGGAAAAACCCAGGGACACTCTGGGGAAGCTCTGAGCCCCACCCTGTGGTGGTGATGGATAGGGAAGGGGTCACTCCCCTTTCCTTTGTCCAGTTTCGCACCAGAGCAGGTACTGGGGGTCCCTGCATTGGTGTAGAATAGTTTATGCAAGGAGGGCATGAAGTGTGCCCTTCAAAGCATTTCCAGTGGCTTGAGGATGCTACCCCTCCCAAGCCTGTAACACCTATTTCCAAAGGTAGATGGTGTAACACCCCTCTCCCAAAAGTAAATCATTTGTTATGCCTTCCTGGGCTCGAGGTTTTCAAGCAGCAGGAGGGCACAAACCTGAAATAGCAATACTGCAGGTCCTCTAAGGAGCCCCCAGAGTGTATGGAATCATTCAACCAATGCTTGCAAAAGCCTTGGGTATAATTCCAACATGTTTGATCCTAAACATGTCTATGTTCGGAGTTACCATTATATTGCTGGACCTAGGTAGTGACCTATGTCCAGTACACGTATAAAATGACATGCCCGCACTCACAAAGTCAGGGAAAATGCACCCTGACCTCAGGGCTGGAGGGCTTGCTGTAGGGTGACTTATAGGTGACCTGGTGCAGTGAAGATGGCAGTGAAAGGGTGCTTGCACCTATTTACATAGGCTGCAATGGCAGTCCTGGAGAAGCCTGTGCATGGGCTCCCAATCGGTGGCAAAATATATGCTGAAGCCCATACGGACCCCCGGGAACATTAATACCCTCTGTACCTAGGTACCATATACTAGGGACTTATAAGGGGGCACCACTGTGCCAATTGTGGGTGAACTACCACTTTAACAGTAACCAACAACCAGTTTGGAGAGTCGTTTTTGGTTCCCATATTTTGGCTTATGGTTTTATGCTGCTGGAGCGTACACAGAGCTCTTCCTCCTGCCTAGGATTCAGAAAGTGCCTGTGCTCTGGTGAGACGCCACAACTTGCCCCAACTTCACAAGAAGTCGACTGGATCTTTGGAGTCAGTGAGGAATGTGGTAATCAGATTAATTCATCATAAATCAATAACACAAGGAACATAATCAATTTTAAACACCATGATCAATTCAACCACAGAATCAAGACTCCAAACTGAATAAAGTTTCAAAGCTTATTTACAACCAGAAATTCAATGTAACGTAAATGGTGTGCAAAACTAAGTTATAAACATACATGAAAACCATAGACTGACGAAAATGTCTGACGAGTTCAAGCCTAATAAACATCAATACTGTTAAACACTCCAAGAGGATAACACAGAAATATAATATGCACATCAAAATCATATTTCAAAGCAGATAATGTTGACGTCAGTAAATCATAAAAATTCAATTAATAACAATCATTTTTCGGGGCTGGTCCATCCATATTACTATTAGGAATTTGGACTAGCAAGTGTGTGAACGGACTAAGAAATGCAGACAAAACAAAAGAGGAGACAAAAATTATTTTGGAAAATCATCTAACTAGAGTAACTCACTATTAAAATGCACTGGTGTAATCATTTAAACTGAAAGGGAAACACATTGTGGTTTATATACCTCTCCTCATGGGATAGCAGACAGGAAAGATTAATCGTTCCACACTGGTATCAAGGGCAGTGTAGAACCCTAGCTGCACATACAACAGGTCAGCAGTTCAGAATGTTTTGGGCATATTAGCACTGAACAGCATAAACAAATTGAGTAATAGGAAGATTGAATGTTAATTCTTCAGAAGACATCTAAGGGTCAGAGGGATTCAGGAGAAAAGAGAGCAGCACCACATCATGCGTCATCAGCAAGCCTCGACTGACTAACACTTCAAAAGTCTTTCCCTAACTATAAATGTCCACAAGTTTCTGACTGGTTCTCCATGTCGGCTCATCTTGTGCAAAATAATTGATATCCAATGGCAAATTGTTGACTACATCAAGTTTGCAACTCTCCCAGATTTTCCCAGGGAGTTTGCAAAGTCATCACAATGAATTCATACAGTTTGGCCAAAATATAACACTTCTCTACTTTATCAATTGAAACTTTGTGGTTCTATCCCAGTGTGCACAGGATGATTCTAACAGTTCTCATGTAAATGTAATAAAATGTTTCCTGTATTGTTCGATAGCTAGAACAAATACTGTTACATTTATTATTAGTTAAAACATGTTCTCTGTCTTTAATCTAAGAGGACGTTCACCAACACATCAGCAATCTAGGTCAAAGGGAACAGAATGAATTATCACTTTTCCTTTACTACTGCAAAGTGCATTTTTTTTAGGCCTAGTCTAGCTAAAGAAACCTAAATACATAATAATACAACTAACACATGTAAATCCTATTGCACATCTTACAATTTGAATCAAATATGCAAAGCAGAATACTTAATTTTAATTGCAATCATTACTTATGCCTGACATTAGAAACAATTTAAACTTGCATTCATTTTTCATCACACATGTAACGCTTTGTCAGTAATCATTTAAATCAATATGTGCTATTAGTTCATGTTCATTTAATATACATAATATATCCTTAAACTCTATTATTCTCCTAAAGATAATAATTTTAATAAAAGTTCATGTCAGTAGTTCACTAAAATATAAATGCACAACTTCTTTCATAGTAAAACGCAATGTCAAAAAGAAATGGAGGTCACATGTCAGCCATATTTCAAATGTCCACATTTTTACATTTGATGTTAAAGTTCTCTGTTAGGCTTTAAATAAAGGTTCTTACGTTGTCATATGCTAACCTCTGTGCCACTAATGTATTAGCAAAATTTGATCTCTAACAGTCCCTCCTCTGACGGCAATTTGTGCCATCACAAAAGGACATTCTCATTTACAATAAGACAACTCAAAGCCTTGTAGTGTGATAACACATAGGTATGGGTCGGTGGTAATTTTCAATTCTCTTCATGTTGTAGTATTTGTTTCTCATATTCTCCATTTGAATCTCTTTCCTCCTCTGTTTATTCTTTGCTATTTGTATTATCCAGAATATTGTAAGTCTTGCAAAATCTGAGTGCACAAATTATGCACACTGTCACAATCAATAAAGGTTTAAAGATCATTCTCACAAATCAATTTCCTAAATATCCAACCTAGGATCCTACTTCAGAGAATCCTACACCTATTGTTTCCCAAACACTTGTCTGTTTCAGGTAATTCAAATCATTTTTCAGACTCCTTAGGTTAGAAATGCGTCTCCTTATCTGTTTTCTGTTGTTAGGTATGAAGGTGCAACAATGTTGCATCTTTAAGACTCAACAGACCTGTCTTCTTTTTGTGAAAGAATGTCTAACACAATGCAATTCTGCAAAACCATTTATCTGTGTCCATTAGGAGCACTGCACCTACAAAATCAGTTAACATCATATCTACTATGGTTGATAACTTCCTCATCTTAATGTCATTGATGATCACACCCACTGATGGAATTAAAGCTCCAAAATATCTCTGGTAATCTCTGAAATACTTGCTTCTCTTTTAATCCTCACTTTAGTTTTCTCATTCCCTGCTGAGTTGTCAAAATCATCTACTTGATACATTTTCTGACAAAGCACCCCTAAATAGCAGGTGCCATACCACTTGTTTGGTAACCTGTAATAAGCGTTCTTCCTACATATACATCAGGCACAGATGGGTCAAGTCCATTTAACATAACATCCCATACAATCTTAAAGTAAAATATATGTCTGTATTAGCTGGTCCCTACAAACTTACTGCCAGTTTTTGATTGTCGCCTATATATACAAAGCTTCCCTACATGTTGCCAATCTAAAGCTAAGCATCCTTGTGTATCGGGCATGTTATGAGTAGATTTCTTTTTTTAATCATGTGAAATTATCCACTTATCTACCTTTTCGTTCATTCCTTTCCTTCTGTCATCAAATTGATTATTGAACTCTTTCAATGCTGCTCAAATGCTGATTAACAGGATCAAAAAATGAAACAAGGTCAAAGTTTGAGTATAAATAGTGAATGTACTCTTGATTGTACAAACATGTTAACAGTGGCTGAAACTAATGGCATAAGTCACTGGTGAGCTGTGATCCCTTCTTGTACTGATGACGGAATCTGTGTGCACACGTAACAGTCACACCTATTCATTGTATCCACATACTCATACATCAGGCTATAATAAACATTAAAAGACAAAGCTCCTTTTGCATCATCTAAATAAAGCAATCCCTCATCCCACTTAGATGGTGTTATTCCCTGCTCTGGACCTGTTGTGTTCTGCTTATCTTCTTTCATTGAAACACTAATTCCTGCAATCAATAAAATGCACACAATCGTACATTCTATGACTAAACCAATGCACACATATTTACACCTACTATGTTTACCCTGCTCTGGGTTCATGGCTTCTATAGAATCAATTTCAAAACTCAGCTCAAATGCGATTTCAAATTCCAGAATGTTTAACCGAATTCTCATGGTCAAAATAAAAGGCCATAAACTTGTTCCCCAATTCATTTGTAACAAGATAGATCCATTTAGGTGAAGAGTATATGCGGCTTGGCGCTTAAAGTTGGGAGTTTAACAGTAACTAGGTCAGGTGTAGATGTCTGGCATTGATCTCCTTTTATAGTTCTGTTTTCAGGTGCAACTGGACTCACAACATTTGCTGTGTTGGCAGACATCAGTTGGCTTTCACTTTGCTCTCCTGCATCTTTATCTGCATTTGGAATGCTTGCATTTTCACCATCTCAAATAAGTTTTGCATTAGCCACTTGTTTAGTCCTCATGGCTTGGTTAATCTGAACCCCTTCTTCATCTGCATTCACTCTTAGAGGATCAGACCCTATGGGGGTCATTCTAACCCTGGCGGTCGTCGACCGCCAGGGCTAAAATGACGGGGGAACCGCCAACAGGCTGGCGGTGCCCCGCATTCTGAATAATAGTAGCAACTCTCTCTCTGGACACTTTTCTTGCACCTTTCTCAATCTGGTGATGCAAATATTTTACTTCCTTCTGACAACAATGTAATTTGGAAGGGGAAACCTTATGTCCATTCTCGCCCAAATGATTCAACAATGCTATGGTATCTTGTCTACAGGCTTCATGTGTATTGGATGCAATTATCAAATCATCAATGTATTATACCAAAACGAACTGAAATGTAATGGCATATTTAAGAACTCTAAGTTCTGTTTCAGGATCTGATTGAAAATGGACGGTGATTATGAGAATCCCTGTGGAGTACAGCACCACAAGTGCACATGGTTGCCAAATTTAAATAAGGAAAGAAATGGTCTTCATGTAAGGGCCCTGAAAAGAAAATTTGGGACAAATAAATAACAGAAAACCATTCAGCTTCACATGGAATCTGGAATAAAATTACTGATGGATTTGGCACCACGGGCAAACATAATACCACAATTTTGCGCACCTTTCTCAAATCCTGGAATATGCAGTATTTTCCACTTGGCTTTCGCAATCCCATATTAGAAAAATTATGAGGGCTACCCATCACCTCTTTTAGAACTCCCTGCTCAACAAAGACTATAATCATTGGAGCAATACCCTCTTTTACTACTGGGGTCTTTCTGGGAAAGACTGCATTTGGCTTTATAGTTATTTTGACTGGCTCAACACCCTGAATGAGTCCAACATCTTTTCCGGAGAGATCCCAAACTCTCACCATTCCTGTCTCTTTCCTCCATTACTTCACATGCTGGTGCACCCTCAGGGTGAGTAGGCTCACCCTCTCTAACTGGAATAAAAACTTCTCCTCTCAGCACATTCCTTAAAGCTTTGAAAAACTTCATTTTTGTACAAATCTATTTCACAAACACAAATTCCAAGAATCCAGGAAGTATTTTCAACCCCACAATCCTCTTCAAAAGCTATCCTCAGCCTATAGAAGTGTAGTCTCCACCAATCTGTGTGAGGCTCTTGACAAATGACGTCGCCCTCACTTCAATCTGCAGCTGCAACTTACTTCAGAGCAGTCTCATACACCTCTTATATATACACCCTAAATGCAAATATTGCCAGCACAAAAAACAAACCTGTTTGCTCACTATGGGTAGGGCTCCAGCACTTTGAAAGCTGTACAGATATGGGACTTTGGCTTTCGCACATACACAAGTAAGATTTGATCCGCAAATCTTACTCTGGTTTAGTTAGATGCTCCCTGTGCACTCAGGAATCATCTAATACTAACCAACAACTCATACACTCAAGGAATCTATTGGTATTGTTGACAACACTTAATCGATCAACACCTCACTGCAGACAATAAATTAACCAAGTGTCTCCATACACTTGTGAGATATTCCGGAGCCTTAGGCCACACAGGCCCCGTAACCAACAACAACCATGTGGGCAATTTTGAGCACAAAGCAAAACATTTATTTGGAGTACACAAACTCCCCAAACATCTCACACATTACACTTCACAGCAATTTATCTAAAAGCATTGCGAGTGCAAACCCTATTCAAAACATACATCATACACTTGTAACACATTGCTGGAATACATCTATTCCTGCACTTCACCATGAGTGACTCACAATGTGGACAAAATCCAATTTCACACTTCATGAAGTGTAACCATAACTCTGCTACCAAAACTGCTGGAGCACACACAGAGGTCTTCCTCCCACCTAGGATTCAGAAACCGCACGCACTCTGGCAAGACACCAAAACATGTCCCACCTACACTAGAGGTCGACTGGATCAATAAGATGACCAAAACGTCTAAAGAGATTAAGCCTACTAAACAGCAATACTGTTATACACTTCAAGAGGATAACACAAATAACAGAACTATAATATGGATATCAGAATCACATTTCAAAGCAGATGATGGTGACATCAGCAAATCATCTAAATTCAATTAATAACTATACGTTTTCGGGGCTGGGCCATCCTTAGCCTTAATACGAATTTGGACTTGCATGTGTGGGGATGGGCTAACACATGCAGGCAAAACAATATAAGAGAGAAAATTATCTAACTAGGGTAACGCATTATAAACATACACTGATATAATCATCTAAGCTGAGAGGGAAACAAGAAATGACATTGCAGATTATATACCTCTCCTCATGGGACAGCAGACAGGAAAGATTTGTCAGTCCAGAGTGCTCACAGCTTCTCAGCATCAGAAGACAGCGGCAACAAGGGCAGTGCAGAACATGAGCTGCACATAGGACAGATCAGCAGTTCAGATTTTTTTGGACATATTAGTACTGAACAGCACAAACAAATGGAGTAATAGGAAGGATGACTTTTAATTCTTTAGAAGGCCTCTAAGGGTCATAGGGATTCAGGAGAAAAGAGAGCAGCACCAAATAATGCGGTCATCAGCAAGCCTCGACTGACTCAAACTTCAAAAGTCTCTCCCTAGCTAGAAATGTCCACATGTTTCTGATTGGTCCTCCTTGTGGGCTCATCTTGCGCACATTAACCAATATACAATGGAAAATCATTGAGGACATCAAGTTTGTAACTATTTTGTTTTTTCTCAGGGAGTGTGCAAAGTCATCACGATTAATTCATACACTTCCACCAAAGTATAACACGTATTTATCAATTAAAACTTTGTGATTCTTTCCCAGGGTGCACAGGATGATTCTAACAGTTTGCATGGGAATTTAATAAATGCTTCCCGCCTTGTCTGACAGCTAGAACAAATACTGTTACATTTGTTATTAGTTAAAACATGTTCTCTGTCATTAATGCAATAGGACATTCACCAACACATCAACAACCTAGGAATTAATTCTGGTCAAAGGGAACAGAATGAGTTAGCACGTTTCCTCTACTGCTGCAAAATGAAGTTAAAGAAACCTAATTATTTATTACTGCAACTAATACATATAAATCCTATTGCACACCTTACAATTTGAATCAAATAGGCAAGCAAATTATTTAATTGCAATCATTACCTATGCCTGACATTAAAAACAGTTTAAACTTACATGTATTGTCATACACACATGTAACTCTTTGTTAAACCATTTAAATCAATATAAGTATGATTAATTCATGTTTGTTAAATATTCATATTATTTCTTTCATCTCTACTATTCTCCTAAAAATAATACTTTTTAATTATAATTAATGTCAGTAGTTCTCTCAAATATAAATGCACAACATTTTTCATCGCAAAATGCAATGTCAAAAAGAAATGGAGGTCACAATGTCCTCCATAATTCAAAAGTGCGCTTTTTTACGTTTCCTGTTAAAGTTCTCCGTTAGGCTTTAAATGAAGGTTTAGAAGCTGCCATATGCTAACTTCTATGCCACTAATCTATTAGTAAAATTTGATCTCTATCAATGCAAATGTGTTTCAGAAACACTAAGGAACAAATTTATACCTGCTTTGCGTTGATTTCGCAGAATTTCTGTGCGCTTATTCAGTGCAAAGTTAACTCCATATTTATATTTTGACTCTAGACCCATCTAGTGTACAAATATTGGAGTTAACATAATTTTCGGGAAGCATGAAACCACCTTGCGTAAATGAGATGCAAGTTAGGCGTTCCCGTCCAAAAAATGACTCTGAGTACCTAGCGTCATATTTATCCACCTCTGCAAAAATAGCACACAGGTGGGAGGTGGACCCAAAATTATGACCTTAACCCCAATTTGCGTCAAATTTTAACACCTGGGTCAGACCAGGAGTTAAAATGAGGCTCACACACCACTACTTAAGGAAAACCCACAGAAGCAACTTTGGCAACCCACAGGACAAGATGGAAGTGTAAGTGTTCCAGCTCGGGAGATGATGCAGAGGACAACAACTGCAACAGCAAACAACACCACTACTAGAGCAACCACAACCACCACTACGGAACCCACAAAGGCAATGCAGAGGGCAGGAGAGGATGTTCAGTAACAGGACAACCCTCCTTGGCCTGAGGTAACAAGACCTCATTAGCCACAGATCATAGCCATCCTGCAGACACCACATATTATACCACTTGTCACAAAGCTGCTAGATGTCCTGCATATGCCGGCAAGTGGCTCATTCCAGACAACAAGAGCACTGTTTAATGGTGTGTCACAGTCGTCTTTCTTGGTCTTCCTTTCGAAGGCATTAGACGCAATCATCTCTCTGACACCTGCCACATCTGCTTCCCCAAAACATAGAAAATGCACAGGAGATAAAACAGGGCTTTTACCAATTTACTGGCTTTCCGCATGTGCTGGGTGCAATGGACTGCACCCATGTCCCACTTGTCCCACCTGCAGCAACAGAACATTTATTCAGGAACCGGAATCATACGCATTCCATAAATGTGCAGGCCATAGTAGACTACCATGGACTAATTACAAACATTTTAGCCAAGTATCCTGGTAGCATCCATGATGCCTACACATTCATTCACAGCAGAATAAATGAACACTTTTATGATGGCCAATATAGCAATGGCCTACTTGTGGGTAAGTCAACAAACCTAAAAATATACACACAACACATCAACCATCTAGGGCACACAAGACATACACCACTCCAAAACCACATGGCCCGGGTAACACTGATGTGCAGGTAAGAATGCATATGCACCATGCTGCAGTACAGCACAATCAGTGCACACCAAAAACACATACATCTAGATGTACATAACACACCCACAACTTGACAGGCAGACCATGCGAAGGGCAGGTGGAGATATGTACTCTTTACTAACAGAAGATGTCCACAAACCACTACAAGTGCCCACAGGTTGGCTACTACATACATGTCACACACACATTACACCAAAGACAGAACAGCACAGCAAATGTCAATTGCATTCACCGTGCTCATGTAACCAAAGTCAAACATAGGCACAGACCCCTTAAATCCTACCGTGCAAGTTTCTGCCAGAACTAACCTCAAACGCAAGACAACTGGTGCCAATCCCAACTACATCTCATCAACACATATGTGACTTGCCTGTAGTGTGCATATACGTCTGCCTGATGCATTGGGTCACACACATAGGAATACAAAATAAACCAGATTTGTGAGAAGTGGCACCACACCTACTGTAGTGGCACCTCAAATCACCACTTACTTACCCACAACACTATGATGTCTGTGCCATAAACACTAAATAGCCCATCATGGGGCACAGTCACTGTCAGACAGTACAGATCATGGATGCCATAGTGGGACCCTTTAGGAGTATTAAGAACATCACTGACTTTACATGCACTGTGCTAAGGGAAACATTTGCTAAGAAGCTGAGCCCCATCCCATTGCCTGCACTGTGCATGTGTTGACAGTATAAATGCTGATTCATGTTTTGAAATATAGGAGAGACACTGGTAGTAATGTGATCACCCCGAAACAATGGGGTACACACCCTTGGACACCTGATGGCTGGCACAAACATCAGCTGCCACTCAAGATCACTAAGGGACACATGTAAGAGACCCAGTGCCATTTCTATGGCCTGCACTGTAAGTACAAGTTGGTGGAGGACCACTCTTTTGTGAATTGAAGCCACATTGTAAATCGTGACACTTAGCATGGAAGGGCGTGCAATGTGTGTTGCCGTAGGTGTGTCACCACAAGATGCATAGCATGATGACACTGACTCAGATGTAGGTGTCACCTAAAATGTGAGGCAGTTTCAACATCAAGCACCACCCCAGGGGTGCTGTTTGCAGGTTTCAATAATGAAATGGACTGTGATTTGACCTCATATGAATGTGCCACCTATGCATGCTGCATACTGCTGCACACACAGAAAGAGCTAATTGACCATGAAAATAGTATATGTATAGGAAGGTGTCCCTTCCTGCACAGATATATCCACCTCCACAGGGCAGCCAACTAGCACCCTGGTGCAAGGTTGGCAGTGTTGGTGCACAGCTGCATATTAGGCACCAGCGCAGGGGACAACAACGGGTTGCCTTGTAACTAATTACACATGGTGCAATCCTGCATAGTGAAAATGATGAAGAACAGCGCTGCCAATGTTGGAGCTGTATTGTGCACTGTCACTTACTCATTAAAATGGGCCTAAGTGTTGCACTTCATCTGTACTGACACATGTCAAAATGGATGGGATGACCAGGCTTTGTAGGGCTAGCATGTTGTCATCACACCTGAACCCATTGTGTTGCAAGGATGTGTCATGCCCCCTCTAGTGATAGCACACTGCTACAAAGCTGCACCACACAACACATGGTACATACATACTAAGCATCAGTTAGGAATCCAAATTATATGTCCCAGGTCCTTAAGTCAATATCCAGCAACACAGTGCTAGTAAAACCTAGCACAAGGCCAGGAACTCAGACCATACCACAAACAAGTTTGAGTCACAACCAAATCAACTACCAACTGCCATGCTACATTCCAAACCTGTTTCTAGCTTTAACAACAACTTACATCTTTTATCCCTTGCAGCGGATAAGGGTTACGACATACAGCTGTGGGTGATGACCCCATTGGCAAACCCAAACACCGCAGCAGAGCGTGCCTACAATGAGGGACACCGTCAGACATGCAATGTGGTGGAAAGAAAATTTGGCATACTCAAATCCAGATTCAGGTACCTGGACTTGACAGGAGGCAGTCTCTTTTATGCTCCACCCATTGTGTGTAAAATAATACTCACATGTGCCATCCTGCGCAACCTATGTGTGTGAATGAACGTGCCAATGTACAACCAGGTTGCTGGCCTGCCTGAGGAGGAGGAGGCAGATGGTGCTGATGATATGGAGGAGGAACAGCACAACACAGCTGCTGGGGTATGCCAGAGACAGCATATTGTTGACAACTTTTACACATAAGAACCACTGAAATCACCATGTTAAATTTGTAAATAGATACTACACATCTACTACCAATCCTGCTTTGGCCTATTCAGTCTCTCCTACATATACCATAGGAATGTGAGTCTAACCTTATGGAGAATGTAACAGTTACTAATCTGACAAGTGATGTCGCAACATCAAATATGATGTGTTACATTGAACTGCCACCATCACACACATCACTTACAGCCCTATCACTGGTATGTGACAACTGAAGGACACAATCCATGGACCACAACATATTTTGTATAGTCATGTTGCCAACTTGCTAATCAATAGCTCATCACACCCATCTACATCATGTCCTGAAAGGATGTATGCAAGGGGCCCACACCTGAGGTTTAGGATGTCGAAAAATAGAAATTAAGTCATGTTGGAAATGAGCGCTGTCACAACTGAGTGAGAGTTGCAGCGGCTGCATGGAACATGTGTGATGAGGGTGGGACATCATTGGTAACGATGGTCATCGTGATTTTCCCGGGGATATTAACCAATGGAAGAAGTTGAGCATGCGCAGTATAGCCATGATGATCTTTCCTGCCACTGCACTGTGACACAACCCTGACACAGGGTAAACATGACCTTACTCATTGCATGAACATGTCTGTGGTATTCACATTAGTATGGATGAGAACATATGCAGCGAGGGCTGCAGGTCCACCATAAAAAAAACAACAACCATTGGTAAATGCAATGAGTAAAATCCAAAATTTGTGATCAGACCATATTCTGGGTGGAATGTAGGCAGAGTGTGTCATACACACTATGCACCAAAGATGTAGACATGTCAGATATATATGCTGTTTTCACACAGCTCTCCATAATCTCAAAATCCAAATACAGAGACAAATGTCAGGTCACATTTCCTAGGTAGCAAATGTTTGCCCATCATCAACAATGCCTGACCTTCGTATGCAGCTTTAAATAGTATGCTCTCTGTATGACAACATCACACATCACATACCAATACACAATTCACAATCAAATTTCAGAACTATTGCATTTTACTGAATGCCAAACATATGAGGACACATTGTTGTCACAAATGCATATATTCACGACATGCAAAATTGTGCATGCTGTTGACTACGTAACACACACTGTGGTGGAAATGACCAATCACACCCTTACCACATTGTTGCATGGAGTACCACTTGTGCCACCCCCTATATGCCACATTGCAGCACATCCAATGTCATATGTATGGTGAATCAGGGTGCATCTAAGGACAATGCAAAAAAACACGCAATCAGGAAATTAGTAAAAAATGCATCATACAAAATCCGCAAACGCAAAGAAAATGACACATGGGTCCTTAGCGTGAATTTTACGTCCACACTCCTCTTAATGCTGTGAAATCGAAGCATAACCGTCATGTGTCAATGTAAACGAAGCACGTGCAGTATGCGTCTAAAAAAAACTACTTAAATGTCAAATGCATCAAATAAAAACATGCATAACTGAAAAACGCGAATCACAGGGACAGGAAGTGATATAAAAGGAAATCCTGTCTACGAGCATGGTACAGTGGTTGTAGCTTCCTGTTCTCTTTACAGTCTGTGCCTTTGTGACTGTGCGGTTGAGTATTGGAGCTGGTTGTTGATTCTTGGTTGTGTTTGGAAGTTTGTGGTTTCCCTTGGGTCATGTCTTGTTGATTTTTGTGTGCATTTTGTCCCAGAAGTTGTTTTGTGTAGTTTTTACCCACTTTTGTATTTGTACTGTGGGGTATCTGTCCGGGTTGTTAGTTATCTGGGATAAGTTAGTGGGGTAAGTTTCTTTTTTTTGTATCACCCCTTATTGGTTGACCATCAGTCGACATGTCTGGCAAGGGGAGGATGTTCAGAATGTCAGCAGATGAGCGCTTTGTTTGGCTGGTATCACACTACCTGCCAATGATGCTTGAAATGGGTGGCCGTGTGATCCTCGGCTACTGGACCGAGGCCAGGTGGCTGCGGTGGGGCAAGGTGCTCCACCACCTGAAGCGCATTTACAAAACCATCAGGAATGAGCACCAGCTGAAGCATCGCTAGGCAGATCTGGTGGCCAGGGTGCAAGATCTGTTAGATTACCTGCGGATTGAGATTGGCGAAACTGTTGGTGAGTCTCCCAGTGGCATAATATTGACTGTTCACTGCTCTTGAATGACAGTAGCAGATCAGCTGGAGTGCTGCATGCAATGCTTGTGGAAAGGTTGTATGCAACCAGTATGAAAAGTATCTGTGCCAATTCAGGCCTGGAATTCACATGTCCAACAAAGAAACCAATGCAGGTCAGATGTACGATGAGTCCTGCACAACCATAACAAAGGCACACATGGCAGAGCCCATAGCATCACCTGTGTCCTGGCATAGTGTAATTTATGAAACATCAAGGCACCGCCAGCCTACCATATTTTCCCTGTATTGTGTCAACAAAGTGGCATAATGCATGCATAGCGCAACTTTGTCAACTTCTCAAGCAAATGACCCCTGCCCCAGCCATTATGTTATCCCACATTAGGAGGCAATAAATATGGGGCATTTGCTACCATTAGAGAACTTTGCCACATCAGTCATGATTTAATCAACCCATGATCATTGCAGACTTTTAACTGAGCTGCATTTCTATCACAAAGCGCCTCTGGGTGCTTTGCAGCACAAGCTTGCGTACCTGAGTAGTAAGCCTAGCAAAGCGCCAGGGTAGTGTCATGTTTTTACTACACAACTCCCCCTTAAACCACGTTGTGCCATTTTGTATAGACGGTCCACACATGATGTTGTCAGGGGTGTGCTAAGGGGCACACATCATGTTGGGCAGCACTAGGGTGTGGAGTCATGAGATGGTAGCACCACCTGTGGATCATTGTGTGATGCATTAGCAGCCCAAATTTAATCTCAAACACAAAATTTGTAAATTAGCGTTGCTTATGCTTTGGAAAATGACACAAAGGCGGCGCTCACTTTTCATTACTCAAGTCTAAGGTGCTGCACCACTGTTGTCCTATTGGCCCCTTTGTGTTATTGGGCAAGGCCATGTAAGGGAGATTGAACATGAATTGGGAAGAGACTACTGTCAGTTCCATGTTCCAGTTCATGTTCTGTCACAGACTGCCTCTACCACCCCCATATCATACACATGTTCAGAGTCTGTTCCACTGGCCTACAACTCCCCACTGACAGTATGAGGCTGCACTGCATCAGCTCTATCTCTGCCACACCACTCCCTAACCAGCAACTCCAGATGCATTCTCTAACCACAGAGCAAGTGTGTCTGTGCTGAGCGCTATGTCTATGCCCATGTACTTGTCACTCACTGGATTGATAATAGTGTACAATGGCAACAATGGCAGGCCAACCACTATTTGCAATACCTACCTGTCACAATACAGTCATTATGCAGGTAGACAAAGCAACTGCACATGAGTCCACAGCCATAGCAATTCCTTAGGTGTGTCTGTCTTGTGATGGTGCACACATTTCACTCTGTTCATTGTAGGGTGTGTAATGCAAATCTCCAACACCTTGCAATAGCCACAAAATTCTAGGGTAGCAGCGTGTCTGTGAGATATGGTGATGACATAGTTGTTACCTACATCTGTTGAAAGCAGACATACCATGGGTGTGACAATGGTCCTGTGTAGGAAGGTAACTTCTTTCTAGCATTGTTACCCCCACTTGTGGCCCGTTTGTGAGTATATGTCAGTGTGTTTTTACTGCCTCACTGGGATCCTGCTAGCCAGGACTCCAGTGCTCATAGTGAAAACCCTATTTGTCAGTGTGTTCTATATGTATCACTGGGACCCTGCTAGCCAGGGCCCCAGTGCTCATAGTTTGTGGCCTGAATGTGTTCCCTGTGTGGTGCCTAACTATGTCACTGAGGCTCTGCTAATCAGAACCTCAGTACTTATGCTCTCCCTGCCTTTAACATTGTCACTGCAGGCTAGTGACCATTTTTGCCAATTCTGATTGGCACACTGGAACATCCTTATAATTCCCTAGTATATGGTACCTGGGTACCCACGGTATTGGGGTTCCAGGAGATCCCTATGGGCTGCAGCATTCCTTTTGCCACCCATAGGGAGCTCAGACAATTCTTACACAGGACTGCCACTGCAGCCTGAGTGAAATAACGTCTGGGCAGCCCAGCCCCAGGAAGGCAGAACAAAGGATTTCCTCTGAGAGAGGTTGTTACATCCTATCCATTTGGAAATAGGTGTTAAGGGCTGGGGAGGAGTAGCCTCCCCCAGCCTCTGAAAATGTTTTGAAGGGCACAGATGGTGCCCTCCTTGCATAAGCCAGTCTACAGCGGTTCAGGGATCCTCTAGGCCCTGCTCTGGTGCGAAACTGGAGAGTGGAAAGGGGGGTGACCACTCCCCTGTCCATCACCACCCCAGGGGTGGTGCCCAGAGCTCCTCCAGTGTGTCCCAGACCTCTGCCATCTTGCATGTAGAGGTGTGAGGGCACAATGGAGGCCTCTGAGTGGCCATTGCCAGCAAGTAACGTCAGAGACCCCTCCTGATAGGTACTTTCCTGACTAGATGGCCAGTCCTCCTCTGAGGGCTATTTAGGGTCTCTCCTGTGGGCTCCTCTTGAGATAACAAATGCAAGAACTCACCAGAGTTCCTCTGCATCTCCCTCTTTGACTTCTGCCAAGGATCAACCACTGAATGCTCCAGTACGCCAACAAAGTAGCAAGAAGACTACCACCGACATTGTAGCTCCTAATCCTGCCGACTTTCTCAACTGTTTCCTGGTGGTGCATGCTCTAGGGGCTGTCTGCCTTCACCCTGCACTGGAAGCCAAGAAGAAATCTCCTGTGGGTTGACGGAATCTTCCCCCTGCTAACGCAGGCACCAAACTTCTGCTTCACGGTCCTTTGGGTCCTCTCATCGTGATGAGCGTGATCCCTGGAACACAGGAGCTGGATCCAAGAAAACCCGACAGTCCAGTGGTCCATCTGTCCAAATTTGGTGGAGTTAAGTCCTTGCCTCCCCACGCCAGACAGTAATCCTGTGTACTGTGTGAACTGCAGCTGCTAGGGCTTATGTGCACTTTTTCAAGGAATCCTTCATGCACAGCACAGCCCAGGTCCCCAGCACTCCATCCTGCATTGGTCAACTCACTGAGTTGACCACCATCTTTGTGGGAACCTCCTTTGTAGTGTTGAGATGACCGCTGTGCTCAGTTTTCTTGAACCCATGTTCAAGTACTTCTGTGGGCGCTGCCTGCTTCTGCTTGGGGTCTCTGTGTTGCTGAGCACCCCCCTCCACTCCTTCTCCAAGGAGCAACCTCCTGGTCCTTCCTGGGCCTGGGCAGCTCCCATTTTTACTTCATCTGCGACCTTTGCAGATAGCAAGGCCTGTTTGCAGTCTTTCT
The DNA here is from genome assembly GCF_031143425.1 of Pleurodeles waltl. Taxonomy (NCBI): domain Eukaryota; kingdom Metazoa; phylum Chordata; class Amphibia; order Caudata; family Salamandridae; genus Pleurodeles; species Pleurodeles waltl. Next base: position 252,894,331 of record NC_090443.1, read on the forward strand.
ATGTGAAAACAACTCTGGATCCTCCAGCACACCGTGGGACATCTGTGCAAAGGAGAAGTTCCTGGCATCTTCTGTTGTTGCAGAATCTTCAGCTTCTTCCACCCGGAGGCAGCCATTTTGCACCTTCATCCAGGGTTTAGTGGGCTCCTGCCCCATCCGGACACTTTCATGAATCTTGGACTTGGTCCCCTTCCTTTCAGGTCCTCAGGTCCAGGAATCCATCTTCAGTGCTTTGCAGTCTGTTGTGGTCTTTGCAGAATCTCCTATCACAACTTTAGTGTGTTTCTGGGAAAGTAGGGTAACTTTACTCCTACTTTTCAGGGTCTTGGGGTGGGGTATCTTGGGCACCCTTAGCGTTTTCTTACACTCCCAGTGACCCTCTACGCACTAAGCTAGGCCTGGGTCCCTAAGTGGTTTGCATTCCACTTTCTTAGTATATGATTTGTGTTGCCCCTAGGCCTATTGCATCCTATTGTATTCTAGTGTTTGCACTACTTTTCTAACTCTTTACTTACATGTTTTTGGTTTGTGTGTATATTTTGTGTATTTTACTTACCTCCTAAGGGAGTATACCCTCTGAGATATTTTGGCACATTGTCATTAAAATATAGTACCTTTATTTTTAGTATCTCTGAGTATTGTCATTCTTGTGATATAGTGCTATATGAGATAAGTGGTATAGTAGGAGCTTTGCATGTCTCCTAGTTCAGCCTAAGCTGCTCTGCTATAGCTACCTGTATCAGCCGAAGCTGCTAGAACACTACTAATCTACTACTAGGGGATAACTGGACCTGGCACAAGGTGTAAGTACCCTCAGGTACCCACTATAAGCCAGGCCAGCCTCCCACATCCTGCCACTGCCACAACCATAGCATGGCCCTCAGATGGAAAATACATGATCAAACAGTCCCATTTGGCAATGGAGGTGTGATGCCCACAGACTGCCGAAGGACAATGCCACATATGAATGTTGTAGGGTGTAGCACTAAAGGAGTCTCTGGCCCAGTGCTAGTGTTCCGATGTGTGGCTCTAACTCCCGGATTGTCTGTGTCTTTGTGTGATCGTAGTGGTGTGTCTGTTGCACTGAATTCCATTAGAAGGACTAGCTCACTCCTCTCAACTAGTTCACACTGCAATTTGTTGTCCACTCGCAGTGACCAAGATTTGACACTAAGCATGCTTTACCATTCATGTCTTACAGGTGGACCAGCCCCTCTACACGATTGGTGAAGTGGCACGTTTAGAAGTCCCAGATGTATCCAGTAAGTGTGATAATATGTGTCCTGTGAAGTAATCCAGGGTTTGGTGTGAGTGAGTCATGTGTGTTAAATTCAATGTCAGATGTGATAAGCTGTCCAATGATCAGATATCAATGTAGGCTGGATAGTGACATCATGGCCTATTTTAAGGATCCCCAAGCATCATCAAAAGGTCAAGTCTTGTGCGGCTTATGGTGCGCAATGGCCAGCATCGTGTACACAAGGTGGTGGCATGCCTCATGTAGGGCCAAATGTACCTAAGAATGACAGAGTGCAATGATTTGAGAAATTGACAGTGGCACACTCCCGCATTCTCACAACACAGGGATGCACAATTCTGATCCTAAATTGGCGCATCCCTGTATTGTCATGAAGGTGGAGGACTGGGCTGGCAATTGTCCCCTACCATGGCACGCTATCTTTTTTAACTCCAGGTATGTTTCACTTTTGTGTAATGTAATTGGCTTGCATGCAGGTCAAGGCCAAACGTGTGCTAGCATGAAAGTCTGTGTGAAAGGAATAGTAGTGTCAGATTCGGAATTGATGGGTGTCCACACCTGGACACATAAATGTAGGTGTAATTGACCTATGGATACCAGCTTCCTATGTGGCAGCCCTCCTAACATATGGTCCACTCCTTCACTCCATGTATGAGTGGGCAGGCCTTGGTGGATGACCAGGACAGTTGAGATGATGGATAGCATGGCCATACCCCCTTAGGCTTAGGGGGATAGGAATACCAAATTTGTATGTAGATTTGATGTTCACAGTGTAGGTGACAGTCTGGTTGATCAGGCTTGCATGTGTACCTTTCAGCTCTAACCCCTTATGGTTACTAACAGCATCCTATCCTCCCAATGACATGTTCAAGTTAATGGTGATGTATGGTTGGAAACAGACACAGACAATGAGGAAGTTTGGGCCTCGACTATGTAAAGTTAGCGCCACCTTTGCATCACTTTTTTTTACGCAAAAGCGATGCACACTTCCAAAATGTTGGTTCATTTTGTTAGTTTGCACTGCTTTAGCATAAAAAATATGATGCTAAGGCAGGTTGAAGTTATATTTATAACGGCCTTTTTTTTCTGGAATGTGAGTTGGAGTGCATGTGTAATTTGATGTAGCAGTGTAAGCTAGTAATCTGTACAGACTCCACACAATGCTGACACTGATGGTTGCTTGTCTCCATTTTACAGCTGCCAACATGACCAATGATGAGCAGTGTGATTTTCAGAAGAGGCCAGTGAGGTACCACCACATTCTGGAAGTGAAGTCTGGGTACAGAAGCATGGGTCACCACTTCCGTGCAGAGAAGACAACAGGGGAATGGCAGGCATTCCCACAAGGGGCCCCACATTGCCTAAAAAGGCTCAGCAGATTCCAAGCTCATCAGCAGTGCAGGGAGGCACAGCTGGCACACACAGCAACAACATCAGTTGCAACAGTCACCACAGCAGAGCCACAACCCACACCACCTGCTGCCATTGTGACACAGTTGCTGCAGGATCTGCAGAGGGACATGTCTCTCGTACTAAAAGGTTTGGACAGATTGGAGGAAGAGGTTGCCTTAAATAGGAAGATGTTAAAATACATTTAAAAAAAATAAAAAGCAAACGTTTGACTCTCAGTTGATCTGCCACCTCCAAGTTGTGTCCTCTCCCTTATGATGGTCTAATATGTTTTATTATGGGTTTTAGAGGGTCAATGTTAGGTTAGTGTAGGTATGTAGATTAGAAAGGATACGTGTGGTTGTAGGGTGGGTTTTTACTTATTATGTGTTCATTAATGGTTGGGTGGGGGGTCATGTCAGGGTATCTATGTGTTTTATTTAATAAAAAATGAGGGAAAAAACTACAGCAAAATATATATTTGTTTAAGATTAGTTATTATATGTGTAATATTAGTATTTGTTGTCCTGCATGTATCTTGTAACTTAAGGGGGTGGGGGGCCAATGTTTAGAGTGTGGTGTTCATTCATTGTGTAAGTTAAGTTTAGCACAAGGTAGATAGCTTTAGTTGTTGGATAAGTATAGTTAGAATAGTTTAGTTTAGGATACAGTAGGTTTTAAGCATTTTTTTTAGGTTAGTTGAAATGTGCTTGTGTCTCAGGGTCCTCCCATGAGTGCACAGTGCAAATTGGGGGTTGGCCTAGGGATTCTGTCCTGCCTCTGAATACCTCTCTTAACATGTGCATCACTCATTGACAACTGAGCTGACACATTGGCAGCAACAGCACATCTACTTGTCCATGCATCTGCCATCCAGCGTACCCACCACTCAAGATGACTATGTTTACTTTTTATTGGACAGGTAGGTGTGGTACTTCAGCTGTCAGTGTTGGGGTCCTGTGTAGGAATGTCGGGAACTGTGGCACATCTGACAACAGCCTACATTGGAACTCTATCCTGCAAAACTGAACAGTGGTAATCACTAATGAGGTTAGGTACCTCTGCATCATACCAATGCGTTCTACTGGCAACCCCAACTGACGATATGGCCCTAGACTTGCTGTACAGCCATTCCTGCTGTATATATTGAGGGAAGCATACATGTGTTCTTCATTTGTGACACACTCAGTGAATTCCTTGTAGGGGATGAGACCAGCATAAATATTTGTCATGTTAGGGACCTTGTGTGTAGCTTTGTGCCCCCACAGTCCTGCACTCTTTTACTGACATTCTGTGACCAATGACATGGATACACACATCACAATTACTTAGCCTAGTAGATGGATCACAAAACACAAAGACATGCTGATTGTGTAGATGGTGTTTATTTACAAATGTTGTAGTGCGATATTTACAATGTCCAGGTAAGTGACCCCATTTGTTCAATCCATACATAGGTGACACAACATAAGTCCAGGTTTGAGGAACATGTCATTGGACATGCTTGGGAGAAGTGTGTTAAGTACGGAAGAAGAACAATTGCTAATTGTCCATAGCAGACAGGTCAACAGTGTGTGGGTGATGAGTGCACATATCCAACTGTGCTAACACTGGCATTATCTCAAGCACAGGATAAAGGAGAACACTGCCCATTTGGCATGGGCTGGTACTACCAGAAACTCTTACGAGGGAAGCTGATCTGTTCCACATCTCCATTCTCCGATGTGTGTGGTGCATCCTCTGCCCTTGATGATGGTGGTTGGGACGTACAGGGGGCCACACACACTTCAGTGGTTGAAGATGTGGAATCCCAATTCCCAGCAACTGCCATTTGTGGAACAACATATGGCATCAATGTAGCAAGAAGGATCTGCTGATTTTTCAGGATAGCAGCAACATCCCGATGGTAGGCAGTCATGTCTGCCCTGAGGGAGGCCACCTCCTGGTGCATGGAGTCCAGTTTGTTCTCAATCATGCTGCTGCCAGTTTTGGAGGGCAGCTGTTGTGGCCTCCCCCTCCTGGCAGCACCTATGTCCCTCAGACACTGCTGGACTGCAGTGGGGAGTGTGTGCCTCATTTGGCTGCTGTATTTTCATTGGCTGTAATGATAAACATGCACATTTCCTCCCCATTGGCTGCAACAGTCTCCATCCCAACCCGCACCTGCTTGGCCAGCTCCCGTGGGACTCAAAACTCTGTCCTCATAAAGCTGGTCCCTGGGTCCTCGGAGTCTTCAGCTGTGTCGGTGCTGGCAGGTTGTACTATTGGGGTGTTGGGTGGGGCATCTGAGATGGCTGCTACATTATTTGTCCTCCTTGTAACTGGAGGTGTGTTTGGAGGGATACCAGGACTTGTTGGAGGGTCTCTTGGCTGATGGTTATCAGCTGGTCATCCAGGTCATCGGGGTACTCAAGGACAGGCAGATCAGCAGGAGAGCCATCATTCTCTACAATTAGATGGTGTAAAATCAATCTTTCAATGTTGTGGCAGTTGACTTGTACATCATGGTTGCAGTCTGTCAACCCTTTGCCCCACTGAGTGTAACATGAGGGGAAGCTTAGGTGGCATAATTGGCCGCTTCACATCTAATAGGTGTGATGTAAATCTGTGTGGGGGCTTGACCCCATCTTGTTATTCTGGACCCTTCCTGTGCATCCATTTGCACAGTAGGGCCTTGCAATGGGTGTTGCAGTGGTCAAGTCACAGTGTTAGAAATTGGGTTTTTGGTTGGCAGTCAGGTTACCCTCTGTCCAAGCAAGAACCCTCACTCTAGTCAGGGTAAGTCACACACAATCCAAATTATTCTTTGCCCACCCTCTGGTAGCTTGGCACGAGCAGTCAGGCTTAACTTAGAAGGCAATGTGTAAAGTATTTGTGTAATAAATCATACAATAACACAATATTTCACCACAAAAATACACCACACAGTGTTAAAAAAATATGTAATATTTATCTGGATATTTGCAGGTCAAAACGAATAAAGATGCAATATGAAATTGTAGAGATACCACTGAAAAGTGATATAAAGTGTCTTAAGTCTTTAAAAAGCAAAGTCTCTTTCAAGCACAAAGTACCTGGTTTAAAGTGGAAATTCTCCGCAAAGGGCCGCAGAGGAGGAGATACGTGGAAAAATGGTGTGTGCGTCGGTTTCGCCCCTTCACACACAGACTTGCGTCGTTATTTTTCATGCGGGGAAGTCGTGCGTCGTTTTCCGGCGCGCGGACAGTCTCCTTCTGTGGTTCGCGGGATTACCAGATGTCCCGGGGTCTGTGCGTGGAATCCTAGGCTTGTTTTATGGCTGCGCATCATTCGTGTGGGCTGTGCGTGGAATCTTCTCCCTCATGGCAGGCGTCGCGTCGATTTCCTTTCTGAAGTCGGGCGGCGTTGTCCAGGCGAGGCCGTGCGTCGAAGTTCCGGTCGCACCGCAGGCGTCGCGTCGAGCGTGCGGTGAATATTTCACCGCGGAGCAAGCTGTGTGTCGAATTTTTCGGCACACAAGGCGTCCAAATGAAAAAGAGAAGTCTTTTTGGTCCTGAGACTTCAGGGAACAGGAGGCAAGCTCTATCCAAGCCCTTGGAGAGCACTTCAGCAGCAAGGCAAGAGTTCAGCAAGGCAGCAGGGCAACAGCAAGGCAGCAATCCTTTGTAGAAAGCAGTCAGGTGAGTCCTTTAGGCAGCCAGGCAGTTCTTCTTGGCAGGATGCAGGTTCTGGTTCAGGTTTCTTCTCCAGCAAGTGTCTGATGAGGTAGGGCAGAGGCCCTGTTTTATACCCAAATGTGCCTTTGAAGAGGGGGTGACTTCAAAGAGTGGCTAAGAAATGCACCAGGTCCCCTTTCAGTTCAATCCTGTCTGCCAGGGTCCCAGTAGGGGGTGTGGCAGTCCTTTGTGTGAGGGCAGGCCCTCCACCCTCCCAGCCCAGGAAGACCGATTCAAAATGCAGATGTATGCAAGTGAGGCTGAGTACCCTGTGTTTGGGGTGTGTCTGACTGAATGCACAAGGAGCTGTCAATTAAACCTAGCCAGACGTGGATTGTAAGGCACGGAAAGATTTAAGTGCAAAGAAATGCTCACTTTCTAAAAGTGGCATTTCAAGAATAGTAATATTAAATCCTACTTCACCAGTCAGCAGGATTTTGTATTACCATTCTGGCCATACTAAATATGACCTTCCTGCTCCTTTCAGATCAGCAGCTGCCACTTCAACAACGTATGAGGGCAGCCCCAATGTTTGCCTATTGAGGGAGCAGGCCTCACAGTAGTGTAAAAACGAATTTAGGAGTTTTACACTACCAGGACATATAAACTACACAGGTACATGTCCTACCTTTTACCCACACAGCACCCTGCTCTAGGGGTTACCTAGGGCACACATTAGGGGTGACTTATATGTAGAAAAAGGGGAGTTTTAGGCTTGGCAAGTACTTTTAAATGCCAAGTCGAAGTGGCAGTGAAACTGCACACACAGGCCTTGCAATAGCAGGCCTGAGACAAGGTTAAGGGGCTACTGAAGTGGGTGGCACAACCAGTGCTTCAGGCCCACTAGTAGCATTTAATCTACAGGCCCTAGGCACATGTAGTGCACCCTACTAGGGTCTTACAAGTAAATCAAATAGCCAATCATGGATAAACCAATCAACAGTACAATTTACACAGAGAGCATATGCACTTTAGCACTGGTTAGCAGTGGTAAAGTACCCAGAGTTCAAAAGCCAACAACAACAGGTCAGAAAAAATAGGAGGAAGGAGGCAAAAAGTTCGGGGATGACCCTGTCAAAAAAGCCAGGTCCAACATGACCCCCCACCAGCCTTAAGCCAGGGGAGCACAATCACTATCCTTATGTACTTCCCTGTTTGAGGCGACAGAACAAGGACCCAGGCCCACAACAGCAGGGGCATGCTCCTGTTCTTCACCTTCCTGACTCAAATTGGATCCCTCTGTCCATACTCTCAGGGCCCACTAAGCCAACCCATAGGGAACCTTTCTCCTTACCTGCGGATACCATCTGTGCAGCACCTAACCTTACTTTGCTCACAGATGTATCCCAGGAGCAGGATAGTACCACCAGGACCAACACAGTGGTGTTGCCCACTCTACCCCCGGGGTGTGACACTTGTCCCCTTCCCAGGGATAACTCTGTCCACCCGGACAGCAAGCCACAGTGGTTACTGACAGCTGTCAGGGAGGAGAGCCAGGCCCAGGCCTCTCAAAGCTCTCCAACCACTGTGGCTCTGGAGAGTGCGGGGCGGTAGCCCCAGGTGCTGGACACCCTTTAACCACTCTCCCTTCCACCAGGTCAGGGATGACAGCCTGAACCTGGTCCTCCCCTCTGAGGCTCTGTACCCTCCCTCCTGGAGCGGTACCCCCAGAGTCCAACATGGTCAGGGGGCTTATAGAAGCCGCCCTGCACCATTCCTCCACCAGTGCAGGGCTGTTAACCTGCAACTGGCCCTCCAACCTGGGGTCTGCACCTTCAGGTCGGACTAGGGCCCGGGGTGAGGCTTCCCTCCCCCTGCCCTCCCTTCTGGGGTCCAGCACCCTCCAACTAGGAGTGGCCTCCTCAGAAGACAACATGGTAGGGGCACTGTTATCAGTAGCCCCTCCCTCCAGGTCCGGGGGGACAACCTGAACCTGGTCTTCCAGCCCAGGGTCTGTACCCTCAGACTGGATCACTGCCTGGCAAACCAGGACTTTCTGGGGGGCACACCTACCCCCCACCATGTCAGAGTTTAACCTCTGAACCTGGCCATCCAACCCAGAGTCACCACCCTGAGGTTGAACAATTGCCTGGCACACCAGGACTTCTTGGGGGGCACGCCTACCCCCCACCAGGTCAGAGTTTAACCCCTGAACCTGGTCATCCAACCTAGAGTCTCCACCCTGAGGTTGAACAATTGCCTGGCACACAAGGACTTCTTGGGGGGTACACCTACCCCCCACCAGGTCAGAGTTTAACCCCTGAACCTGGTCATCCAACCCAGAGTCACCACCCTGAGGTTGAACAATTGGCTGGCACGCCAGGACTTCTTGGGGAGAACACTGACCCCCCACACGGCCAGAGTTTAACCCCTGAACCGGGTCATCCAACCCAGAGTCACCACCCTGAGGTTGAACAATTGCCTGGCATGCCAGGACTTCCTGGGGGGCACGCTCACCCCCCACAAGGGACACACCGTCCCCAAGGGCTACACAAGAGTCTGGCTGGCGCAGGTCTCCTGACCTCTGCCCATCTGGCAGAGTCTGGATCCCCCCCAAACCAGAAACGGTTTCACCTGGGTCATTCCTGGGGGGCTCTGCTCTCAGAGCTGATCCCTGACTCTCCGGGGCCTCCACTGGGGTCCGCAACCCCCTCTCAATCCTCTGTCTGGACTTCTGCACCCCCTCACTAGGAGTTGTACTGCCAGCCACCAGAACTGGTGGGATGCTGACTACAGTCACCCCCCCCCCCAAGTTCTTCTGACACTGCGGAGCCTCCCTCAACAGGTGGCCCTACAGTACAGGCTAGGCTTACCTCCTGGCTTTCTATCATAGAACCCTCTAGGACCTGGGACCTACATGGGACACTACAATCCTCTCCCACCTCACTTGGTCGGGCACCACCTAGACCACTCCCTTCAGGAGCACCCCAAATGCCTCTTCAGACTCTCTGGTACTCACCCAGAAGTCTGCCTCCATTGTAAGCTCCCTGGGGTCAGAGAACTCACACTCCACCTGGTGTTGGCGTAGCTCTGGAAAATAAGGACCAGACATATGCTCTCCAGCAATTACATCACTCTGCCCTTCATATGTATTAACCACAGTACCCTTCACCCAACCATCCAGTGACTCAGCCTTGAAAAAGCACTCTACCTCACCATCCTGAGACTGGTGAGACAGTATCTGACTGTCACTGACACTCAACTCATACTCTTCTGAGATGTCTCCACACTCTATATCCAGGACATCCAAAAGGGGGGAACCCTTTTCTCTGTCACTCTCTTCCAGAGCCAGTAAAGTGTCCCTCCCCCCTGTAGGAATATGACTCCCTGTGCCAGTTCCCCAATCCTTCTCAGGGACCCTGTGCATAACGGGAACTGCCTCATACTCATGGAACCGCCTGGGGTGTGTCAACTCCCTTCTTCAAGTTGGGCACCACATCTCTGGGCTTGTGCCCTTCTTCAGCAGTACTGGATGCAAGATTTTTGCTGCCACCATCTGAACTGGACTCAGCCCTTCCAGCTTCCAGTTTTAGCTCTTCACAGCTCAGCTCCTGAGCTGCAATCCTTTATTTTTCCAGGGCTAAGGTTCTTGCTGCCTCAGTCCTCTCAATAAACTCATCTAGCTCTTCCACCTGCCGCTCTTGATCTAGGAGCCATTCATCTCTCACTGGTTCTCTTTCCTCATCTGAGTAGTCCTCCTCCTCATAATCATTCTCAGGGCTATGATTCCTTTGGTTCTTTGCTGCCTGTTCCTCTGCCCATTGTGCTTCTCCCCAGGCTACATAGATATGTAGCAGTTCTATCTTAGTGGATCTCCTTGACATGGGAAGTCCCCATTTTCTGCAAAGCCCCCTCAGCTCAGCCTTAGTGAGGGATTCAACAGGTACAAGGTTTGACACATCGTAGTCTTCTGTGAAGATGGAATCCATTCCCAATCTGGCAAGGTATCACAGGCAAAACCAGAAATCAAAGTCCAAAATCAATAATATATCCCGGAAGACATCAGAGAACCAAAAGCAAAATGATGAAAAATCAAGTTGACCTTCAACTGTGGGTAGGTAGTGAAAAACTTAGCTACTGTATGTCACTGCACAAATACAAGTCCTATCCTCACCGCTGATCACCAATGTTAGAAATTGGGTTTTTGGTTGGCAGTCAGGTTACCCTCTGTCCAAGCAAGAACCCTCACTCTAGTCAGGGTAAGTCAGACACAATCCAAATTATCCTGTGCCCACCCTCTGGTAGCTTGGCACGGGCAGTCAGGCTTAACTTAGAAGGCAATGTGTAAAGTATTTGTGCAATAAATCATACAATAACACAATATAGCACCACAAAAATACACCACACAGTGTTTAGAAAAATATATAATATTTATATGGATATTTGCAGGTCAAAACGCATAAAGATGCAATATGAAATTGTAGAGATACCACTGAAAAGTGATATAAAGGGGGTCATTACAACCTTGGCGGTCTTTTAACAATACCGCCGTGCGGAAAACCGCCAGTAGTGGCGGTTTGCCGCTCGCCGTATTATGACTGTTGGCTGCTCTCTGTCCTTTTTACGACGGAGAGCCGCCAACAGCCATACTGGCGGGCGGCGGGGAAGTGGAGGTTGCTCCACCACCACGCCAACAGAACACCGCCCAGCGAATCACGTCCTGTGATTCGGCGCAGCGGTGTTCTGTTGGCGGTGTGGTGTCGGCGGACCAGCCCCCATGGCTCCCGTCCCCTCCCGGAGGATCGACGGACAAGGTAAGTCGATCGTCCGTTAGGGGAGGGGGTGGGGCGTGTTGTGTGGGTACATGGGGGTCTGGGTCTGTGTATGTAGAGGGGGGGTGTGAGTGCGTGTATGCTTGCGGGATGTGTTGCGTGTGTTGGGAATGAGTGCGTGTATGTCTGTATGTATGTCTGTATGGATGTGTGCGTGTATGTCTGTATATGGGTGTGCGTGTCTGACTGAGTGTTTGTGTGTTGGTGGTGCCTGCATGCGTGTCGTGTGTGTGTGAGTTATGTGATGTTGGGGGTCGGGGTGGGGAGGGGGGCCCTGCCACCTTTGGGGGGTGGCAGGAGTGGTGGGGGATGTAGGGGAGGGAGTCGGTGGGGGTGGGGGGTGGGAGAGACCCCTATCAGTGCCAGGGAAGGAATTCCCTGGCACTGATAGGGCTTACCGCCATGGATTTCATGGCGGTTCCTACCGCTGGAAATCCACGGCGGTAAGCCGGGTCGAAATACCGGCGGCGGTATTGTGACGGCTGCCGGGCTGGAAACCCAGGTCTCCAGCCCAGCGGTCGTCTCCGCCCTGGTGGGCGGAACGGCGAAGCGGCGGATGACCATGGCGGTAACCGCCATGGTCATAATACGGAAAAAAAGACCGCCAGCCTGTTGGCGGTCTTACTGCTGCTTTAACACCGTCCGCCAGTGTTGTATTGACCACCAAAGTGTCTTAAGTCTTTAAAAAGCAAACAAAGGGGGTCATTCCGACCCTGGCGGTCATAGACCGCCAGGGCCGGGGACCGCGGATGCACCGCCAACAGGCTGGCGGTGCATCCAGGCCAATACCGCCGCGGTCAGAAAAGGGAAACCGGCGGTTTCCTGCCGGTTTTCCCCTGGCCTGAGGAATCCTCCATGGCGGCGCTGCAGGCAGCGCCGCCATGGGGATTCCGACCCCCTTCCCGCCAGCCTGGTTCTGCCGGTTTTGACCGCCAGAACCTTGCTGGCGGGAACGGGTGTCGGGGGCCCCCTAACAGGGCCCCACAAAGATTTTCAGTGTCTGCATAGCAGACACTGAAAATCGTGACAGGTGCAACTGCACCCGTCGCACCCTTTCCACTCCGCCGGCTCCATTCGGAGCCGGCATCCTCGTGGAAGGGGGTTTCCCGCTGGGCGGGCGGGCGGCCTTCTGGCGATCGCCCGCCGGCCCAGCGGGAAACTCAGAATTACCGCGGCGGTCTTTTGACCGCGCTGCGGTATTCTGTCGGGGGAACTTTGGCGGGCGGCCTCCGCCGCCCGCCGAAGTCAGAATGACCCCCAAAGTCTCTTTCAAGCACAAAGTACCTGGTTTAAAGTGGAAAATCTCTGCAAAGGGCCGCAGAGGAGGAGATACGTGGAAAAATGGTGTGTGTGTCGGTTTCGCCCCTTCAAACACAGACTTGCGTCATTATTTTTCACGTGGGGAAGTTGTGCGTCGTTTTCCGGCATGCGGACAGTCTCCTTCTGTGGTTCGCGGGATTACCAGATGTCCCAGGGTCTGTGCGTGGGATCCTAGGCTTGTTTTCCGGCTGTGCGTCGTTCTGGTGGGCTGTGCGTGGAATCTTCTCCCTCACAGCAGGCGTCGTGTCGATTTCCTTTCTGAAGTCGGGCGGCGTTGTCCAGGCGAGGCTGTGCGTCGAAGTTCCGGTCGCACCGCAACTGTCGCATCGAGCGCCGTCTTTCCGGATCGGCGTGCGGAGCAAGCTGTGCGTCAAATTTTTCAGCGAACAAGGCGTCCAAATCAAAAAGAGAAGTCTTTTGGGTCCTGAGGCTTCAGGGAACAGGAGGCAAGCTCTATCCAAGCCCTTGGAGAGCACTTCAGCAGCAAGGCAAGAGTTCAGCAAGGCAGCAGGGCAACAGCAAGGCAGCAGTCCTTTAGGCAGCCAGGCATTTCTTCTTGGCAGGATGCAGGTTCTGGTTTCTTCTCCAGCAAGAGTCTGATGAGGTAGGGCAGAGGCCCTGTTTTATACTAACTTGTGTCTTTGAAGTGGGGGTGAATTCAAAGAGTGGCTAAGAAATGCACCAGGTCCCCTTTCAGTTCAATCCTGTCTGCCAGGGTCCCAGTAGGGGGTGTGGCAGTCCTTTGTGTGAGGGCAGGCCCTCCACCCTCCCAGCCCAGGAAGACCCATTCAAAATGCATATGTATGCAAGTGAGGCTGAGTACCCTGTGTTTGGGGTGTGTCTGAGTGAATGCACAAGGAGCTGTCAACTAAACGTAGCCAGGCGTGGATTGTAAGGCACAGAAAGATTTAAGTGCAAAGAAATGCTCACTTTCTAAAAGTGGCATTTCAAGAATAGTAATATTAAATCCGACTTCACCAGTCAGCAGGATTTTGTATTACCATTCTGGCCATACTAAATATGACCTTCCTGCTCCTTTCAGATCAGCAGCTGCCACTTCAACAATGTATGAGGGCAGCCCCAATGTTAGCCTATGAAGGGAGCAGGCCTCACAGTAGTGTAAAAACGAATTTAGGAGTTTTACACTCCCAGGACATATAAACTACACAGGTACATGTCCTGCCTCTTACCCACACAGCACCCTGCTCTAGGGGTTACCTAGGGCACACATTAGGGGTGACTTATAGGTAGAAAAAGGGGAGTTTTAGACTTGGCAAGTACTTTTAAATGCCAAGTCGAAGTGGCAGTGAAACTGCACACACAGGCCTTGCAATGGCAGGCCTGAGACAAGGTTAAGGGGCTACTGAAGTGGGTGGCACAACAGCACAACCAGTGCTGCAGGCCAACTAGTAGCATTTAATCTACAGGCCCTACGCACATGTAGTACACCCTACTAGGGTCTTATAAGTAAATCAAATAGCCAATCATGGATAAACCAATCAACAGTACAATTTACACAGAGAGCATATGCACTTTGGCACTGGTTAGCAGTGGTAAAGTGCCCAGAGTTCAAAAGCCAACAACAACAGGTCAGACAAAATAGGAGGAAGGAGGCAAAAAGTTTGGGGATGACCCTGTCAAAAAAGCCAGGTACAACACACAGCAACACACATTGCAATATGCGCCTGTTCCAATTTTATATGTTTCACATACACCTGGGCTGTACTTAAACCTTACACCACCCCAGGGATGGCATTGCCAAGGCACTATGCTGTTGTTTCCTTTGATTGCTCCTCATGTTGACGTATGTGTATGTGTGCTAAATTGTACAGCACAAATGGACCTAGCAGATTGCCATTTCAGTTTCTGTCTGTGCTAGAAGGTTCTCCTTCCTACACAACTATGATCTCTCCCTCAATGCAGCCATCCTTGCACTATGATGCAAGAGTTGCAGCATTGTGGCAGTGCAGCTAATTGGCCTGTGCAGGAGTGGACCCAGGGATGGCCAGCATGGGTATCATTTGTTGCTGTGTACATCATTTTCTACATGACAGTGCCCGGTGGTAAAATAATTAATGGACATACCCAGTTGACTACAGTTGAACTTAGGTCAGGGCCTTGAGCTAGTTTGATGGTGATTTTGCGGGTAGTCATACTGGTGCACACATGGACCCTCATTACAAGTTAGGCAGTCCTATGACCACCATACTGCCATTGTCTATATGACCTTCCCCAACAGCACAGGTGGTAGTGGCACATGTTGTCCATTGTGAATGCCCCATGGGCCAATGGCCTGGACCTGGCAGGTTGCCGGTAGCTTCTAGACTGGCAATGCCACCTGTCTTGTGACACCAAACCAGCATTATGATCAATGCTACCCTCAGGTATGTTCTGGCTTTTCCACCACCCTTTGCATAGTGGTAAAACCCCATGCAAAGGTTGGTGGTGGTGTGGTTGTGTGGTGTGCCCCTGCACAGCCCATGCACCTGGCATGGGCAGTGCAGGGTCCCTATGCCCAGCCCCTTTGCGCTTTCCACTGCCTGATTTGCAGAGCTAAGAGCAGAGTGTCCTGTCACACCCAATGAACCCCAAGACTAGCACTGACTCTACTTGATCCATCAACACTGTTGTGGTAACTGTCCCACAGAGCTACCATGAGCAGACAGATTTCCACCCACCATCCAATGTGTAACTCATACTGCCAACCACAAAGGGTACACTGCACTGGCAGTCTTACCAGCACCAGACTTGCACCATCCCCCACCCATCAATGCGAAATTGAACACCATTATGTTCACAGACATACACCAAGTGTTGTATTTGTGTGGTTATTTCCCCATTCCTATGTGTCTTGCATGGTTGTCGGCTCAGCCTGTATTTGTTGTGACCTACAGATTGCAATCTGTAGTACATATTTTCTGTAGTGCACAGTTCTGATCAGTGTCAAAATATGTGGCTCAACACTACGCCAGTTTAGTTACACTGGATAGTGGCATGTTTCCTATGATACATGACCACCCTACTATTCCCCCAGTGCCTGCCCGAATTACTTTTCTCTGTACCCAGAGGGGCATCCTTACTGCATGATGGAGTGGTGGCTGCCTTATGAGAATGTGTTGTTCATGTGCATGGTGGTGGTGCTTCTGACACATGTCTGCGTATTGTTGGAAATAGTTGCAAACAATTGTGTGCTGTAAGATGCAGCACACATTTGTTTTGGCAATGACAAAAGGCAGTTGCAAGGTGTTAATACAAGGGACACCACCATGACATAACCCCATGAATCTTATTGACTGACTTCCTAGTCTCTGATGTCTTGGTCATGGTGTCAGGGTTTGTTTGACTATATGCAAGGGATGTTGTGATGACACAACCAGAGGCACAGTCATTAGACATGCCTTCAGTCCTCTGTGCTGCATATGTACATATAGGTATTTATCCCTGGTGATTGACAAATGTCTGGGTTGTGTATGTGTTGTGGTGCATTGCACTACCAAGGCGTATGTACATGTGTTGCTTACTTTTGAATGCTGCATCTTGATTAATGTACATTTTGTCCCTCGGCGCTCCTTTGACATGACATGTATTGAGTGTGTCCTATTTGGCTCCCCCTTCTTGAACTTCACAATTTAGCATTAATATCCCCCATGCAACTTACCTTGTATTTGTGGTGGTTACTGGAAGTCTGTGCTGTCCTGCGATTCCAGTGACCAGTTCCTATGGGATGACCGCTGCAACCATCTCCCCCATCTTGTCCAGGTCCTCTTGTGGTGCTGGACTTCCACATCCAGTTTGCAGTGCAGCCATCCTGTTCTGTGCCATTTTCTCCTTTGTCCTTCGCTTCTAATCATGCCAGTATTTCTTGCACTCAGGTACTGTTCAGTATTATGGGCAATAATGGACACAGTGGGGGTTGTTGGATCTGATCAAACGTTTATATTCTGATCTTACTATCACAATTCAGTTTGGACAACACGGCGAAAAATTCCCATCCCCTTGCATCCAATCAGGGTGTTAGACATGGCTGCACTTTGGCACCTTTTTTATTTCTGTTGTATATAAATGGCTTATATAGCTGTTTAGGTCAAAATGGTAAGGATTTCCCAAGGATGAGTCTTAGACAATTGCCGATTTTATTGTATGCTGACGACGCCGTTTTAATTGCCCGCACGGCCAATGGCCTACAGACTCTTTTGGATCTTTTTTTAACGCACACACAAGAGCTTGACTTGAAAGTAAATTTTAAAAAGTCACATGTTATGATTTGCGGTCCTAAAAACACACGCACTAAATGTTTTACAATGGGGGGGAACATCTTAAGAAAGGTAAAAGACTTTTGCTATTTAGGTTTGTACCTAAGTTCCCTTTCTGTCATGGAAATTCCATTTGAATTTTAAGCTCCACCAAATGGAAAGAAATGTTGAAGCAATCTTTCGCTTTGCCCGTAGATTAGGGCATAGACCGGTTCATCAGATCATCACGCTCTATAAATCCAAATGTGTCTCGGCGGCGATTTATGGGGGTGGCCTCTGGGGATATACCAGTTCAAGTATATTACAACGGGCAGAGAGTACATTTCTCCACCAGCTTCTTATGGTACCCAAGAATGTAGCGAATATTATATGCCATGAGGAGTTGGGAATCCGCTACATTACAGATTTGATAGATATTGCCCCCCTTTTGTTATGGATAAAAGTATGGTCAAATCCGGAGGCTATTTTAACACATGATTGTGCCAGGCATAATGTATGCAAAGGGGTGTTCCCCCATTAGGTGAGCCGGTAAAATGCTGCAAGAAAATCTATGGGATTTCCTTGCGTCATTTATTACGGCACTTTTAATGTCTGCTCAGGAGCAGGTGTTAAAAGGTGTTTCTATTCTTTAGAATAAGCCCCTATGTTCACTGCAGGAGTAGCACCAACAGTTTAGCGCTACTCCTACAGAGTACATCAATAGAGTCATTAAAATGACTCTATTGTCCCCTACCCGGCACCATGGTGCACAGATTTTTAAATACTGTGCACACATGGTGGCGGTATGGGAGCTAGGGAGCGCAGGGAAAGTGGAACTGTACTCGGTGCAGCACCACTTTCCTTAAATCTGCCCGTAGTGTCCCTATCAAGGCATTTAGCAGACTGGGTGGGTCTACTGTGGCTCTTAGTGGGATTTTAACTCAGTATACAACACTGTGGAGTACTGCTAGCATTCCCCACTACCATAGTACCTCTGCATGCCGCAATGCAAGGCTTTACAGACCTGGGTTCATGACTCAGCTTTGCTGGACTAATGGAGAGTCCAGAGGCCAGATTTGAAAGTACTCCTTCTGTTCACCCCCACATAGACTGCATGGCCTGTTAGATTACATATTCGGCCCCTGTGCTGACTAGGGAGGAGCTCTTCATGTTTCATACTTAGGGAGAACACTCTCAGATCATAAGTCATTGGAGATCACATTTAGGAGAGGGTGGGTGTCGATCCCATTCTCCAACTGGAAACGTCAGCCACAATTGCCCTGCATAATCCTATTGAGGACTGCTTTAAATTCAATGCTGGTACGGTCACCTCGCTCGTGGTGAAGTGGCAGGCATTCAAATTATTGATGAGGGGCGCCTGCCTGCACTCCACCATTAGAGCTTGGGGAGCACTGCTGGCAGAGCTCAACATCCTGGAAGCCCTGCTGTTGACCCTTGAGCGTGAGGCCATGCACCACCCCACCACAGAACCATGCCCTCAAGAAGTGTGGATTCTCTACTCTGCCCTGCTGGAAAGGGTTTGATGTCTGGATTACAACTCCTGCAGGGCTGTGTGCCTCCTAGTGTGGCTAGTTAAACCCAAACAGTTGCAATTGCCTGTGCTCTCAATTAGGACAGGGGAGGGCTGTGAGGTCAACAAACAGGAGGACATCAATACAACCTTTTATCATTATCATCAAATGCTTTATTTGGAACTGTTCCTCCAGATGAAGAGGCCAAAAACGCTTTCCTGCTGGACATACAATTTCCAGCAATGCCTGAGAGCCTGTTGGAGAGTATAACTGCCCAAATACTGAACAGGAAACCTAGAATTATTATGGCAACTACCAAAGGTCAAAGCACTGGGATCAGACAGCCTCCTGGTCGAGTTATACATGACTTTCATGGCATAACTGATCCCCCGATTAAAAAAAGTATTCCAGGTGCCATTGGATTCTGGCAACCTCCCCAGCTCAACCAATGAGGAAATCGTAATTTTAATCCTGAAACGGGGATGATAATCAGACAATCTATCAGTTTACCGCCCCATCTCTCCCCTAAATACTGCTTATAGGGAGTGGCCAAGATGGCGGCGTGAGAGGACGTGTCCGTCCGAGCTCCGCCGCCCTGGCCCAGAATATCTACGCGTGGCCCGGCAGGGGGATGCCCTGAGGCCTCCCGAGACAGCGAGTGGTGCCGCGGTCTGGAGGACGGCCAGCAGAGACCAAGCAGGGCGCGGCGCGGCTCGCGGCGGGTGAAGAGCGGCCGGCCTTGGCCTGCTCCCGGGGCCGCCGAGCAGTTTGGCCGGCGGTCTGGGCCGTGTGGTGGGCCCAGCTCCGGCAGCTCCCTTGGATGCGGAGCTGCGGGGGCGGAGCCCCAGAAGGACGGCACTGGGCCCCACGTGCGGTGGGGCCGAGCAGGGGCCTGAGACCCAGGATTTGCGGGCGCCCCCTGGGAGCGGACGGCGCCCTGTCGGCTGGGCTTGTCCGGGGGGTCGGGTGGAAACTCCCCCCCCAGCTGGACCCTCCTGGATCGCCGAGAGGCCTGGAAGTGGTGGTGCAGACGATATAGAGGTGCGACGATTGGCAAGAGGAGGCTCAAAAGCGTAAGGCCAGATGTAATCTTGGACATAGGGGGCTTCTGGTGGTTTGGCCCCGGACGGAGCCGGCGGAGGGGCCCAGGAGGGCGGCCTATCTTACCGAGATTGCACGCACGTGCCATGGCGGCGTCCAAATCCAAACGGGAGCGATCAGTTAGAGAAATGTTGACTGGGGCCCACCTGGCAACGGGTGGTGTGGCTGAGGACCCACCGGTGTCGAAATCCCCAGAGAGGCAGACGGAGGTGGAGCCGGATGAGTGTTTCCCGGTTACGAAGGGCTTTTTAACCTCCTTGTTTGACTCGCTCCGGAGTGATATCCAGGATCTTCGTAGGGACATTTCTCAAGAGGTGAAAGAGCTGCGAGGAGAGGTTATGTCCCTGGGCGAGCGACTAGCGCAGATGGAGGATGGCGAGATTTCTCGCGGTGAGGAGGTGGCGGGCCTGCAACAGGAGGTCCTCCTCCAGATAGCAGTTGAGGATTTGGAAAATCGCTCTAGGAGACATAGGGGGTCATTCTGACCTCGGCGGGAAAAGTCGCTTACCGCCGGCCAGAAGGCCGCCATAACACCGCCGCGGCCACGGTAAACCGCCACAGTCATTCTGACCCGCAACTGCCAAACCGCCAAATACCCGACATCCACAAAAATCCGCCACACCAAAGGACAGCGAAAAAATGGCGCTGACCAAACCTCCACCGTCACGCCAACAGAAAAACGCCCATACCATTCCGACCCACAAAACCACGCGGCGGTCTTCCAAACGCGGTATTCCATTGGCGGTACACACCGCCGCAGTCAAAATACACACACACATAGAAAACTCAGCAACATTGGTCAGTTCGAAATACGCACACCTGATACACATACTAATACCACTCCCACACACCCAACACAATATAAAGCACACACCCACATCACCCACAAGCCCCTACGACCCGAAATCATTGATGAAGGCGAGAGACAGAGCACAGAATAGAGAATCCCACAACACAGAGGCACACAACACAATCACCCACACAGAATCCACGCACCAAACACCACACACCACCACACGCACCACACCCAGCACCACAAACGCCACCCCACACCTCAACCACACCACCCCATGGCACCCCAAAGACACCCCAGGTTCAGTGACACCGAACTCAGGGTCATGGTGGAGGAAATAGTCCGTGTAGAGCCCCAGCTCTTCGGGGCACAGGTGCAGCACACCACAATTGCCAGGAAGATGGAGCTATGGCAAAGGATAGTGGACAGGGTTAACGCGGTGGGACAGCATCCACGCAATCGGGAGGACATCAGGAAGAGATGGAACGACCTACGGGGGAAGGTGCGTTCCATGGTATCAAGGCACAACATTGCGGTGCAGAAAAATGGCGGCGGACCCCCACCTACTCCCCCAGAATTTACCGCCTGGGAGGAGGAAGTCTTGCACATCCTGCATCCTGAGGTCCTTGCAGGAGTAGGTGGAGGAATGGACTCTGGTAAGGCAAATCTTCACTACTGCTTCCCACCCCCACCCCACCTGCATGTCAAATCATACCCCCACCCTCACCCCCTCCCCCATCACACCAACCCCTAGCAAAAGGCTCACCATCACAACCCACCCATCCCAACACCAAGCCCTGCATGCGACCACAAAGCATGGACACCCATCACCAAAACATGCCCACTGCACACACACATCACCCCCACAAGCCACACTCACAAAAGCCCCCACAAGGGAATGCCTGCACTTGGGTACACGGACACCTACCAATCACACGAAATGCCACACACAGAAGCAATAACCATACCTTTATACCCCTGCAGGACCCGAACGCCACCACACCGCCACGGAGGGTCCAGAGATGTCCATCCCACCCCCAGAAGAGGCCCCCAGCGATGACAGCAGCTCTGTCTCCCTGGAGCCAGACGACCAGCCCGGCCCATCGGGGACCTCTGGACAGTCGGTTCCCCACAGACAACCACAGGCTACACCAGACCCAACCCCCTCTGGGAACACCAGCACAGCTCCCACCCAGCGGGCCCATGCCTCTGTCTCCAGGGCACGTAAATCAGCGGTGTGTCCACCACTACAGGGCACCCAGGTTGACCCACCACCCCAACAACAACAGGGACCTGGGGGCAGTGGTAGTGGGCACACCGTCCAGGGGACAGAGGCCCAGGAACACAGGGGAACTGGGAGGGCTGGTCTGCGACAGGGGGGGGACAGACCCGGGGAACCGACTCTCCAAGAGGCCCTCTCCACCATCATGGGAGCATACCACCGCTCCCAGGAGACGATGGCGATGGTACTGGCCCGGTTCCAGGAGATCCAGGAACTGCAGGAGGTACATGGAGTTCAGGGAGGAACTGAGGAACATCGGTTCCGCAATGGGGACCATCGTCCTGGCCCTTACCCAGATCGTCACCACATTGCGGGACCATGTGGCACCCCAAAGGGTCCCTGTCACTAGCCCAGGCTAGGATCAGCCTACCACCTCCGCCGGTGCTAGTGGACAGGAGGCCCCCACACAACGACAGGCCACCAGAACCCCACCTCCTGCAAAAGATGAACCACCCTGCAAGCGGAACCTGAGATCTCACAAGAAGACAGAGTAGGATTGCCAGACCCCCGCCAGCCTAAGATACCCCCTGATGTCATCCCACTGTCCCACATTGTCACCCTGTCCAACCTTGAACTGCCCTTGCTCCATCCTTCCACAGGCATATGGACAATGCACCTGTGCGACTGAGAACTGGACTCTGCCCTGGACATTACTCCACCCCCACCCATCCCCGCTTCCCAATCATTTACCTATATGTAGCACTTAAAATAAATCACTTATTTCACTTAAAAAAACAGGAGTCTGCTTTTATTCTTAACAAATGTATTACACATAACGGTGCAATAATGGCCAGTTACCTTGTGATGACAACATACCAATTTGAATAAGCTTTAGTCCATGGGCAAACAAAGCAGAAGTCAGGCAGTGGGTCATACAGCTCTGAAAAGGGAAGGGAAAGTCACAAATCAGTGAACAGGAACTGGGGGGAAACACAGACTGTGGAGACGCATGAGGTCTCAAGTAAATGTAAATTGGGGTGGCTGTTCCTTACCTGTGTGCTACTGAAAGTATTGTTGTATGACTGTATCCCTGTTGTCCGTGTCGTCCCCGTTGTCTTCCTCCTCTTCACTCTCCACAGGCTCCACAGCTGCAACAACACCACCATCTGGACCATCCTCCTGCAGAAAAGGCACCTGGCGTCGCAATGCAAGATTGTGAAGCATACAGCAGGCCACGATGATCTGGCACACCTTCTTTGGTGAGTACATGAGGGATCCCCTGGTCATATGCAGGCACCTAAACCTGGTCTTCAGGACCCCGAAGGTCCTTTCTATGATCCTGCTAGATCGCCCATGGGCCTCATTGTACCGTTCCTCTGCCCTGGTCCGGGGATTCCTCACTGGGGTCAGTAGCCACGACAGGTTGGGGTAACCAGAGTCACCAATTAGCCACACACGGTGTCTCTGTAGCTGTTCCATCACATAAGGGATGCTGCTATTTCGCATGACATACGCATCATGCACTGACCCAGGGAACTTGGCATTTACATGGGAGATGTACTGGTCAGCCAAACAGACCACCTGGACATTCATCGAATGATAACTTTTTCTGTTTCGGTACACCTGCTCACTGTCTTTGGGGGGAACCAAAGCCACATGGGTCCCATCAATGGCACCAATGATGTTGGGGATATGTCCAAGGGCATAGAAATCACCCTTCACTGTAGCCAATTCGCCCACCTCAGGGAAAATAATGTAGCTCCGCATGTATTTCATCAGGGCAGACAACACTCTGGACAAAACCTTAGAAAACATAGGCTGAGACATCCCAGATGACATGGCCACTGTTGTCTGAAAAGACCCACTTGCCAAAAAATGGAGTACTGACAGAACCTGCACCAGAGGGGGAATCCCCGTGGGTTGGCAGATGGGGGACATCAGGTCTGGCTCCAGCTGGGCACATAGTTCATGTATAGTTGCTCTGTCAAGCCGGTATGTAAGTATGATATGTCGTTCTTCCATTGTCGACAGGTCCACCAGCGGGCGGTACACAGGAGGATTCATCCTTCTCCTCGCAAGTCCCAGCGGACGGTGCCTAGGAAGGACAACATGGAGCACAGAGTCAAGCAACCCACAGGTACGTTCACACAGCTTGCACAGTACACGAATCGCTATGCATGGAACGGCTTGTATGAGTGGCTATGCAAGGCCTAGGCCTGTGTGACGCAGTAGAAATCATGCCATGTGGGCCCTTGAAATGGCGGCTGCCTGACCTGTGAAGTGTGACAGTGGGATGTTAGGTAACTGCGCTGGCGTGGCACACCGTGGCGGTAGGCGGTCGAAGACCGCGGCGCAAAGCAGCATTGGTTAACATTGAACCCTATGGGTCTCAGGAGCCAATGACGATGTGCGCCGGCGGTCGCGGTACGCACCGCCGCGGGCGTGACCGCCATTTTCTATCTGATTAATCACTCAAGACCTGATCATCCACAGGAGAGGACCTATACTGCAAGTGCTGCTGTGACCTCGGTCTGGGAGATACAATGGCTGCTGCAACTGGGGAAAGGGCCCCTGCCTTCACTGCCGAAGAATTGGAGGAACTTGTTGATGGGGTCCTCCCCCAGTATGTGCTACTCTACGGTCCTCCAGACCAACAGGTCAGTACACAGGGTGCACGTTGAATGGGCTATGCCTGTGTTGAGTGGGGTGTATGTAAGATGGTGCGGAGGGGAGCGAATGAGGACTGCAACGCATGAAAGATGAGAGCATGTGCCACATGGCAAGGTTGGGGAGGGGGGGCCACTCACATTGACCAGGCAGAAAACTGATGCGATTTCTTTTACCACCCTGTACATGTCACATAGGTCAGCGCCCATCAGAAGATCGACATTTGGCGTGCCATCGCCAAGGACGTCCGGGCCCTCGGGGTCCACAACAGACGGGGCACCCACTGCCAAAAGAGGTGGGAGGACATCCGCCGCGGGACCAGAAAGACCGTCGAGTCTCTGCTGGGGATGGCCTCCCAACGTAGGAGGGGTGCCAGCCGCCTATTGACCCCCCTGATGTCCTGGATCCTGGCGGTGGCCTACCCCAATTTGGATGGGCGCGTGAGGACATCACAGCAGACACAAGGGGGTGAGTATCAGCACATTCTGCTATCTTTGCGCGCAGGGAAGGTGTCTGGGTGGGGGAGGAGGGCTGTGGCTATCTCCAGGCCAGGGCGCATTCTGTAGGCTAGGCCCCTCCGTTAGACACGGCCCTGTGCCCCCGCCCCCCACCTCTGTAGGGTGCCAAGTACAGCTATCCATGGTCTGGCCTCACCCATGTGTGCATTTGTCGTCCATAGACCCGTAGGACTAGTCACAATAACTGAGTAGTGTGCCCCCATTGCGCGGCCTAGTTCAGGGGGCTTCTGTGTCTGTCCTCTCCGACAACGGTGTTGCCAATGCATGCACTCAACCTGTCTTCATTTCTCCACCCCCCCCCATTTTCGTTGTCTTCCTGTTCATGTGTGCATCATCTGGCGGAGGAGAAGTGGCATTGGAGCACGAGGGAGCTGCATCTCACATGGCCCCGGAGGGCCATACGACAGACTCCGAGTACACCAGTGAGACGGAGGGCGAGTGGAGCTCCACAACGGGGACCCGTGGAGACGTCAGCGACACCTACACGTCCTCGGAAGGGAGCTCCCTAGCGGTGGTGGCAACATCCGTGCCCACCGCCACAACAGGTACAGCCGCCACCCAGCGCACCAGCCCCGCCCTCCCAGCAGCCCCTCAGCCTTCGCTCCGTGCCCGCTCGCCCAGGAAGGCGGGCATCTCCTTCGCCCCAGGCACCTCAGGCCCTGCCCCAGTTACCCCTGCTGCCCTCAGTGAGGAGGTCATTGACCTCCTCAGGACACTCATTGTTGGGCAGTCTACCCTCTTGAATGCCATCCAGGGTGTAGAAAGGGAGGTGCATCGGAGCAATGCATACCTGGAGGGCATTCATTCGGGTCAGGCTGCCCATCAGCGATCGTTCAACGCTCTGGCCTCAGCACTGACGGCAGCCATTGTCCCTGTCTCCAGCCTCCCTCTTCTGACTCCCTCCACCCAGTCCCAGTCTCCTGTTCCTCTGCCTATCCCATCCACACCATCAGACCAGCCTGCACACACCTCTACACCCAAGGGCAGCTCATCCAGACATAAGCACCACAGATCCCACAAGCATTCACCCAAGCAACATCCAGATGCAGACATGCCAAAGGTCACTACCACCTCTGTGTCTCCCACCTCCTCATCTCCCCCCTCCCTCCCTGTGATATCTCCACTCACACCTGCATGCACACCACCATCAGCCAGTACTTCCATCACCAGCACACCCTCCATTACAGTCCGCACACGTGCAGTCACCACCCCCACTGCCATTTACACGTCCCCTGTGTCCTCTCCCAGTGTGTCTGTCACCCCCTCTTCCAAAGCACACAAACGCAGGCAGCCACCCACCCAACAGCCATCCACCTCACGACAGCCTCCGTCACAAGCACCTGCACCCAAAGACAGCACACTTGACTCTCCTACAACCACATCCTCTTCCTCCACTCCCAAACCCACTACACCTACCCGTCCCTGTCCTCCCCAAGTCCTTTTCCTTTCCAACCTTGAACTCGTTCCAATCACTGACCCACCCCCTCCATCTGGTAAGACCAAAAAAAGCACCTCAGCCACCACCAGCCCTGTATCTACTGTGACCATAGTGCAGGGCTATTGGAGTCCACCAGATCCTAGGGCAGGAACATCGGCCAGCAGCAAGGGGACAGCCAGCCCCCCCCCCCTGGGAAGAGGACAAAGAAGAAAAAGGCCCGGCGCGACAAGCCTGAGACGGCTGCCACCAAGGACAGTAGCCTTGCCCCGTCACCTGCCACATCATCCAAGGGAGGCAAGGGCCACAGAGCTCCAGCGAAGGAGGGCAAGGGCAGCAGGGCGGAGAAGTCAGGCAGCAGGCAAGCTGCCCAGGAGGGCCCCACCAGCCCCATCCTGGGTGTGACGGACGACACCCACGGGCCCAGGACTCCATCACAGGTGGGCGCCGCGACCGCAAGTTCGGATGGTGAATGAGCGGGAAGTCTTGCCCAGGTCTGGCTCCCTAGACACACAGGACAAGCACCGCTGAACGGGCCCCGCCGGGACAAGAACCGCTGAACGGGCCCCACCGGGAGGAGCACCACTGAACAGGGCCCCGTCGGGGCAAGAACCGCTGAACGGGCCCCGCCGGAGCAAGAACCGCTGAACGGGCCCCGCCGGGACAAGAACCGCTGAACGGGCCCCGCCGGGGCAAGAATTGCTGAACGGGCCCCGCCGGGAGGAGCACTGCTGAACGGGCCCCACCGGGGCAAGAACCGCTGAACGGGCCCCGCTGGGACAAGAACCGCTGAACGGGCCCCGCCGGGGCAAGAACCGCTGAACGGGCCCCGCCGGGAGGAGCACCACTGAACAGGGCCCCGCTGGGGCAAGAACTGCTGAACGGGCCCCGCCATCTCAAGCACCGCTCCACTGGGCCCTTCATCTCAAGCACCGCTCCTCTAGGCCCTTCCTGTCAAGCACCGCTCCGCTGGGCCCTTCCTGTCAAGCACCGCTCCGCTGGGCCCTTCATCTCAAGCACCGCTCCGCTGGGCCCTTCCTGTCAAGCACCGCTCCGCTGGGCCCTTCCTGTCAAGCACCGCTCTGCTGGGCCCCGCCGTCTCAAGCGCCGCTCTGCTGGGCCCTTTCTGTCAAGCACCGCTCCGCTGGGCCCCGCCGTCTCAAGCACCGCTCCGCTGGGCCCTTCCTGTCAAGCACCGCTCCGCTGGGCCCTTCATCTCAAGCACCGCTCCGCTGGGCCCTTCATCTCAAGCACCGCTGGCCCATTGGCAGTGCCGGTTCTGTGTCGAGCAGGGCTTCAGGGAGCACTCGGGGCACCATGCCTCCTCCAATCACAGTGGAGTCGGTAATCTGTCTGATGGACTGTGGCTTTGCACCCCCCAGGATGGGACAGTGGGCATGGAGGCCCCTCGTGGATCTGGCGTCGTGGACTCATGTGGCTGAGGTGCCCCCCCTTCCCTTCCCCCTGAGGTGCCTGTAGTTTTATCATCTGATGCCCCTGCAGTGTTCTCTCCAATGGTATCTGGTCTCCTGTGTGGGCTTTGCCCATGTGTTTGTGCACATTGGCCCACGGACTATGGAACTTTGACGGAATGTGCCGGACTTTTTGCCTATGGATATCTTGTTGACTATGTTAATTCCTTATTTTTGTATCTTTTATATGGCATATTTGCCATTCCTTCAATGGAGCTATTTATACATATATTTTATCGAACATTTAAATTGTGTCTTTGCATTATTCCGGGGGGTTTGTGTGGTGTCACTCTGACTTGTTGCTCGGCATTGGGGTGTAGGTATTTGTGGTGGGGGGGTGGGTGCATGGCGCATGTGTGTGCCCGTAAGCTTTTCTCCTCCCCCCTCCCCTGTGTCGTAGGTGCAGTACTCACTGTTGTCGTCTGCGCCGGCGTTCGTACTCCTGGTAGATGAGCAGGTAGACAATAGCTGGTAGGATGTGTAATTCGGGCTCCATGCTGTCCTCCTTCCTCGTGGAGTTTGTATAGGTGAGCGTTTTCCCGTTCGTAGTCTGTTTCCGCCGTGTTTTTATCAGCGGGGCTCCCGCCCCGGTAAAGGTGGCGGATTGATGAGTTGTGATAGGGTGGGCGGTACATTGTCTGCCGCCTGCCTGTTGGCGGTGACCGCAGCGCTGTTTGTCAGTTCCGCCGTGGAGGTCGGAATGTTAAAGTGGCTGCCTGTGTTGGCGGTTCCCGCCAGAGTTAGAATACCATTTTTTTGACTGCCGGCCTGTTTGCGGGTTGGCCGCCGCTTTATCACCGACCGCCAGGGTCAAAATGACAGCCATAATATCCGCATCAGAGGGGCCCCGACGGGGGCTGAGAAGGAGGACATTGGGGACTTCGTGGTGGGCCTGTTTCGCTCATTGCTTGGCCCAGATGAGATCCAGGAGGTAATCTTGGATAGAGTTCACCATGTGGGCCATGCGGGTGGGCCTCAAGACCGGACATTCTAGCTTGTGTCCACAACTTTGGGCTTAAAGAGAATATCTTACAGCGGGCCCGCAATCTTCAGCAGGTACTTTTTAGAGGACACGAGCTCCAATTATTCCAGGACCTCTCTGTCCGGACCTTGCAGAGGCGGAGAGAATTTAAACCCATTACGGAGCACCTGCGGGCACATGAGGTGTCTTACTCCTGGGGCCACCCGTTCCGCTTTGTCTTCCGGTGGGAGGATCAGCTCCGGTAGGTGAGGTCCATATCGGAAGAGAATAGGATCCTGGGCTTGGAGGATCACAGCCAGGAAGCAAGCGAAAAAGCGAGTTTGTCTGGCGGGGATCATCCGCATTGGCGGCGGAAGGAGAAAAGGAGGAAACTACAGCGCCCTACGGCTTCGGAGCTGAGGTCGGAGCGGGAATCCGTTTTGAGCAGCGTAGCCACTGGAACTAATGCCTAGGCGAGAGGTGACCGGAGAGGTCTGAACTGCGGATGGTTGCAGTGCTCGCGGCCTGGTGGCCGCTGAAGATGGCCGGGGCGGCGTATGCGATGGACCTGGTTCGTTGAACATGAATGGTTCTACATCCCTGTGGAGACTTTTCCTCGTGGAGATGGATGTGCGAGGACTTCTTGGTTGTGAGCACCTGTTGTGCGTATTGGTTGAATGTTGGTGTGTTTCCCTGTGATGCTGGCCTTTGTGTGGAGATGTTCTCGGGCCCTGGCGTTTGAGGTGGTTGATGCAGTGGCCTGGAGGGTGGTCATCCTGTGAGGCCTCTCCCTTCTTGATCGCCGCTTTCACTTTAGGGTATGACTATTAAATGCATAAGCTTGAATGTCCATGGGCTTAATAATCCAACTAAGAGGTTAGCCATCCTGTCCGCCCTAGAGAGGTCGGGAAATCACATTTGCCTGTTGCAGGAGACACACCTCGTGCAGAAGGACATCTATTGCATGCGTTCTAAGTGGTTCCCTAGGCAGTTTTGGTCTTCGGCTTCATCGAAGCATGCAGGGGTTGCAATACTATTAGCGCCCTCATTTCCCGGGGAAGTGGTGACAAAACTGCATGAGGTGCAAGGTAGGCTTTTGGCCATGAGGATGAGGTTGGGGGCCTTCTCTTTTACTATTGCTTCCTTATACGCGCCTAATACCCAGCAAGAAGTCTTCCTAAAGCAGGCTCTGACCCCGCTGCTGCATTCACCGGATGGTGCCATCTTGGTGGGGGGCGATTTTAACCTGGTGATGGATGGGGATTTGGACCGCTCCAGTCACCGTCATGGGCAGACAGGGTCCTTGACAGCGGCTGGTCATCAGTGGCTGGGTGAGTGTGGCCTGGAGGATGTGTGGAGGAGGGCACTCCCCACGCTAAGGTATTATTCCTTTTACTCAGCAGCGACCAAGACATACGCTAGGCTTGGCCTTTTCTTGGCCTCGCAAGAGTTCCTTTCCCGAATCAGGGAGTCAGCGATCGAGCCTCGGGCCCTGTCAGATCATTCTCCTGTTACCGTGGAGGTTGCTATGAGCATGGAGCGGGTGGGGGCATCGGGGTGTCGATTCAGGGACTCAATGCTTCAGAATTGTGCAACAGTGGAGCCGATCCGTAGTGCAATTGCAGACTACCTTAGCTTGAATGACGACGGGAGCACCTGTTTGGCGACGCTGTGGGAGGCATTGAAGGCAGTGGTGAGAGGTGAGGTGATGTCGTTGTCCGCCAGGGATAATAAAGCGAGCAGATTGATGAGAGAGGATCTAGAACAGAGGGTGGCGGTACTGGAGCGCTCCCATAAACATACGGGTGCTCCAAGAGTATGGCTAGAGCTTGAGAAGGTAAGGAAGCAGCTGAAACGGCTAGATTGGGACAGGGCAGAGTATGCGGTGGCTCGCCTTAAGCACAAGTATTATATTGGAAGTAATAGATGTGGGAAGCTTTTGGCACACCGGTTATGCAGCCCGCGGCGTAGCCGATAAAACTGGTTTGTTCTCCCTCAGGAGCGGAAGTGCGCACGAGCGATCAAATTGCGGAGGCATTTGCGGAGTTCTATCGGGGACTGTATGGGGCTGAGTATCCTGGTAATGTAGCTCCTGAAGCCTTCCTAGAGGGTATAGCAATTACTTTTTTGGGCGAGAGAGAGGCGACTTCATTAGATCAACCTAGAAGGGCGGAAGAGGTCATATCAGCAATCTCACGTTTGCAGGTGGGGAAGTCCCCTGTTCCGGATGGTTTCACTGCACTTTTTTATAAGACCTTCTGTGTGGAACTTGTACCGATATTAGTGCAGCTTTTTAATTCCTTTCGAGCGACGGGAGTTCTAGCGGTCAGTAGGTTGGATGCCACTATTGTGGTTATTCCTAAGCCGGGTAAAGATCCCAAGGAATGCGCCTCCCATAGGCCGATCTCCCTCTTGAATATTGATGCCAAATTATTTACTGGAATATTGGCACACCGTCTTAATTATTACATGCCGGGCCTTGTGGATCCCGATCAAGCAGGCTTTATAACGCACAGGCAGTGTAGTGATAATACCAAGCGATTGCTTCATCTACTGGATAAAACGGAATGCTCACGCAGGGAGGCGCTTTTCCTTTCTATTGATGCCGAAAAGGTGTTCAATAGAGTCCACTGGCCATACCTGTTTAGGGTGCTAGAGCGCTTTGGGTTGGGCCCAGGTTTTTTGGCATGGATCTGCTGTATCTACCAGGCGCCTCGGGCGGCGGTCCGGGTCAATGGGACGATTTTGTTGCCGTTCTCAATCCAACGAGGGACCCGGCAGGGGTGCCCGCTTTTGCCTCTCTTGTTTGCGCTCTATATGGAGCCCATGGCGCAGCGGATACGGGATAACCCTCAGATCACGGGTGTGAAGTTCAGGGGCGATGAGCACATCATTTCACTGTATGCGGATGACGTGATTCTTACCCTGGCGGAGCCCGCGATCTCACTGCCCGCACTAATGGGGATACTAGATTAATTTGGCCGGGTCTCGGGATTCCGGATGAATATGCTAAAGTCGCAGGCCATGAGCAGGTTTATTAGCACCGAGCATGAGAGGGATCTGAAGGCCCAATTCCATTTTATATGGTCTTCCTCGCAGCTTCCTTACTTGGGGATTGATTTAGCGCCTTCTGTTGCTCGAACGGCGGCGCTGAACTACACGAAATTGACTCGGGAGGTGCAGCGTGATCTAGAGACCTGGGGAGACTTAAGCTGTCTTGGTTGGGCAGGGTGGCGGCGGTGAAGATGACCATTTTGCCACACGTTCTGTATGTGTTCCAGGCGCTTCCAGTGACGCCCCTGCCCGAATGATTGCAACCCTTCAGACGGCGGTTCTGAGATTCATTTGGGAGGGCAGAGCGACGTGTCTTCCACATCGGGTATTGTACCGCCCCAAGGGGATGGGAGGATTAGCGGTCCCCTACCTCTTACGATACTTTCAGGAAGCCCTGGCTTCGACGCCGCCATAGAGCGAGCGGTCTGTATGCATCTCCGATCACGGAAGTAACGATGTGTGTATGGGATGTGGTGGCTAGTAGATTGGGGCTGACGACGTTCCCATCCCCAATGACCCCCATGGGTGCGAACCCTGACTTTGGACCGGGCCTGCAACTGGAAGCGCTGCGCCGATGGTATGAAGGGGGCTGTAAAAGGGTGGGATATTTCTTTGACGAGCAGGGGTGATCTCCTTTGACCAGATGAGGGAGACATACAGCTTAACAGAGGCGGACAGGATGATGTACTATCGAATACGGCATTGGGCCTTGCTGCCAGCTAATAGAGCATTAATTGATAGCCCGTTAACCCTGTTTGAAAAATGGATCCTAGTGTAAAAGGATGATAAGCGGGTGATCTCTGAGCTTTATGGCCTATTACGAGGGGAGGGTCGCCCGCCTAAGACTAAGGGTCAGTTGCGGTGGGAGAGGGAACTGGAAATGGAAATGTCTGACTAAGAGTGGGATAGCATCTTTTACAGGTCACACCATATGGCATACAACACGGCAGGCACAGAGACAGTCTATAAGGTGGCCTCCTATTGGTACTTCACCCCAGCACGGATTCATGTTTGGGATCCCACTAAGTCTAGCCTCTGTTGGAGGGGGTATGGGGGTGGGGGTTCGTTTGTGCACTTACTATGCCATTGCCCCAAGCTTCATAGATATTGGGAGACTATTATAGACACTATTGATGCAGCGTTTGACACTCAGATCCCCAGATTCCCTGCGAATACTTTGTTGGGCCTGCCCAATCCGCTCACCTTCCCCCTGAGATCACTGAAAGGGCGGCAGATGGCCTTGGCCCTCAATGCGTCACTGCAGCTGATATTAGCGATGTGGGTTACGAACAAGATCCCGACGTTTATATCATGGCTTCATAAGCTTTGGTTCATTCTCGCTATGGAGAAGCTTACTCTGACCTCACAGCAGCGCAGCGGCGATTTCAGGGACCTTTGGCAACCATTTTTACAGATCTTATCCACAGATTTCACGGAACTGATATGCCCAGCTTACTTGAGAGTGCTGGGGTTGACTTGAGCTAGTGGGAGTGTGTAAGCGGAGGAGACTTTCTGGAGAACCAGGATCATGTAGGTGTATGGCCGGGAATTGAGAGATTGCTGTATGGTGAGCCAGTGGCGGGGAAACAATGATAATGTTTTATTATGTATTTTCATGTTTTATATTACTATACATGGAGTACGCTTCATATTGCAGCACATGATAGAGGGCAACCCTCTCGGGGTGTGAGCAAGTAGAGGAGGGTGAAAGGTGGCCCATTGGGACACAGTTGTCCAGGAGTGGATTGTTATGGCCTACCTCCACACCTCCAGACAAGTACTACTGCATTGTGATTGTCTTATTTCGAAGAGCTGTAATTGTAATGTTTATAACTTGAAATAATAAACAGATTTGATCCATAAATACTGCTTATAGCATCTTGAGTAAACTCCTGGTGGCAAGACTGCTCCTGGCCATGCCCTTGTTAATCTGCAGTGACCAGAATGAGTTCATCCCAGGAACAAACAAATGAACATAAGAAGATTGTTTCAAGTAATGGAAAAGGCCACTGAGGTGTGGCCACAAGTGGCATGCACAGCCCTCGACCTTCAACAAGCCTTTGACACTCTCCAATGGTCCTATCTGTTCCGAACCCGAGGTGATTTGGTCAAAATGCTTCCTGCTCCTATATGCGGGGGCCTACAGCCAAAGCAAAGAGAGGCCAGCATATATTGGCTCCATATAAAATCTCAAGAGGCGTGAGACAGGGTTGCACACTATATCCTATATTATTTGCTCTTGCCATCAAACCCCTAGCCATATGACTGAGGTGTACCAGTCTGGCTTGGGGCCTACTGCTGGCAGGGACCATTCATGTGGTGTGGTTCTATGTGGGTGATATATAGGCATATGCCAGAGATGTGGAGGCTAAATTTGTTCCACTTTCTAGAGGGCTTGAGGGTTTCAGGCACACCTTCGGTTTCATGGTTAATCCCACAAAGTCTATGATTTTCCAGTTAAAAACCTACACACCACAGAAACCCTTCAAGTTCAGAGCTCAAAATCTGCAATGGGCAGACACCACGTTCAGGTATCTGAGAATTAATATCTACCATGCTCATGTGAATCTCTTAGATGGTAACCTAGGTGGAGCTGTGGGCAACTGCACTCCCACATTACCTTCTGGACCATCCTACTGAAATCCGTCCCGGGCCATATAGCTATAGATAGGATAATGATGGTACCTATAGTGCTTTATTACTTCATAAACCTCCCCTAGTAATACCCCCCAAAAAAATCAGACAATTAGACTCTACATATAGCACTTGACAGGTTGAGGTTGTCCCATGATAGAGGTAGATGGGAGTGCTCTAGACTTCTATGGATATTATCTGGCCGCCCAGGTCCAGAGGCCGACCAAATGGTTGGTGAGAATTCATTTGCAAGAAATGGGGTATTTAGATGCTCAGATACGAGATGGAAACTAAACACACTGCTATTCCATGAGATGAGAGAGAGAGAGCAAATCCCTCGTATGATAACTAATGCTATCACCTCATGCACAAGGAGTTGCACCTATACTGTTACCTTGCATCCCATCTCCTCTTCTCTGGCCCTGCCTGGACTGCTCACTGAATCGAAACTGCTTTCACCTCCAGTGTTGGTGGCATGGGAGAAGGCAGGTCCCACACTCTGGGGGATTTACATCATGAAGGAGTACTAATTGCTCTTCAGCTGTTGTATGATCAGTTTGATCTCCCACAGGGCTAGTTTCTCAGGTATAGGGGGATTAGAGAATACCTTAGACAGTGTTGGAAAGAAACCTCCACTATACCTCCTACTAATGCCCTGCTTTAGACATTACACACCATGGGTCATGGCCATTGACTAGTAACCTGGCTGTATAGAGCCAATCGAGAACACACAAAAATGTCCCTGCAGCCCCTATGAGAATCATGGGAGGAAATCTCAGGAAGGGCATTTCATGATATATAATGACAGGGAGCCTTGGAATATCTCTAAATGTCTTTTGAAGGGCCAGATTTGGCTTCATACAATTACATACTTTACACATGGCCTTTGTACCACTTTTAACAAGAAAATGCCTCCTCCCAGGAATGCACACAAACTGTGAGTGGTGCCACCATTCCCCTGCAGATGTCAGGCATGTCCTGTGGGACTGCTCTTTGCTGAAACAATATTGGGATGCAGTTTGGAGCACATTACTCAGGGTCACTGAAAAAACACAATTGACCACTACTGAGGCCTATCTGATAGGTACGTCTCCAAGACCTTCTAGAAATAAAGTGAAAACACATTTTTCTGACCTCCTGTTTCTCCTGGCCAGGTGCTATATTGCCATGAGATGAAAATCAGCACATCTACCATCGAGCAGGACCTGGTAGGCAAGAGTCCAGTACTGGACAGAAGCAGAGGGTAGAACAATCTGCAAGGAGGAGAAGAGGTTTTTCAGGCATCGCTCTATTGCAGACTAATGGGATGTTCTTGTGTAGGACCTAAAGAAGTTTGGGGTGATGGGTGATAGACCTCTATGATCTGTAAGATACAGAGGCACACCACATGGGTGGCCTGGCAACCAGCTAAGCAACACTCAGCTTGGCACCACGAGGACAATCCTTTTTTGCAAGAACGTCTTCCTGCTGTGCCCACCAAGACCTGAACCCTGGTCCTGCTGGAGCTTGGAGCCCCAGTGGGGACAACAATAAAAAAGAGCCTCTATCCATGCAAGCTTGCCACCACCCCTTACAGCTAAAGACTCACAGACTGAGGCAGGAGTAACATGGGGTGTCACGGCATCTGTTTCCTACTTGTTGTTCCTGGTGGTTGAGGGTAGTTACATTAAATATATTGGTTAAATACTAGTTCAATACTCACTGGGTACACATTGTGAAACTTGTAAACTCCGTTGAAGGCATGGTGAGATGACTGTCTATCTTGTTCTTTTATAGTATGTATATTGCATTTGTGCTCATACCATGTATGATGTTTGTTTAAATGTCTTAGGCTACCACTACCTTCCTTTCAGAGCAGAGCCACAAGAAAAAAAAAAACAAAGTTTATAAAAAAATAGAAAACAGCACTATAAAAAGTGTCTCTTATTACAACTGTTAGATAGCCTGATAGCTTTCTATTTTTTGAGAGACTGCATTGAAGTTCAGAATTAACAAGCAACGCCATAACCAACAGGTCTCACCTTGTATTGCTTAACTTCAAACTGAGAGGGAACGAAGCCAAAGAATGCAACACTCTTAGACTGAGTAATTAATTTATTAAGACACTTCCAAGGTTTCAAACAAAAGCACACAAAAGTACGCACAGCAAATCTAGATAATTAAGAATTAAAATGCATAAATTTATCACCATGGGGATTGAATCCAACATCATCCTTGTCAACGGCAAGCTATAGAATCCTGGACAGCTGAGACAGGAGAAACATTTCCCAATGGGATTTGGTTTTGAGCAGTGCGTACACCCCAAAATGAGTTCCTTCTGCCTCAGCACCAAGCTTCCCCACCATATATACATTAAACAAACCCAAGAGGAAGGTTCTGGTAACTTTCCCCCTCCACTTGAGTAAGTTATGAAATTCAAGTACTGGCTGTACTTGGTCTGTTTTGAAAACATGCAAATGACTTGACCATGCCCCAATCTGCATTCATGAGACAGAGCTGTATTTTTCTATGCTGTAAACATTCTCATCCTGGTACACCCTTATCTCCTCCGAATCCCCACTATGGGGGTCATTCCGACCCCGGCGGGCGGTGGGCGGCGCCCGCCGGGCGGAGACCGCCAAAAGACCGTAGCGCGGTCAAATGACCGCGGCGGTCATTTTGACTTTCCCCCTGGGCAGGCGGGCGACCGCCAAAAGGCCGCCCGCCCACCCAGCGGGAAAGCCCCAGCAACGATGAAGCCGGCTCCGAATGGAGCCGGCGGAGTTGCTGGTGTGCGACGGGTGCAGTGGCACCCGTCGCGATTTTCAGTGTCTGCTTTGCAGACACTGATAATCTTAATGGGGCCGTGTTAGGGGGCCCCTGCAGTGCCCATGCCAGTGGCATAGGCACTGCAGGGGCCCCCAGGGGCCCCACAACACCTGTTCCCGCCAGCCTCTTCCTGGCGGTGTAAACCACCAGGAACAGGCTGGCGGGAAGGGGGTCGGAATCCCCATGGCGGCGCTGCTTGCAGCACCGCCGTGGAGGATTCCCTGGGGCAGGAGAAAACCAGCGGGAAACCGCCGGTTTCCCTTTTCTGACCGCGGCTTTACCGCCGCGGTCAGAATTGCCCCTGAAGCACCGCCAGCCTGTTGGCGGTGCTTCCTCCGTCCCCAGCCGTGGCGGTCCATGACCGCCAGGGTTGGAAAGAGGCCCTATATGTTCCCCGCTCTGGTGAGAAGAGCGAAAACATGTTTAATGTAGAAAGCAAGCTTAGTGTGGGAAAATACCTGCCCTACCGAAGTGATGGCATCTGAAACTAAGCTAAGCAAAGTATGGAGTCAATGGTCAAAAGGGAGTCAGTGGATAAATACAGATAGCATTACAATCCACCCTTTGACCAGTGACTCTCATAACATACTGATCTAAAATTACCGCTTTTCTGTCTAAACATTGTAAGTAGTTTAGGTATGCATTGTACACAGCAACATAACATTATTATAATACAAATCTCTATGAGAATTCCACCTAATATAGTGTGCAGTTGCCCAAAATCAGAAATCAGGTGACCAATTAAATAACCAGTCCCACCATTCTTTATCAACATCTTGTCTCACTCCTTTCACCAAATCATGTAAAGCGTCAATATGGGACTGAATAGAGGTGAAGTGGTCTGACAAATTAAAGCAGCACATTCCCTCAAACTCTGTGTAGCCATGATTGCGCTTCAAGAGCAAATAGTCAATGGTTACCCTGTTTTTCAGTGCCTCGTATATCTAGTAGT
Source organism: Pleurodeles waltl (assembly GCF_031143425.1). NCBI lineage: Eukaryota > Metazoa > Chordata > Amphibia > Caudata > Salamandridae > Pleurodeles > Pleurodeles waltl. Next base: position 252,932,146 of record NC_090443.1, read on the forward strand.
AATTCAGCCAAGGTGATGTATGTGTGGTTACTATTCATCATCATAAAACATGCTAACTTGTTAATATCTCGAGTAATAAAAAACAACTAATCCTGGAACTCCTACTACAGAAATACTTATGCTCTCATATTCTGATTTAGATGATAACTTAATTTCAGAGTCACAGTCGTCGCTAAATTGAACTGTTTCCCTTGGATAGCGAATATGTACAGAGTGAAATGGAAACATGATGCATCCTAACAGTGGAAAAGCACACGGTCCACCAGTTAAATTGGCAGTAATGTACATATAGGTGGTATTTCCACAAGAGAACAACCACCCCACTGGTAATTTAACATGCTTGATGTGACTAGCATTAGTCAGGATGTGTCGGCAAGACAATCTATTATTCATACTTTTACATTGTTTCTATGCTGAGACAGTACTTGTTGTTTCCACAGGATCTGTTGAGGAGACCAGGTATTTGCTTCAAGGTGCATTCGAGCACATTTTCCAAATTTGTAAGTATCACAAGTTGTAGCAGATATCACTGGTAGTAATATTTAAAGTAATCACATACGTCAAATAGTCCCATTTTTCATCTGCTACCTCTTGGAAAAACCTGCAGTCCTCATAAAGTGTAAAGTGTAACAACATGTCACTTTCTTGAACTGCTCCATTTTTGTTGGTGGCATTAAAGTTTTGCAGCAAAACGCTGGCAGGAGTCAGAATGGCGACCAAACAGGTTGAAATTACATCAGAAGTGCTCTTCATATTTGTCATGCAGAAATCAAATCTGTTGAGCACGGCTCATGCCAAATGTACTCAGATGTTTTCATTTAAATGCAGTAAGGGTGTCAATCGGTGTGGTCGGTCAATCACTTCAGAGCTGGGGGCTTTTAGTCCCTCCTGACCCCACATGCACGTGCCCGAATACTGACCAGGTAGTGCAAGCAACACAAACATACCATACAGTATGATCTGTAAAAGTAACAAGTATGATCATTCTCCCACTTAGCCATCCCCACCAGGACAGAATGTTGTGTTGCCACTTCTGCCTCTGAGATTTTAGCTTTATCGTCTGCAAGGGAATTAAACCACCATTCTAGTGATTTGTTGGAACAGTGGGCCTCTACAGGATATACAGTAACAGTACTTTGTTCCAACATTTCCTAACCTTTCCACCACCGCTCTTTACCCCACACCACCTTTGAGTGTATTTGCCAGTTGTGTGCATGTCACATGGGAAGGGGGCAAAACTATTGGCGGTAGTCCAAGAATCAATATAAATGTGTCAGGGTCCAGGCAACTCTTGTTTCAGTGCCTGGTATACAGCATACAATTCTGCATATTGACTACTCTTCCTTTCTCATGTAGTGCAAAGCAGCTTTTTGATTACAGGATTATATGACACTGCCTTCCAATGTCCCTTGACCCACACATACTTGGCTGAACCATCAGTGAACCATACATGCTTCCTATCTTTAGGGGACAAGGATTCAAATGGCTCATCCCTCCTCATTGATGACTCTTTTATCTTGGGCACCTCCTGCATCACCTCATTATCCTGTACGGGAGTTTGTGCCACCTGTTCATGAGGGATGCTGTCCCTGCTGGTTCCACTTGGGCCCTGTCCTGTATGTACCACTTTCCATTTTATAACATTAGCTTCCTGTGCATGTCCTATTTCGTGAGTTTTTGGTGAACACATTCCCCACTGCATTATTGGAATCTGAACTCTCAGAATCACATTATGACCTATGGTCATTAGTTCAGTATCCATTAGAACTCAGTAACACACTATTAGCTGTTTCTCAAAGGGAGTATATTGCTCTCCAGCATATGGTAACTTTTTGGTTCAAAAGCCATGGGGCACCCTCTTTCTTCCCTGTTTTTGCCACATGCTTCAATTTCATCATCATTTTCATCATCATCATTTACCTTTATTTCGGTAAGTAAAAACATACCGTAAAAGTACAATACAAGCATCATAAATTGTTAATTTTGGAAATTGATAAAAGACTTAAAAATATAAGCACAGTAAAAATGTAAAAGAGATAATAGAAAGTTAAAATTCAGACAAAATGATCACAGTATACATCTCCTAAATTTAAAGTGTACCGCACAACAAGGACCCTATTCCCTATGCCCATGGGAATTCAATTATGCAATAAAACAGTATCTTAATATAAAAAATTAAATACTAAAATCAGACATCAAAAGGTCAATTAAGATGCATACATAGATCTTAAAGTTAGCTATCCAGTCATATTCTTTAAAGTTGCTAGTCTAAGGCGCCAGATTGATTCGAGGAATTTTGCCACTGGTAAAACTACCTCGGGAGATGGATCAGATTTAAAAATTCTCTCAGCATACAAATGAGATCTGGCGCCTATAGATTTGCAGAGCGGGATAATCCAGCAAGCTCTTTGTTTGCAATATACATGACAATAAAAGAGAACATGGGAGATAGACTCTTCACGTTGGCAGCCCATCGGGCAGAGCTTGGAACTGTTAGTGGAACAATGCCAATTGTACGTTAGGGAACACAAGGGGAGGGACCCTATTCTGAATCTAACAAAAAGAGCTCGTGCAAATGGAGATAATGCTATATCCATATAAGGCTCAAATTCATAGTGGCATTTGAGTGATAAATAATTATCACACATTGACAACGGAACAATCTTAGTAAATTGCCCAGTCTGAGCGTTGAGCCAAAAAGCATCCTTCAATAGCTGCACAGCATTGTTAGGAATAGAAGGAGGGTCTGACCAATAGGATCCAAAACCTAGATGGAATAAGGAATCTTTGACATAAGTACACCATTTCGTTTTACTGATAGTGTTATTGCCCACCAGTTTGAGAAGCCCACAACGAAATGGAGACAAGGCATCTGTTATCCAGAGCCGGATCTAATACAGCAAGGGCCTTAAAGCAGCAATCTGCGAAATAGGAAAAAGATTTAGATCCATACGGATGGGCAGAGATGGAGTGCTAGAAGGAACTTTTAACAATGATTTCAGAAATTGATTTTCCGCCCTTTCCAAATCCACCAGGTTACAATGGCCCCAAAGTTCAGCACCATATAAGGCCCCCCCAGGGGCTTGGGATTTATATATTTCAAGGGCGGGAGACATTGCAAACTTGGGAGATCTAGAAGCAAATCTTACAATGCCACCCGCCCTTTGCTTCAAGCACAATAGAGATTTCTGGCGGTGTGCATGCCAAAGGTGTGAGTCTTCCAGTTTGATACCTAAATAGTCAAAGGTGCCCACTCTTTCCAAGGGAGCACCATCTAGGTATACTGGTCTCTTCATTTTACACCTACTGTCCCCAAAGACCAAATACTTTGTTTTTGCTGAGTTGATTTCCAACCCATGGTCTTTACAAAACTTGAAAAAAAATCGTGATAGCAATCTGGAAAGGTCCATGGCAGTTCGCGAGAGTAACAGGGTGTCGTCTGCCAACAGTAGAAAGGGGAACTTCTGGCCACCCAAATTCGGGGCATCACCATAGCAATCTAAGAGGTATGGGATGCAAGCGTTGATAAACAATAGGAATAGGGTGGGCGCGAGAACGTACCCCTGCCTCACACCTCACATTGTAGAAAAAGCTGGGGTCAACTCACCAGCCAAATCCCAGCGCACTCTGGCATAATTGTCAGAGTAAAGATCTTGGATAACATTAATCAAAGAACCCGGAACTCCAATGTTACTCAAGACCTCCCAGAGCTTGGCACGCGGGACAAGGTCAAATGCAGATTTTAAATCGACAAAGGCCACAAATAAATGGCCTTTGTCTGCATCTACGGTCTTCCACTTGATGGTAGTAAATCGGAAGACCTGATCGATGGTACTGACCTTGTCCCGGAAACCAGCCTGGAGATGGCTTAAAACCTGATTTTTTGTTATCCAGTGTTTTAATCTGGACAACAACAGGAAAGATATTATTTTTTGCAGGTAATCTAATAGACTAATCGGTCTGTAGTTCCCAGGGGAGCTTTTTTCTCCTTTTTTATGTATAGGGACGATAATAGCCACCTTCCACGTATCTGGATAAGAACGAGTTATCAAAACAGTATTCGATAGCTTATTAATGTACCGGGTCCAAATAGATAAATCTGATTTATACAGGTCCGAAGGGACACTGTCTGAGCCAGGAGCCTTCCCTGTTCGTTGAGCATGGATTGCCAGCTCAGTTTCTTTTAGGGTACAGGGTGGCATAGGGGAAAAGCACAGTGAAGAATCAATAGGAGAGTTGTTCGGATTGGGGCAAGACCCATATAATTCCCGAAAATGGGATAGCCAGGATTCTGCATCAATATGACATTCAGAAATAGATGGAAGGGCGGGGTCTCTACGTGAGACCAGGGTCCAAAAAAGTTTGAGGTCACAGGCACTAGCTGCCTCCAGCAGACGCTCCCACAATTTATCTTCGTATTTAAGTTTAGATGACTTACAAATGGAAGCATAGTTCCTTCTTGCGTATATGATAGCATCCCGGCTCTTTAGCTTTAGAGCTTTGGACAAAAGGCTCTTAGCCTCCCGACACTCCTTATCAAACCACTTACAAATGGGCAAGGAGGAGTTGTTTTGGGTTGAGGGGGGTTTAGTAAAAAGCTCCTTGAGATCCATAAAAAGAGTCGCATGTGAGGACATAACTTCTGAGGGAGATAAAACAATAGAGTCATCAAAAAGATGGTGGCAAGAGACTAGGTCATAAAGCTTGTCATTAAGCAGGTTAGAATTCAAAAACGAAGACCATCTCACCACATGCCTATTGCTGGATAATTCCAGTAAATCATTGGGAGCATCCAGAACATAAGGTGGAGTGAGCCCTGAAAAAAGGGTTGCATTATATTCAATTTGTAAGGGGGCATGGTCGCTAGTGTACCGAGAACCAACCTCAACATTGATTATAAAGTGCCAAACTTGTAGATCAAAAATAACGTAATCCAGAGTGCTGCTGTAGTGGCCTCTGTAGAAGGTGGGTCTAGAGTTGTCATTTAAAAAACGACCGTTTCCAAAACGCAGGCCATGAGTTACTACAAGGTCTATTATCTGCATGACCCTGAGGGGAGGAGTACATGACACTGGTTGGATTGAAAGCGGGGAAAGATTCCATACTTCATTTTCGGCCTGGATAGACTTGACAAAAGCTGAATCGAATTCAATTTGGGCATTGAGGTCACCTGCAATAATAACACAATATTTAGAATGAAGTTCGGTTAAAAATTTGTGCAACAGATGAATAGTTCCAGACTGGCGGTTAGATGGACCTGGCCAATTATAAATGTTAATACATAACACCGGAGTGCCTGTGATAGGCCATATTGCTATTGCAAGGATGTCACAGGAGTCAATAGTGATTTCCTTTACCCTGCCCACTTCAGTCAACTTGACCCATGTACATAGACCCCCAATCGCCCTTCCTCTGGTGGACGGAGTCGCCTTTTTATTGAAACAACAATAGCCTTGCCTATGCGCACAATCCATAGCCCAAGTTTCCTGAAACATACATATAGAAAAAGATTCGACATAAGCCCCCCAGTCCAGATCAGATAATTTGCTCTTGATGCCAGCCACATTCCAAGACAATATTTTCCTTTTTGTAATACCGCAAGCTGACATACAGGAGTCGGCATCAAGAGCAGAGTTGGAAGTCCCATTAATGGTGCAGGGTAAAGCCCTTATAGTATTGTCACCCAGTCCGAGTGGAGATCTTGTAAGTGTCGTTGCCTAGACATGCGGAACATTCTGTTTGCAAGAATTAGAATGACATAGTCAATCCACATCCGATGTATCCCCTGTGGTGACGGGGTCTTGTATGAAGGTACCTTTATTGTTGCAGACCATAGCAGCCCCGTCGCCTGGATAAGGCAACAAGCCAGGGGAGACAGTTGAAACAGAGACAATTCTGGGAATTGGGATGGCTCCGGGTGGACGCAAGGACGAGATCTTGTGACCCATAGCAGGCAAACTTTCTCTAAAAAAAATATCAGAGACAGATCTTGATAAATTACGAGCTTCCATCTGCAAGATCCCTTTAAGTAAAGCGGGACTGACAAGATGGAGTTTGATAGTGTCACACCCACCAGGGCCTCGCACACGAGACGCAAAGGCAATGTCCGCGTGGATGAAAGAGCCACAGCCCCTAGTGTGGCGAATCCAATACAACACCTTGTTAATAAGAGAGGAAGTGTCTTCCCTCGTATGAGGTGGAAGTCGAGGGACGTTACACATGTCGAAGCAGTTTCGGTTGGCCGCATGAGTAGAATGGGCCACAAATTGGCCCGGATTAAGACGAAAGAATGGCACATTCGCTTGAGCACAAGTCGTGTGATTTCCATGATGACGACTATAACTAAAACCCTTGTCCGTTTCCCGTGGCGATGGGGAGTCAACTGGCAGAGCAACAGGAGCCAGTAGCCGAGAAGCTTGTACAGTGGCTGAGTTCGGGATAAACTGAGGAGTTATGTCAGGTTTTTTGAGTAATTTAAGGACCTCAAATAAGAGACTCTTCAATTCCCCGACTTCACGCTTTAGACTAGATACCAGAGCTAAGATATCATCACTAGGAAGATCAGAAGTGGATTTAAAAGGCACAGGGAGCGAAGGCTGTATGGCACTTACTAATTCTGGTTGGTCCAAGACCGTAAACCGATTTGTACATGGAATCACATTAGCAATGGGAACAGAACGGTTTACGTCCAAATTAGGACTCGTGCCAGGCGAAAGCGAGGAATTAGCCAGACCAGACGAGCTGGGAGGGACTACAACCTGGGCTAAAGTTTTCTTTGGCTGAATGTCAGTAGGTTTAATGGAGCTAGTCGTTAGAAATGGAAGTAAGGATCCTGATTTCAGTTTCTTACAGGCGTTGCCCTCTTTTTCTTTGAGGATGGTTTCCACTTCCTCAATTAAGTTATCAATTTCTCTAGAAACGCAATTGGAGTGGAATTGCGTAGCTCTGTTAGATTTAGAGCTTTTGGATTTGGCTTTAGCCAGGTCAGGACTAGAGCGAACCTTGCGTTTTCCCATGCTGAATAGAGAATGGGGAAAAGATAAAAGAAGGAAACTTACTCAGCACCGCAGGTCCCCGCTGGTCAACGCAGCACAAAAACTGAAAGATTAAGGGGTATGGCCCAGCCCAGCCTCTTCCGGGCGCTGACGGGCAAAGGACAGGCACCGCCCGCGCGCGTCCCGCGACGGCGGGAGTGCGATGATTTTTTTTTATTTTAAAGGGCTCCTGCCCTGTGGTGTGTGGCTCCGCCCCCCGGCACCAGCGTTGCGCTTCCCGCGACGGCAGGAGCGTGATGAACTTTTTAAAGGGCTCCTGCCCTGAGACGTGTGGCTCCTGCCCTGTGGTGTGTGGTTCTGCCCCCGGCACCAGTGTTGCGCGTGAACACATTCCCCACTGCATTATTGGAATCTCAACTCTCAGAATCACATTATGACCTATGGTCATTAGTTCAGTATCCATTAGAACTCAGTAACACACTAGTAGCTGTTTCTCAAAGGAAGTATATTGCTCTCCAGCATATGGTAACTTTTTGGTTCAAAAGCCATGGGGCACCCTCTTTCTTCCCTGTTTTTGCCACATGCTTCAATTTGCATGTTGCCTTTGACGGTTATGTGTAACTAAATGTCTCCTTCCTGGAGTGGCCATAAGTCTAAAGCCTGTTGAATCGCCCATTTTTCCAAGTCAAAAGCACCCTACTGCTGCTCTTCCCATTCAAACTCATGTTTCTTCATATCACTTTGTGCAAAGGGGCCAAAATCTGACAAAAGTGAGGGATATGCTGTCTCCAAAGTCCAAACAATCCAATAAATCGCTGAGTCCCCTGCCTGTTTCGGGTGTGGCCAGTTCTAATATATTTTGTGTTGCCTGTGGTTCTAATAGATTCTCTCAAATCTTCCCATTTTGAGGGGGTCCTTGTGTCTTATCTGGAATGATCATCCACCCTTTCCTTTGCAAGAGTTCCACAACCTTGTCCAACTGAGTCTGCACCTGTACTTGTGTCATCCTTGAATCATCATGTCATCAATAGAATGAGGCAATTGCACCCCTGGAATGACTGATACTTCATCCAGGTGTTCTGCCACTAGCCGGTGATAGATGGTGGGGCTATGTACATACCCTTGGGGGAGCCGTAACATCTTGAATTGTCTGCCGCCGTGGGAGAAGCTAAATTGCTCCTGGCCCCCAGGGGCCAGTGGTATAGAAAATAAATGATTGGCAATGTAAAAGAAATGATTGGCAATGTCAATGGTTGCATACCAGGTCCCTTTATGTTTTTGTATTCTCTCAATCAAAGTGATAGTGTCGGGGACCGCAGCCACCAAAGGGGTGTATATTTGTTCAAATCACAGTAATCAGTCATCATTCTATACTGCCCATCTGCTCGGCTCAAAGGCCACAAAGGAATGTTCCACTTAGTGGTGACTGGAGCCACCACACCTGCCTCCATCAACTCCTGTTTAGCCTTACTATTTTCCTCATGCCCTCCCAGGTTTCAGTATCATTTTAAACAAACTACCTTGGTTGTTGGGGGCACCTTTACTGGGGGTGCCTTCAGATGACCCACCCTCACTGCTGTCACTGAAATATATTGCTTTGATCCAAATTGACAACAACCACCATTCAAGTATAGAGTCATCCCCTTCAGACTATCAATTCCCAGTATATACTCTAGGAGGGTCACAATCAAAAGTGTATATTCTCTTTTTGGTGTTCCACCTATTTTCATTTGAACCTTAGCCTGCATGGCAGGGTTTGCTTTCCAAGCATCCCTGTGATGGTTTAGTGCTGACCAGTATTTCCATAAATTAAAGAGGCCTCCGCTCAGGTGTCCACTAAGGGCCGGGCCCTTTGAATATTTCTATGTTTAAAATGAACTTCTAAATCAACCTGGAGTCTGTTATCTTTACGAGCCCATCCCTGTACTGGAGCTTGGCCTGTTTCCTAATCTGGCTTAAACCTGTCAACTTGTGCCCAAGTCAGGTCTGATATGCTCTCATATCTCTGAGGAGATTCCTTTCCTTCCCTGTTTTCAGCAGGTTACCAATCGCTGTCAAAATCTTCCTCCTCTTTCCCTTGTGAAGAAACATTTTTCTGTCTCTCTTTTCCTTCTTCCTGCATCTATGGTTGGCCCTGATTCACTCATTTATTATCCTGCTTATTCACTTTTCTGCTATCCTCCTTTCTGTCCAGTCCTCTCTTACGATACATCTCCCACAATCTTTTTTGTATCCATCCCATCAATCTGCTCTTTTTTGACACCATCCTTCAGTAATGCCTTAAACAGGTCTCTCCTAGATACTTTGTTATTGTCTGTGCGACCCTCAGACCTCAAGGTTCTCTCATGTTTCAACCACTCTCCCAGCTCACCCAGCTTATGGACAGCCTCCAGTACAGCTGCTCTGTCTGATTAATTAGGAGAGTCATTATCACCTGCTTGTAAGCTGGAGGAGCAGGGCGAATAATTTTACTACACACTGACACAGAGAGCGGTCCACCTAACAGACGGTGAGCATCACCCAGAAAAATAGCAGTTTTCATTCCCTTTTCCTTAATTCTCTGCATTCCATCTATTATGGTGTACCAGTCATTTTGTGGCCAGTCTGATTCTGTAGGATACTTATGGTTCCACCCCACAAACAGTAGCTGCAGTAGAGTGATTTGTTGGTCACCCTGATAACCCCTAAACTGCTACTGTATTATGGGTTCAGTCCTACGTTTACGGTATCTGTTTTGGGCGACACGAACGGCTGCCTTTTCTTCAACAAATTGATAAAAATTCACTTTATCCGGCAATAACTTATTCTGACAAAGCAGCACGGTTACATTATTTTTGGTTTCAAGTAGCTGCCTCTCCAATTGCTGATTTGCTTGTTGCAACTGAGAACATTTCTTGTGAATTTTTCTATAAGCAGGTTACAGGATCCAGAACCGTTTGCCTAAAATAAATAAAACATGTCCCTGGTTAACTGGCACTTTCTGTAAACAGAGTAAAACTGTTTTTGGTTCAGCATCGAAAGAACATCTGCCCTAATTTTCACATAACCGTGCTCCACAAGACCATTCATTTGCAAGAGCTTCATAGGGTGCTTTTTCCCACCCTGGTGTGTCATTTGGCACCTTGGAAACTGCCTTTGACTTTTTGCCAAACATTTTCACTTTTAAATATTGCACCTCATATCCCGCAAATGACTACACTAAATTGTAATTCTCAGATTCAAACTAAGAGGGAACAAAGCCAAAGAATGCAGCACTCTTAGGGATAGAATGATACTCTGTGCTGAATTAGCGTAGTTTTGTTTACGCTAATTCAGCACAACCTCAACGTCGTATTTATATTTTGATGCTAGGCACATCTAGCATCAAAATAATGATGTTAACATAATTTTTGGAATGCCTGAAACCTTCTTGAGTCAATGAGATGCAAGGTAGGTATTCCCGTCGAAAAATGGACTCAAACACCATAGCGCCGTATTTATCGAAACCAGGCAAAAAAGACGCACGGGTGGGAGGCGGATCCAAAAAATGACGTTAACACTGATTTGCATCAAAATGTAATGCCTTGGTCAGGGCAGGCATTAAAATGAGGCAAACACACCACTACTTAAAGAAAACACACAGAAGCAACATTATAATCCACAGGAGAAGATAGAGGTAATAATGATCCAGCTTGCTAGACAACGCAGATAACAGCAACAACTCCTGCACTCACCACCACGACAACGCAGCCCACAAAGGCAACGCAGAAGGCAGGAGAGGGTCTTCAGAACCAGGACAACCCTCCTTACACATTACATTATTAGGACCTACAGACTGAACCAGCACCTGCTGCACCACATTGAGCCACAAATTACAGCCAGCCTGCAGACCCCACACAACATACCACCTATGACAAAGCTGCTTGATGTCCTGCACATGCTGGCAAGTGGTTCCTTCCAAACAACGGGTGCACTGGTTACTGGTGTCTCATAGCTGTTGTTCTCTGCATTCCTACCAAAGATGTTAGAAGCTATCATCTCCCTGACACCCTGCCATATCAGCTTCCCCAACACCCAGCAAAAGCAGCAGGAGAACAAACAGGGGTTCTATCAGATCTATGGCTTCACGCATGTGCTTAGTGCAATTGACTGCACCCATGTCCAGCTTGTACCACCTGCAGAAACAGAGCACTTATACTGGAATCGCAAGCACATGCATTCCGTTAATGTGCAGGGCAGAGTGGCCCACCGGGGACTATTCATAAACGTTTTTGCAAAGTATCCTGGGAGTGTCCATGTCACCTACATATTCAGGCACAGCAGGATCAATGAACAATTCCAGGTTGGACAATTTGGAAATGGCCTACTTGTGGGTAAATCAACAAATCTAGCAATGTACACACAACACACCAACCCTGTTGGACACACAAGACATACACCACTACAGTAACATAAGGCCAGAGTAACACACATGTGTAGGTGATAAAACAAATGCACTATGCTGCAGTACAGCACAATCAGTGCACAACACTAATACATACACCCACATGTATGTAACACACCCACAACTTGACAGGCACACCACGGGAAGGACAGGTGCAGACATATACCCTTTGCTATTAGCAGAACTACACGAACCACTACAAGTGCCCACAGGTTGCCTACTAAGTACACTTCACACACACTACACCAAACAAAGAATAGCACAGACATGTCAATGTCATGATGATGCTGACTCACATGTAGCTGTCACCTAAAAACTGAGGAAGTGCCAACAACAAAACAAAACCCCAGTGGTGCTGTATGCAGGTTGCACAAAGGAAGTAGATTATGCTGTGAACTCAGATGATTGTGGCACCAATGCATGCTGCATACTGCTGCACACACAGAAAGAGCCAATTGGCCATCAAAACAGCATATGTATAGGGCGGTGTACCATTCTGCACAGATACATCCACCTTTACAAGGCAGCTAGCCAAGTACCCTGGTGCAGAGTAGGCAGTGTCGGAGCACTGCTGCACATGAGCAACTGGTGCAGGGAACAACTAAGGGTTGCAAAGTAACATGTCACACATGGGGCATTATTGCATAGTCAAAGTGTTGCAGGACAGTGAAGCCAATTTGGAGACATGTTGTGCATTCTCACTTACCAATTTCAAAGGCCCTAAGTGTCACACATCATCTGCAATAACACATGTCAAAAGGGATGGGATGTCCAGGCTCTGTAGTGCTACCATGTTGCCACCACATCTGAACCTATTGTTTTGTGAGGATGTGTCATGTCCCCTCTAGTGATAGCACACTGATACAAAGGTGCACTACATAATGCCTGATACATACATAATGACCATCATTGTGGAATCCAAATAATATGTCCAGGTCCTTGAGCCAAACACAAGATTGTGATGTCCAACAATCTAGTGCTGAGGAAACATTACTCAAGGATAGGAACTCACACCATACCACAAATACATATGAGCCTCAAACAGCTTTAAATATCAACTGCCATGCTAAATGACATAGCTGTTGCAAGCCTAAACAACAATTTACTCCTTTAATCTTTTGCAGTGGATCAGGGTTATGGCATACAGCCATGCATAATGACCCCATTTCCCAACCCAAGCACAGCAGCAGAGCGTGCATGTAATGAGGGACATCCTAGACACAGGCTATTGTGAGGAGGACATTTGGCATCCTGAAGTCCAGATTCAGGTGCTGGGACATCACAGGAGGCAGCCTCCTATATGCCCCACACATCGTCTGCAAGATAATTTTGACATGTGCCATCCTGCACAACACATGTGTACAGATGAATGTCCCCTTATGTGAGCAGCACAACACAGCTGCTGGGATACGCCGCAGACTTCACATCATTGAAAACGTCTTCACTCAATAATCACATAACTCACCTTATAGAACTTGTCAATAAACACCTCACTTATTCACAAAGTCTGGCTTTGGTCTCTTCAGTCTACACAACATATATCACAGGATTGTGAGTCTAACCTCAGGGAGAATGTCACAAACACTAATCTGATGAGTATAGTTGCAACATCACATGTGATGCGTATGATTGAACTGCTACCATCACTCATTTCACAAATAGCCTCATCACTTGAATGTGACAACTGAAGGACACAATCTATGAACTACAACATATCATTTACATCCATGCTGACAACTTGTACAACAATAGCTCATCACACACAACTACAACATCTCCAAACAGGAGGTAAAAAAGGGGCCCACACATGAGGCAGTGGATGTCAATTCATGGTGAGACTGTAATGTTTCAACAGACCACTGACACAACTCAGTGTGAGAGTTGCAATGGCTGCATGGAGCATGTGTGACAAGGGGGGACATCATTGGTGACAACAGACATCATGATTAGGACAGGTATAATAAGCAATGGAAGAATTGGAGCGTGCACAGTACATCCAAGGAAATCAGTCCTGCCACTGCCATGGGGCTCAATCCTGTCACATGGTACACATGACCTCACACTTTGGACGGAAACGTCTGTGAAATGCACATCAGAATGGATGATAACATATGCAGCTAGGGCTGCAGGTCTACCACACAAACATTAAAATTACAATGCTAAATGTAATGACTGAACTGACTATTGAGTTCAATACATGATATGGTTGGAATGTAGGCAGAGTGTGTCAATCACCCTATGTACCAAATATGTACACGTCAGACATATGTGTAGTTCACACTCAAGTCAACAAATACTCAAGATCAACATGTGGAGACAGTTGTCGGGTAACATTAGCTAGATAGCATTCATCAGCCATAATCAACAATGTCCAAGCTGCGTATGTCATCTGAAACGTGATACTCTGGTAAGACAACTACACACAACACATAAGTAAACACAATTCACAATCATATACCATTACTCTTGCATAGTACTGACTGCAATACATTGGTGGATGCGCTGTTGTCACGCATACATACATATGCATGATGTGAATATATTTGCATGCTGTTGATTCTGTAACATACACATTGGTGTAACAGACCAATCACACCCAAGTCACATTGTTGTATGGACTATCACATGTGTCCATACACAAAATGCCACACTGCAGCCTAGCCCATTCAGGGGCCTATTTATAGGTCCCTATCACCACCTTGCGCAATGTTAACATAATTTATTCTGATGTTAATGTGGCCCAAGGAGGCCAAAATCCCCGCACAGTATTTACAGGGTGGAGCAATGCATGCATTACACCACCCTGTAACCCTTTGTGCTACATATTGCCTGCGCCAGGCATAATGTTTCAAAGGGGGCTTTCCATTGTTAGTGGAGCAGGAAAAATGGCATAAGGACATCTCTGATATTTCCTTACACCATTTTTAGACACACTTTTAATGCTTGCTCAACAGCAGGCGTTATAAGGGGCCTTCCATTCTTTAGAATAGGGCCCTATGTACTCTGTAGTAGTAGCGTCAATATTTTGGTGCTACTCCTGCAGAGTACATCAATAGCATCCTGAAAAATGACTCTATTGCCCCCTACCCTGAGCCATGGTGCACCTTATTTTAAATAAGACGCACACATGGTGGCGGAAGGGGGAGCTAAGGGGTGCATTGAAAGTGGCACTGCACACAGTGTAGCACCACTTTCCATAAATCTGCCCCCCAATTTGTATGTTCAGGGTGCATCCATTGATAATGGACAAAATCACGCAATCATGAATAGAGTAAAACTATGACGCAAATGCCTCGAAAAACATCCTCAAAC